>NC_136273.1:31932785-32514043 GCF_964187855.1 Myxine glutinosa
AACATGTTATTATTCTGTTAACATATTAATAACATATTATGTTAACTCATATTATGATAACTCATAATAACAACACGTTGGTGACACATCTTGCCTGTGAAACACCACACACCGACTCCATTGCCTATGTAATATGTAGATGCCGTGATATCAAGGTAGAATGCGAGCAATGCATGCTGGGAACATTTATAACAAAAGTCAAAAGGTCAAAAGAGAAACCTTTCACAGCTAGAGAGAGGCGGCATGAGTACTTTATTTTCTTTCCCCAAAATGCAGGTATTTGCATCAACAGTAAATCGGGACATAATACTCGCAATAATAATGACAATACTCATAATAACAATAAAAATAAAAACTTTCTCAGAAATAACTTCCAAAGGATTGAAAATGTTTGAAAGTTCATTCCTTCAGATATTTGCGAAACATTCGGCGGTATTTGGCCAACTCGTCCGCCGAAGGCTCCATTTGGTCATACCATGGGTACCAGGGAGGTTCCCGCGGTGGCATCGGCAGCTGTCCGGTGGCAATGTGGTCCGAGGGAAGATCTGAAGGACTGTACTCCATGAAAGGCACGGTGAATGTAAGAAGTCCTGCACACGGGTGGCACACTGTAAGCGACTGTTAATGCAGTACACGGATCGGCTCACGGACGAAGGGAGGAAGAAGAACCCCAAACTAAAAGGAAACAAAGATCTGTAAAGGTCGTGTTACCTGCAATATGTCCAGACGATAACGGAAAGACGGATTCCGTGCACGCATCCTCACACAAAACCCAAGGAGATATCTCCGGAATAACACAGTTATGGAGGTTTAACAAAGCTGTGGGGTGTGGTTGGCATGGCTGGCGAAGCACAAGATGGCATCAGAAACTTTTATACACACCAAAGTCCTTGGCTTCCTGGATCACTTTCAACAGCTCTTTCTGTCGTTTGGCACACAATCCTGAGGTTAGGGGGGCAAGTGACGTCAGAAAATGCCGGGATCATAAACACTCGTTTGCATGCATTGTTCACAGTTTTGCATTTATAACCACTCGGACTGTAGCGAGCTTGGCCAGGTGTTATATATATATATAAATAACCACCTTTAGAGGCCATTTTTCCCCGCAAAGCGGGGGTTGGCCTTTTTCGGGAACCGTGGTTGTTGTTGTTTTGTTTTTTGTTTTTGGTCCCCTTTTTGAAGCAATGTTTTACGGCCGGATGCCCTTCCTGACGCCAACCCTTTTTTCCGCTTTTAACGACAAACAGGGAATTACCAGTGAACTGGTACTCAAATTGCCGACCTCGGAAGGATGACAGGATGAGTCAACCCCCCTGGCATTAATTCAGCGATCAGACCGGGATTCGAACCCAGGATCCTAGGATCCTAGGATCCTACGCCGGCACCCTAGCCGCTAGCCCAACACCAGGTGTTGCTGCATCGATATCTATTTAATCCAGAAGCAAACGTTCACCTGCCAGAATTTTGTAATGACTCGTTGATTATACCAGTCGAGGATGGGTGAGGTGGTGGTATGGGATTTGATAGGACGGGAGGGCCGTAGAACAAACACCAACAGCAGAGAGAGAGAGAGGGGGAAAACACTAACAGGAGAGAGAAGGGGAAACACCAACAGCAGAGAGAGAGGGGGGAAACACCAACAGCAGAGAGAGAGGGGGGAAACACCAACAGTAGAGAGAGGGGGAAACACCAACAGCAGAGAGAGGGGGGAAACACCAACAGTAGAGAGAGGGGGGGGGAAACACCAACAGTAGAGAGAGGGGGAAACACCAACAGTAGAGAGAAGGGGAAACACCAACAGCAGAGAGAGAGGGGGGAAACACCAACAGTAGAGAGAGAGGGGGGAAACACCAACAGTAGAGAGAGAGGGGGAAACACCAACAGCAGAGAGAGAGGGGGGGGAAACACCAACAGTAGAGAGAGGGGGGAAACACCAACAGCAGAGAGAGAGGGGGAAACACCAACAGCAGAGAGAGAGGGGGGAAACACCAACAGCAGAGAGAGAGGGGGGGAAACACCAACAGTAGAGAGAGGGGGGAAACACCAACAGCAGAGAGAGAGGGGGAAACACCAACAGCAGAGAGAGGAGGGAAACACCAACAGCAGAGAGAGAGGAGGGAAACACCAACAGCAGAGAGAGAGGGGGAAACACCAACAGCAGAGAGAGGGGGGAAACACCAACAGCAGAGAGAGAGGGGGAAACACCAACAGCAGAGAGAGGAGGGAAACACCAACAGCAGAGAGAGGGGGGAAACACCAACAGCAGAGAGAGAGGGGGGGAAACACCAACAGCAGAGAGAGAGGGGGGAAACACCAACAGCAGAGAGAGAGAGGGGGGGGAAACACCAACAGCAGAGAGAGAGGAGGGAAACACCAACAGCAGAGAGAGAGGGGGAAACACCAACAGCAGAGAGAGGGGGGAAATACCAACAGCAGAGAGAGAGGGGGAAACACCAACAGCAGAGAGAGGAGGGAAACACCAACAGCAGAGAGAGAGGAGGGAAACACCAACAGCAGAGAGAGGGGGGGAAACACCAACAGCAGAGAGAGAGGGGGAAACACCAACAGCAGAGAGAGGGGGGAAACACCAACAGCAGAGAGAGAGGGGGAAACACCAACAGCAGAGAGAGGAGGGAAACACCAACAGCAGAGAGAGAGGAGGGAAACACCAACAGCAGAGAGAGGGGGGGAAACACCAACAGCAGAGAGAGAGGGGGAAACACCAACAGCAGAGAGAGAGGGGGAAGCACCAACAGCAGAGAGAGGGGGGAAACACCAACAGCAGAGAGAGAGGGGGAAACACCAACAGCAGAGAGAGAGGGGGAAACACCAACAGCAGAGAGAGGAGGGAAACACCAACAGCAGAGAGAGAGGGGGGAAACACCAACAGCAGAGAGAGAGGGGGGGGGGAAACACCAACAGCAGAGAGAGAGGGGGGGGAAACACCAACAGCAGAGAGAGAGGGGGGGAAACACCAACAGCAGAGAGAGAGGGGGGAAACACCAACAGTAGAGAGAGGGGGGGGAAACACCAACAGTAGAGAGAGGGGGAAACACCAACAGTAGAGAGAAGGGGAAACACCAACAGCAGAGAGAGAGGGGGGAAACACCAACAGTAGAGAGAGAGGGGGGAAACACCAACAGTAGAGAGAGGGGGAAACACCAACAGCAGAGAGAGAGGGGGGAAACACCAACAGTAGAGAGAGGGGGGAAACACCAACAGCAGAGAGAGAGGGGGAAACACCAACAGCAGAGAGAGAGGGGGGAAACACCAACAGCAGAGAGAGAGGGGGGGAAACACCAACAGCAGAGAGAGAGGGGGGGAAACACCAACAGCAGAGAGAGGGGGGGGGGGGGAAACACCAACAGCAGAGAGAGAGGGGGGAAACACCAACAGCAGAGAGAGGGGGGGGGGGGGAAACACCAACAGCAGAGAGAGAGGGGGAAAACACCAACAGCAGAGAGAGAGAGGGGAAAACACCAACAGCAGAGAGAGGAGGGAAACACCAACAGCAGAGAGAGGGGGGAAACACCAACAGCAGAGAGAGGGGGGAAACACCAACAGCAGAGAGAGAGGGGGAAACACCAACAGCAGCGAGAGAGGGGGGAAACACCAACAGCAGAGAGAGAGGGGGGGAAACACCAACAGCAGAGAGAGAGGGGGGGAAACACCAACAGCAGAGAGAGAGGGGGGAAACACCAACAGCAGAGAGAGAGGGGGGAAACACCAACAGCAGAGAGAGAGGGGGGAAACACCAACAGCAGAGAGAGAGGGGGGGGGGAAACACCAACAGCAGAGAGAGAGGAGGGAAACACCAACAGCAGAGAGAGAGGGGGAAACACCAACAGCAGAGAGAGGGGGGAAACACCAACAGCAGAGAGAGAGGGGGAAACACCAACAGCAGAGAGAGGAGGGAAACACCAACAGCAGAGAGAGAGGAGGGAAACACCAACAGCAGAGAGAGGGGGGGGAAACACCAACAGCAGAGAGAGAGGGGGAAACACCAACAGCAGAGAGAGGGGGGAAACACCAACAGCAGAGAGAGAGGGGGAAACACCAACAGCAGAGAGAGGAGGGAAACACCAACAGCAGAGAGAGAGGAGGGAAACACCAACAGCAGAGAGAGGGGGGGAAACACCAACAGCAGAGAGAGAGGGGGAAACACCAACAGCAGAGAGAGAGGGGGAAGCACCAACAGCAGAGAGAGGGGGGAAACACCAACAGCAGAGAGAGAGGGGGAAACACCAACAGCAGAGAGAGAGGGGGAAACACCAACAGCAGAGAGAGGAGGGAAACACCAACAGCAGAGAGAGAGGGGGGAAACACCAACAGCAGAGAGAGAGGGGGGGGGGGGGAAACACCAACAGCAGAGAGAGAGGGGGGGGGGAAACACCAACAGCAGAGAGAGAGGGGGGGAAACACCAACAGCAGAGAGAGAGGGGGAAACACCAACAGCAGAGAGAAGGGGGAAACACCAACAGCAGAGAGAGAGGGGGAAACACCAACAGCAGAGAGAGGAGGGAAACACCAACAGCAGAGAGAGAGGAGGGAAACACCAACAGCAGAGAGAGGGGGGGAAACACCAACAGCAGAGAGAGAGGGGGAAACACCAACAGCAGAGAGAGAGGGGGAAACACCAACAGCAGAGAGAGGAGGGAAACACCAACAGCAGAGAGAGAGGAGGAAAACACCAACAGCAGAGAGAGGAGGGAAACACCAACAGCAGAGAGAGGAGGGAAACACCAACAGCAGAGAGAGGAGGGAAACACCAACAGCAGAGAGAGGAGGGAAACACCAACAGCAGAGAGAGAGAAAGGGGGAAACACCAACAGCAGAGAGAGAGGGGGAAACACCAACAGCAGAGAGAGAGGGAAACACCAACAGCAGAGAGAGAGGGGGAAACACCAACAGCAGAGAGAGGGGGGAAACACCAACAGCAGAGAAAGAGGGGGAAACACCAACAGCAGAGAGAGGAGGGAAACACCAACAGCAGAGAGAGAGGAGGGAAACACCAACAGCAGAGAGAGGGGGGGAAACACCAACAGCAGAGAGAGAGGGGGAAACACCAACAGCAGAGAGAGGGGGGAAACACCAACAGCAGAGAGAGAGGGGGAAACACCAACAGCAGAGAGAGAGGGGGAAACACCAACAGCAGAGAGAGAGGGGGAAACACCAACAGCAGAGAGAGGAGGGAAACACCAACAGCAGAGAGAGAGGAGGGAAACACCAACAGCAGAGAGAGAGGGGGGAAACACCAACAGCAGAGAGAGAGGGGGGGAAACACCAACAGCAGAGAGAGAGGGGGGGAAACACCAACAGCAGAGAGAGAGGGGGAAACACCAACAGCAGAGAGAGGGGGGAAACACCAACAGCAGAGAGAGAGGAGGAAACACCAACAGCAGAGAGAGGAGGGAAACACCAACAGCAGAGAGAGAGGAGGGAAACACCAACAGCAGAGAGAGGGGGGGAAACACCAACAGCAGAGAGAGAGGGGGAAACACCAACAGCAGAGAGAGAGGGGGAAACACCAACAGCAGAGAGAGGAGGGAAACACCAACAGCAGAGAGAGAGGGGGGGAAACACCAACAGCAGAGAGAGGAGGGAAACACCAACAGCAGAGAGAGAGGGGGAAACACCAACAGCAGAGAGAGAGGGGGAAACACCAACAGCAGAGAGAGAGGGGGAAACACCAACAGCAGAGAGAGAGGGGGAAACACCAACAGCAGAGAGAGGAGGGAAACACCAACAGCAGAGAGAGAGGGGGGGAAACACCAACAGCAGAGAGAGGGGGAAACACCAACAGCAGAGAGAGGAGGGAAACACCAACAGCAGAGAGAGAGGGGGGAAACACCAACAGCAGAGAGAGAGGGGGAAACACCAACAGCAGAGAGAGAGGGGGAAACACCAACAGCAGAGAGAGGAGGGAAACACCAACAGCAGAGAGAGGAGGGAAACACCAACAGCAGAGAGAGGAGGGAAACACCAACAGCAGAGAGAGAGGAGGGAAACACCAACAGCAGAGAGAGGGGGAAACACCAACAGCAGAGAGAGAGGGAAACACCAACAGCAGAGAGAGGGGGGGAAACACCAACAGCAGAGAGAGGAGGGAAACACCAACAGCAGAGAGAGGAGGGAAACACCAACAGCAGAGAGAGAGGGGGAAACACCAACAGCAGAGTTGAAGGCCAATATAGAGGTAGACATGGACAAACAATGGGTGTGGAGAGGAATGAGGGGCAGGAGAGAATGCACTGGGTGGACAAGATGGATACAGAAGGAAACTCTCAGGAAGGAAACTGGAAATTTGGGAGAAGGAGGGATTGGGGTGGGGTGAGGGTAAACGAGGGTAAAAAATAATCATGGTTTTGGATTGGCGTCGATCTGAGATGGTGGTGAACAGCTGTCTTGAAGACGTGGAGGGAAGGATGGGATTGAAGAGAATGTGGAAGTTGATTCCACATGCGGGAAGAAAGAGAAACAAATGAGTGGGATGAGCAGTAATCATGGATTTAGGTAGTTTCACCAGAAGGGGGTTGGTGGTGTGGACCGTGTCAGCCCTGAAGAAACCCTATTGGGGACAAAGCACAGGAAAGAGCAGAGGGTGCAAGACCAGAAAGGAGGCGGTAGAAAAACGAGAGACCACTCACCTGTCTGCGATACTGAAGTGATATATTTATTTATATGAGAGGAAAACTGCAGTAACAATACGGCGCTTTATACTTCCTGCTCTATAACTTCTGTGGCAGTCCCATACAGTCCTATGAACAGTGAGCTACCAATGAACTGATGGAATTTCCAACTTTGTTGGTTGACCTTTTTAACCACACAATAAGACAAACATGTAACCTTCAAGAGAATTTTTAAAAAGAGATCTGTAAAGTCAGCAGATTCAGGTTAATTAAGGAAAACAGTTTGTGGGGAGAGCAAGTGGGCTGGGAGGAGGGTGGAGGGGGTGGCATTGGTTGGAGGGCATGGGGTGGATGGGGCACGGGGTGGATGGGGCACGGGGTGGAGCGGCAAGGGGTGGAGAGGCATGGGGTGGAGGGGCATAGGATAAAGGGTCATGGGGTAGAGGGGCTTGGGGTGGAAGGGCATGGGGTAGAGGGGCTTGGGGTGGAAGGGCATGGGGTGGAAGGGCATGGGGTAGAGGGGCTTGGGGTGGAGGGGCATGGGGTGGAGGGGCATAGGATAAAGGGTCATGGGGTAGAGGGGCTTGGGGTGGAAGGGCATGGGGTAGAGGGGCTTGGGGTGGAGCGGCAAGGGGTGGAGAGGCATGGGGTGGAGGGGCATAGGATAAAGGGTCATGGGGTAGAGGGGCTTGGGGTGGAAGGGCATGGGGTAGAGGGGCTTGGGGTGGAAGGGCATGGGGTGGAAGGGCATGGGGTAGAGGCACTGAACTATAACACTACGTGGAACGGACGGTGCCCGTGATCCGCTGAAGCCACCGACATGTATGGCGCCCCCTATCGTATGCACCCAGAAAAATGAATGCCCCCATAGCCTTTGTGGGTAGGTGTAAGTTTTCCAAGATAAATTTTGCCATTATTTTCATCGCAAGAACGTACTAAAAATATTGAATCCATGATTATCAATGTTACACACATGACTAATACTGTAATGTACACTGTACTTGCACAAAATACAAGGCAAAACATGGCTATCAAGGTCGAGTTTAGGTAATTTTGTGGCATACTGTCCATAATTCACACACAAAGCAAATTACAATAAACATGTCAAAAAAAATTAAAGGAAGTGTAGCACAACAAAGCGCTTAAATTGCATCATATACTTCATACATGTACACATACATAGATATAATAGTGAGTAAACATGCATAAATGTCCATGATAGGTACATGAACATTTTCTGTACAGTGTATACAGTAACAAATATGTTGCATTTCAGAAATGAGCTGATGAGAGTGAGGCAAGAACTTTCAACTGTAGTTATACAAATAACAAGGCAAATTACTGTACACAGTCAAGTGTCAAAGCTTCATACTATTAAAAAAATTACCAGTGACAATAATTTTCACTATCATTAAGATCATACATGTCTTTGAAATATCTGGATGTTGTATGCTAATAAAAAAAAAAATCCAATTTATTATCATTTTCTACATAATATAAAGTCCATGTCTACTGATGACGAAACAAAATTGTTTTGGCTAGGAGCTTCCTTACTTTGGGCCCGGTAGCAGCATCTGTTTTTACCCTTCCTAAGTGGTAGAGCTTGATCTGTCCATACCGTGATGCAATTTTCTTGATCAGGCTGTGAATGTGGTTGTTGTCAATTGTAGTATCAAACTGGTGACGGTGCAACTGAGGAAATAAGTTCATGTGGCTTGTGTTCTCCAGAACTGAGGAAGAGATAGCAGATGTCACTCCACGGCCTTGAGGAAGCTTTCCTTGAGTTATTCTTAGAAGTCGCTGGAAACATTTCTCTGTTTCTCTACATACAGATACTACGCTAGCTGATGGCCTCTGCAGCCTCCCGCGATCTTTCATGGTGACAAAGTCATGAGCATTGCCATCAGAAGATGACATTGCATTGGCACATTCCATACAGTCCATATGCAGCCTAAGAGATTTCACAATGTATCCACTGATGTAGTTGACAGCCGCATCCTTATATTCTGATAAGGGCTCAATATGTGGCATGTCACTGTAGTCATGATCTGTCTTGCTGGGTTGTCTGGGAATGAGATCATACTTTCGAGTAATGTTCATAGTTGTGACATCATTGACGCTCTCAGTGTGAAGAATGGCTGTGTCATCACGAAGAATACAGTTCCCAGTGCCATTTTTTATGTGATGTCTCATCAACAGGCGTTTGTATGCAGCTTTGAACTGTCTTGCAGTGGGGTTGTTGTTGAATCCTCCACGTGCTCTGAGGGCGGAAAAGAACAATTCAATGTGATCCTGAGAGAATTTATACGTTAGTAGGTATTTGAGTGGGGCATCGGTTGGTGCGACAAGTTCTTGATACATGTTTAAAATGCTTCTGATGCTAACAACGAAGCCAACAAAACCAGTCTTTCTTGGTCCTTCACACATTTTCCTACCAGATCCATCTTTGAGACCGAGAAGGAAGACTTCAGCATCATGCAATCGTTGTTGAATGGATGCATGGTTGTCCCCTTTCAATGGTGCTTTCAGCCCCCTTCCAAACGGATTTCTGCTGTTTAAAGCATCGAAGGCTGAATCAACATGCCGAAGAAACTCTATAGTTGCACTGCAGCCCTGGAATTGTGGAAGTTGAAGTTTTTCTTCGCAATATTGCAGAGCATCAGCAACACTGGCACTGAATATTTGTGCTGCCAGGTTCACTTTCATTTTCTGCGTTCTCCACTGAATGTGGGCATTTTTTACCTTGTTCCCAAGTCGGAGTCCTTCAGATCCTTGAAGTTTGTGAAGCTCTTCAATGTATGTCCATTTCACACTTTGACCATCCTGCGTTCTAAAAATCCCACCATCTGCAAATGAATTGCGAAGTAGTTTCAGCATATGGCAGACGTCAAGTATCACATATACGCGCACGGAAGGGTCAGCTGGGTGTGGAAATGAAGGATCCATTCCATTGATGTTCACGTTTGCTCCTAGTACCTTCATCATTGCAATATGGCAGGATGGCCCATCGCACGTTAATGACACAGCACGTACACCAATGTTATTCAGTCGCAACAGACATTCCAGAACCAAATTTGCCCTTTCTGCTCCCGTCATTCCATCTATGAGGAAATATGCTAATGGTATTTTCCAAGATTCATTCACTGAGACTGCCATGAGAACAAGGGCATCTTTAGCTAATGGGGTGGCATCATCTGTTGCACCATTTCCAACATCTACATAGCCATGATATTTGCCTTCAGCAAATTCCACATGCTTGTGAATAGACATCTCGTCCAACATCAAGGCGATGATAGTCTCCTTTCCAGTTTCTCTGTTTCTGGTCACTTTTCCTGCTAGTGAGGAGAATGCCTGTTTCGTGAAACCTGGATCACCATCAATCCTACTGTACCATCTCCGAAGTTGGCGTGGGTGGGGTATGCTCAAGTCAAAAGTTTTTCTGACATATTCATAAGCCTTTGCCGAGTAGAATTGTAGTGTGAGTGCAAAGGACTTCAGCTCCTCAGGATAAGCAGATGATCCCTTTCCCTTTTTGCATTCAACGATTCTTGTCATCAAATCTTTAGGTATGCCATCAATGGTGCCATCAAGCAAGTCCGCGCAATTGGTGGAAATCAGGTTTTCATTCCGTAGCTCATTGATGACACCTCTCAGGGTCTCTACCTTCCGCTTAAAACGGCGTGTTCGTTGATGCACTACTTTCATTTTCTTTTGACATATTTCCAGTCTCTCTATGGACTTATCTAACTTGTGCTTCAATTTCCTCGGAGAGTCCATTGTAGCATAATTGTGCTCAGCCAGCGGGTCAACAGGGGCATTTTGCTGTGGCAATGGGCAAGAATGAAGATCTGGTTCCCTTAAAGGTGGTGTAGAAATGCGGACTGCTGGGCATTTCCGGTTGTTCACTTTCTGAAACAAAAAACAAAAAACAAAATTTCAAAGGGTAATTCCATGCAAACAGTGATGTACATTGCAGAAGCTAATAATTAAAATTGCTGTAATCACTATAGGAACTAGTAAATTTCATAAATTAGTATTTTAATCACAAAGTACCAGAAGGTCTTACATTGGTTGCCCATTTGTGTGCACACAAACAAAATCAGAATTTCTGCCAGTGTGCATTAGCAGGTAACATAAATGTTCCCAAAATGTGATCTCTTTCAATACATTAGTTGTCTAAGAGACTAAGACAATCAAATAGACAATGTCATCAGATATAAAGATAAATTCTTTAAAACTATTTTATTGCAGCCGTCTAATGACAGGTGCCTCTTTTGGTGAAAATTGTCATCCCTTAAACAATGGCTTTATTCCAAAGTGTTACTAAAATTCATTATGAAATTTAATTTTGTTTTACACCTCACCAATTGCATCAATTATTTCTGATGTGAAGGATTGTCTTAGTACCTCAAAACCTGATCAAGACACACAATATCAAAGATGGAATCACATGTGACATATATACTGTACATGTCACAATGTACTCTACCTGTATTTCTTAGTCTAAGTTTGATATAATTATTAATAATAGAACAGTGTACACTCAGAGCAACTTGGATTTAAATGTACAGATGTGAATACAACATACCTTTTGGAGATGACGAGGGAGGTCAAATATTGTTGGCACAGCAGAATCACGGAGCTTTACACGCAGTCCAAACGTGTGGAAGCTTTGTGCTGTGAAGTGCTTGGAGCATAGCACAGACCTGGCTGTTGGCATCCATCTGTCCCTCCGCATGTTTATCAGCCATTGCCTCAACCGATCTGGGTTGCATCGTGGAAACCTGAAAAAAAAAGTGATTACATGTAAGTGACAAAAGGGTGACAAGGGAAAAAAATGGAAAAAAATTGGCGTTTCCTTACCTGTGAAATGTCAACCCTTTCTCGCGATTTTCACGAACATCTCGATTCGTGCAGTTGATTGCAGAACAGGATGGCATTCTGTTTTACTCTAGTATCATGTCACCGAAGTGAAACAACTAAGAACAAATGTGCAATTATGAAAGAAATCTCTATATAAATCTTGCAAGATGTGTACGTCGTTCAATCACAGCGATACAAAAGCAATACGCTTTTTGCGTGACTAAATCCCATAATGCATTGCGATCCCGTGGCTTCATGTAAAACTCACTGCCTATGGGCCTTTTGTGTGTGTGTTCGCAGACTGTCCGTTCCACGTAGTGTTATAGTTCAGTGGGTAGAGGGGCTTGGGGTGGAAGGGCATGGGGTGAAACGGCATGGTGTAGAGGGGTGTGGAGTGGAAGGGCAAGGGGTGGAAGAGATGCAAAGGAAACAGAAAAAAACAAATGGGCAGAAAACAATTTGGGCTCACCTGTTATCGAAGGATCATACACCTGTGCAGAGTGAGAGCAAATAAACTGTTGCAGAAGTTTGATATTCTGCAAAGAGAAAAGACAGCAGCACACCAGGAACGTGATCATGTGGTTCAGATTATGAACAAATTCTTACTTGTTTCCTTCCTCCCGTCTCCACCACCTACCGTGCTCCAACGGACCAAGATACCAAATCGCAACACTACAACTAATGACACGAAATCATTTCATATTCTGCATTGCTTGATGGAAGATTTGAGAAACAAAGAAATCATGTTCACACAACCTGATGTGAACAATGCTCGCTGGTATTATTACAATTTGTCATCCCTCCTTTACCCTGGGGTGGATGATTATCTTGGGGTCACGGCAGACGGGACACGGATTGCCACTGACTTTGGCTCCACGCTGGATGGGAATAATAAAACTCAATGAACATGGGTCGTCATTCCCAAAGGATCAAACATACCCCTTGCTTTGTCGGCAGAATTCCCAATCAGAATTATTAGAATTGCAATCAATTTAAACATATTCCGAGAGAGACAGGTGAGCCCCAGCGATACGGAACTCACGATACAAGTCTTCCTGGGGCGTTGGGGAGGTATGGAGCCTTTATGGTTGCGCCGATAGCCTGTGAAGATGGGCATGGTCCCATAGCGAGTCATATACTCTGCAAGAAAGAGAAAATGGAGGGTGTTTTGCTTTCTACCCAAGCCAAATCAGTAGTTCGTAATCATCATCGTCATCATGTACCGTGGCCTATGCACAGCGTTGGTGCTGCTGAAGCAGTTACTAGGCTGCTATGCTGATCGGGTCAACACTCCGACTCAGGAGGTTAGGGATAGCTCGTCTAATCCAAGAAGGACACCATGGGATCTTTAACGTCCATGAACTAATTGCGGCAGGCGGTACGCACTTTTAACGTCCATCCGAGGGACCCTGCCTGTGAAACACCAGGATGACAGTTTATAGCCGGGTCAGGATTCGAACCCAGGGTCGACACCCTAGAGGTGAGTGTGAGCATCTCTAGACCATCCTGCCAGCCCAATCAGTAGTTTGTAAGGCCAAAAGGATTCAAGTCTCTCCAGAAGAACAAATATTGTAATATCCAATTGATATAGTAAGATAAATTATCTGGTCCACCTGTTTGGTGTTCTTATCTGAGCATCAGGTCACGATGCCGAGTCAAATGGTTAGATACTGGGTGACCAGACTCGGTGGTGTAATGGTCAGAGCGTCCACTTTGAGTCCCGGAGGTCAGCGGTTCGATTCCGACTCCGGTGGAGCCACATCAAAACTTTCAAAAACGGTACGTGCGGCATCCTCGCTTGACACTCGGCATTTGGAGGATAGAACAGGGCCAGGCCTCATCGGTTGGCATACCTGGGGAGGAGAAAATTTCTCCTCAATTACTGACTGCAGAGAGGAAAGTGACGTCATAGAAGCGCTGTTCTCACCTTCACTGTCCAGGTATTCCCAAGGTTTTTCCCGGTAGCGACCGACAGGATCAAACTCTTCTGGGGGTGCTTCTGCATTCGTACTACAAAGGTACCGGGAGCACCACAACGCAGGAACCTGCCGTGTTTGGAAAGCCCACAGCAGAGGTTGGACCTTGGACAAGGGAAGGAAAGAAAAACATTCAAAAGGCAATGCACATCACTTTCACGACTACCAGGAGCATCCATATAGTTCGAATTTTTAGGAGCATCCGAGGATTCTTTTCAGGACTGTCACTGAGACCTGCAGAACCCCCAACTGTAGTTTGGTTGTGGTAATGTTCCCAGGTATGGTTTGTCGAATCTTTGTGAGGTTCTTCTTCATTATTCCTGTTGCTCCAATTATCACTGGTACAACGTCGGCACTCTTCCGCTTCCAGGACCTTTTCACTTCATTCTTGAGATCTTGATATTTGATCATTTTCTTGATTTCTGCGAAATTTAGATTTTAGACCAAAATCACCGGGTACTGACACCTCAATTAGCAATGTCTTCTTCTTCCTTTGGTATCCGAGTACTATGTCCAGTCACAGTGCTTTGTTTTAATGGTGTGTGTGTTCACAGATTAAAACAAGTTTTCATTAAGATCATAAAATGACACCAAAAATAATAAGTGAAATACAAGATGAATAATAAAAAATATTATTAATGAAACATTTATATAACTAGAACGGCACTCAGTAGAGAGCATACCTCCGCCTGGTTGGCCCTATCACTCAATGGTGAAGAATCACTTTAAAAATTCCAGTAGCCGGATCCGAATCCGGATCTTCACCAAAATCTAATCATTTAGTCCGTGTCACATATGCTACGTCTCTGCCAAATTTTGTCCGAATTCGTCCACAACTTTTCGAGATATTTTGTTCACAAACGGACAGACAGACAGACAGACAGGCGTGAAAATATAACCTCCATCCACCTTTGGTGGCGGAGGTAAATATATATATATACTATTTTCAGTGGTTGTGAGGAGACGGCAGCATGTAGAAGTCCGTTATAACTAACCGTTTGAATATTTGAACAAGTTTGATCCAGAGGTTAGTGGGATGGTCATGCTGAGTCATATGTGCATGATTTCATGTATTATCATATAATGGAATGTGGGATGGGAGTTATAAATATGTGATAATTGACGGGTTGACCAACGTTGTGGATCTACTGATGTGGGTAATCTATTGATGTGGATCCGCCGTTTGGAGAGGTTCTGTGCCGAATGGATCGAAACCTCGAGGAAGAACGGTGCCCAGCTGATGAACAGCTTACAGGTGAAGGTTCTTACTTTAGGTAGGGAAACTAAATGCCGGCTGAGATGGTCTACCTCCTACCGTGTTCCCTCAACCTATCTGCTCTCTTTGCCATGCCCTCATCCCACATCTGCACCAACTGTCCAGCCCATCTCAGCCCATCTCAGTTAATTGTAGAGGGAATTACACCTACGTGCCACACTAAGTTAAAGTTTTATAGGCCCGGGACGTGCCTGGAGGATGAGGGTGCCGTGTTGCCAATCTCCTCCCTCAGTTCATCCGTGATCCTTCTATCCACCCTCTTCGCTCCCGCAATCCTCCTGACCCAGTTGTTCTTGCGAACCTGCAGCCTCACAAGAAATCAGAACCTTTCCTTTCAATCTTCTTGAAATATTTGTCTGCCATTATTCCCTCCACGCATTCACACTCACCTGAATCCTCCTCCGCACCTCTGACTCTGACTTACCATCCCCAGTCACTGTTCCACCCAGGTACTCAAACCTAGTTCCTTGTACATCCCTCACACCAACCTAACTTGTGCTTCGTCCCATCCATAAATTGTGAGGAACAGAAATGAAGAAAAAAACGAGATGCGTGAGTTAAACTTAAAATGCAATATTCCGCCACATCAACGTACGTAATAAATCGATGACTGAATATTTTGAGAGATTTTGATACGGAAGAAAAAAAAAGAAGATCGCTTCCCTCCCCCCAATAAACGATTTGTGCGCGAGTTAAAGGTGAAACCGGCGGCAAAGGTGTGCAAACTCCTTTAGATGCTAGAGCAAAGCGGACATCCCCAGAATTTGACTTTACCGGCGTATTGACGGCGCGGGCGATTTGAATTGAGAAGTTCGACCAAGCTCGCAACATCCGTGAGAATATCAGCGCCATGACAGCGAGAAACAAAGCACTTCCGGCTCGCACCAACCTCGAACTCCATTTTCGCCGCTACATTCATCGTACCTCACCGATAAATGCTTGTCGGTGTAAAAGGATCGGTATTAAACGCACGTTACCTCGATAATCGTCGTGTTAATAAAATATATGCAAACGAGCCACGTCATTTCCTTGCTATAAAAGGGCGAGCGCGGCTCGTGATGCGTCAGTTGCGACGCGAGGCCAGGTACGCGGGGTTGGATTGCCGTGCTTGGGGTCCTGTGGCAGGTTTGGCTTTCTTTTGAGGTGTCCTTATAAATGTAATCTTTATCGTGATTATTCCCTTTCTTTTTCCCTTTGCAGAAACGAAGACTGCAAGGTGATGACCAACATTCCATGAGGATCCATTTTCTCGGAAAGCAATGAAGACTGCTCGCAATATTTAATTTTCGTTACCCCCGTGAATAATAATATAAATGGACGCAGGGTTAGCCGTAACCATTTTAAGGAGTTTAGGAGTTGGAAGGGATGGGGAATGAGGAGGGAATTTAAATTTTTATTAAGGGGAGGGATGGGGAATGAAATCTGGAGAAAAGAATGACGAAGTTGGATAAATGAGCTCACATTGCAGCGCGTTGTGGATAAAACGCGTTCATTGTGAGACTTCGGCAGCACATCGGATCAAATGGAGTAGGTAACGGGTACAGAAGTCGATGTAATCGTCGAATGCACGTTGGCTTGGGTGCGGCACTGGGAAAAACATGGCGGCTCTTTTGTTCTGAGCCGGGAAACCCCGTAGAGTCGGACAAGACGCTGACGTCGGCAGTGACGTCACGTCGCAAAAGCGATTGCAAGGCGACGTCATGCGTGCCACGAGTTGGGCACCTACGTTTATAGTACATAGATATGAATATATTTGGCTGACATACATAGAGGGTAAATGAGGTAGGTAAACAAATGTGGGGTTTATTTTGTTTTTCCAAAACCACGTGTGGTTCCATTACCATTTCCTACATGGGATTTTCGGCAAAAAGCAAGAGCTCAACGTTTAATTCGCTTGTACAAAAGTTCAAATTGCTCTGCTTGCTCTGTAATTACCCAATTAACTTTGCAAAAAAAAACGGTAATAAACTTGGCAGGGTACTTTTGCAATGTCAATGCAAACTCGACGGTGTTTTATTTAACGACGAGATTTACCCTCAATAAGAAAAAGGTACCAAAATAAATAAGTAAATAAAACCAGGGATGAAGGAGGGAAGGGATTATGAATGGGTAAAAGTGACATGACAGACTTGACTGAAGTTTGTTGCTTTGCTCTTAACCACTCCAAATTCTCTCCGCCATCAACATGCAGGTGCCCAGTGGGGCAGTATAGAGATTCACCATAGTGAAGGGCCGCAGGAACCTCGGACGCTGCAGTTCCAATAACAAACATGGTAACTTCCTATCCATGCTTCTCATTTTGTTTATTATTGGGAGGGGGGGAGTGGGAGGGGTTGGATGACGAGGGAGAGGTGGAAATATTGACTATCTAGTTTAATAGGAATACAACTGCATGGCATCAAAAACATCCAAATGTCCGTCCCATCTCAAAGGTGGAGAAAATAAATGAATGAATGAATAAATAAATGAGATGTCCTGCCAGCAGTGTGCACCGCTTGCCTTTGCCTGTGATCCTGTGATGGCCCTCAGATGCACCGAGGTTTGAATGATGTCTCTTAGCACTCCGAGCTCGTTAAACATGGACTTTCAATGTGTGTCTGCACTCATGAGCCAACTTGGCAGACAAAACACCCGTGCCATAAACCCATATGAGGCAATGCATGTCCCTAAGTAGATCAAATTATCAAAGTATGATTTTGCAACATGCAGGGGAGCACGGTTGCTGTCGCTGTTATTTGCTCATTTAACGAAAAGAAAAATGATTAAATGGACGATCCTATGGGGGATGTGCAACTATAGCACTCGGGAGCAAATGATTACAGGGAGGAACAACGGGGGGGGGGGATGTCTACACGATGCTTCACCTGCACCACCATGCTATCATTAGGCCATTATAATGCGTGCAATTGTCTTCTTTTTTTCTTTTTTTGGTGCTGGTGTCGCAGAGCATACCCGGCCATAAACAGTCAAATTTACCGGAGCAAATATTTCACAATCCCCTCTGCAAGGACCAGAAGCTAACAAATAAATAAATAATACAGGGCCACCTCCTTACCATGGTATCTGCTCACCTGGAGGGTAGAGGCATGTACCCTTCTCCCACTTCCTTTTCCCTGCCCCCCCCCCCCCATTTGGGGTTCTGGTTGCTCCTATGCTCTCCCAGCTCGGTAGTGTAGGTCATTCCGTTGCAGTTTGTCTCGAAGAAAGTCCCCTGTCATTTTTGGTGCATTTCTGCGAGGCTAATGAGCTCTTTTGGAGTTGTTGGGGGTGTTTGCTCCTGGTGCAGCAAAGGACTCCGGTGAAATTTGTGAAACGATCACGTGATTGCTTATGGCATTGGAAACTGTCTTTAAAAAAAAAAGAGAGAAAAAAAGAAAGAAATATGCCTCTTAGTGCATGGGCTGAGTTTTGAACAGAATCGGCCGAGATGTTTTCTCATTGTATGTGCTTAAAGACTTTTGAATTGAAATGGCAAAAAATCCTTTTATTTCCAGGGCACCGTTTTGGGTGTGCTGCCATTACTGGGAAGGGCAATTTGATGACTTGGTTGTGCTGAGGACCCTTGTGTTGCTGACTCTATTGTTTCCTCACGACAGGCGGTTCAGTCCCCAAGTCCAGTAGACCCCAAGGAGCTCTTAAAGGGTCTGGAGTGCTTTTTGGGGAAAGCAGGGGAAATCAAAGGACCAGAGGAAGTGCCCAGGATATATAGGTAGCGACCAGTTCACGCGGCTTTACCGTTTTGCGCGTCAAATAAAGGCAAGGTTTCGTTGTGTTGTTCTTGAGACTTCATCTCTCGCTCCTCTGCAGCCTCATGAAAGATGCCAAGAAGCTCGTGAGCCGATGTATCTATCTCAACATCTTGCTGCAGACAAAATCCACAGAAACCCTCAACAAGTGAGTGGACTCAAAACCTACAGTGTCTTGTTTCTCTTTCCTTTCTCAATACTTTTGTTTGGCCATCTCTTTCCATCAAGCCATGGCTTTTTGCGTCATAGAGCTAATCGGGCGGGCCCCATTCCTGGGTCACGGCCTTCGGTTTATCTCGATTTGCCCGAATCTGGGGCTTGGCATCTGATCGGTGATCTGTTGGTTGCCGGTCGGTGCTCCAGCAGAAAAAAAGAAAAAAGAAACGCTGCCCTCGGCTTCAGTGGTGAATTGTAATTCCCGTTTGGAAACTGATCAGGGAGCGGTGCCCAGTTTTGGGAGTTGGAATTTTATTTTGGGGGAAATAAACTGTCTTTAGGGTTTGGCTTGTATAACCTGTTATGGTAACTACACAACTGGGAAGGATTGTCATGCAATTCCCACCTACCCCTTCCTCCTTTCTCCCCCAACTCCCCCCCCCCCTCCCTTTGTTTCTCACCGAGCACAAAACATGCAGGTTTGTGGAAGGTCCACCTGTATTTTTACAGTGTATGGCACTGATCCTAAACTGCACTATGACTTGTAGGATGTGCCCAATGCACCTTCAACCATGGACCGCTATGCTCTGTGACCCAATGAGTCACTTCCTAAAAGCTAATTTGTGTATAAAGTCACACGGGGAGGGGTTGGGGGGAGGGAGGGGGGGGACACAGAATTTGTCACCAACGTAGTGTAACCTCTATACCTATCCTATAATTTGTCTTCACAAGCGATTTGGTTCTATGTTTGTTTTTTTTCTTTGCTGTTCTTCCAAGTTCCTACTCCCGTTGATGACTGTAAACAGCCTGAGGGTGGAGAATATTCTTGAAATTTTGTAACTGGGATTAAAATGCATTGTTTCGTGATGCGATGAGCAAACCTGCTCTACATGAAGTGCGGCTCTTCAGTCATTTTTATTTTATGGCTCGAGTCACGTGAATATCTGTTCAATTGGTTCCACTGAGCAAAATTCTGAACCATTTGTAAACTTTGACTATGAGTGCCGTGGTGTTTGTGAGGGCCTTTGTTTTGATTTGTCGCATTTCTATTTTAAAATCCATCCCACATCTCACAGTATCTTGATAAAGTCCGAATGATTTGGGGATCAGCTCGCACTTCCCTTGTTGTGGCCATGACAAAAGCAACTGTATGAAAAAAAGGTGGAACTTTTGGTTTTTGGGTGAGAGTCGGGATGCTGAGGTTGGAGATGGGTTGATTGATGGGGAAGGTGGAGGTGTGGGTTTTGTCGTTCTGTGTTGAGACCTTCGTGACTGCAGGTTTATTGCTGTGGGAGGATACCGCCTGCTCAACTCGTGGCTGGCGTATGCCAAGACGATGGAAAATGCGGCTTCACTCCTCCAAATTCTGCTCTCGCTCAAGAGGTTGCCGCTTACTGTCATACATCTCAAGCAGGTACCTTGAGTGTCCCTCCTGTGCAGGTCTTCCTCACCTTCCCTTTAATTCATGGCATTAACTTTTGAGGTGGCCTCCCTTTCCCTGGAGTCATTTTGTTACTATATCAACAGGCTTGTTTTGTGGATTTTAAACATGTCATGATAAGCACTTCTGTGAATTGCAACCTTTGCTTAATAATGGCACCTGTTATGTCTTGGGTCTCGAGGGGGGTGGAAATAATAAATTTGTAGCTTTTTACTTTTATGACCCGGATGTGAGTGAAATGCTCCTGGTGCCAAATTGCCATGTTTTGTTACATTATAACTGCACTTGATTGGAATGGGGTTACTGAAGGTACCTGGTCCCCCCTGGTCCCCTCTTACTCTTCCCGTAATCTCTTTTGCTGCAGAATAACACTGCCAAGATTGTGAAACAGCTGAGCAAATTTGGAGGCTGTGATGGTAAGCAAGTGCATTGGACTCACAATAAAGTGTTTGTTTGTTATTTCGTTTCTTATATAAATGGACCATTCTATTTTATCGTTGGAAGGGTGAACAGAGGCACACAAATCTGCTCATGATTAATGTAATTTTTTAGGTTTTTTGCAAATGTAGTTTGCATTCATTGACTACTAGCCGTGTTCATTCATTGACACTG
Source organism: Myxine glutinosa (assembly GCF_964187855.1). Lineage (NCBI taxonomy): Eukaryota > Metazoa > Chordata > Myxini > Myxiniformes > Myxinidae > Myxine > Myxine glutinosa. Next base: position 31,953,485 of record NC_136273.1, read on the forward strand.
ACATTGATATTCATTGACATTCATTGACTACTTGACTACTAGGGGTACCCCGTGTTGCCCGATGCTGTTCTGACCCTGTTGGCATTTTCAAGAAATAAAATGTTGGTGGTTTTGTGGGGGCCTAAAACGTTTCCTGACACCCACTAAGAATGGGGCCGGGGATAATTTAGTATTACCTTTCACATACCTACAAAGGCTTGAGCACTGTAGAGAGATAAAATATATATATATATATATATTAAAAAATCAAACCTTTTAATTTATTTATTTATTTATTTATTTTCTTTCTATTTTTTTCTATTTTTTTTTCCCCTAAAACTCTCCGTGGCAGTCACTGAAGAATCTCAATTTTTTACGAAGATCCATTCGGCCATCTCTGAGATAAATGGCGGCACACAGACAGACAGACTAACATCTCTCTTGTAGTATAGATTTTAGCTTGTTTGAGTTAAACACCAGCGTTGTTGACATCCTTAAAAAAAATCAAATGAGCAGGAGAGAGGAAAAGACATGTTATCGTATGTAGAATATACTGTTTGTTGTTGCCATTATTATTACTAGCAACAGTACCCGCCCGTACAATTGGGAGGCAAATGAAAAGGCAAAATATCAGAAATTGAAGGCTTTTTTATTTTAAACGATTTATATAAACATCCATTAAATCATATCTCATGCAAATCATCAAAATCTAAACAGTATTTGTAGAATTTCAATAAAAGCCACATCACTGTTCATATCGGTAAATATTATTCCATCATGCTTGGAAAAACTGGAAAATTGGGAAAACAATATAGCCTATTTTACTCCAGGGGGTCCCAGGATTACCCACCCACAATTTCGTTGCGATTGGTTCAGCCGTTTTTGCGGTACCTGCGAACAGACAGACAGACATTTGATGAATTATAGTAAGATTAATTAATTATTAATATTAATTATATTATTATATAATAATAATTATAACATTCATTGCAATGATTATATTATAATAATAATAATAATATTATTATTATTAATTATTTATTAATAAATTAATTGTTATTATTAATTTATTGTTATTATTATTACTAGGGCATGCCCGTACTATATCTATATCTAAAATTATATCCCCCCCCCTCTATTTACATGAAATGGTTTGGTCCAAAGCGAACGGCTTGCGAGTGGTGACAATCCCCCCCCTCTATTTACATGCAATGGTTTGGTCCAAAGCGAACGGCTTCCGGAGTTTGGTAAAGAAATCGCCATCGCGTGCACAAACGTGCAGGAAAGCGAATGAATCGCAAATTCGTTTTTATTAGTTGTAAAACATAGTTTAACGCCAACATAGTTTGCAAACGTGAAATAAATGAATACGCTCTCAAATGTGCCATCCGAGGCAGAGTGTGCCCGCCACGTTCGGCACACGCGATCGTTCGCTGCTCTCTGATTGGTTGAATCGTTTTTTGGACATAGCTCGGTAAGTAATTGTCCGATTAATATGAAACCTTGAAAAGGCACATCCTCGGGTCCCCAGCAATATACCTGGCAAGTTAAAAGTATATCGGACCCGTGGTTGTCGAGAAACAGCGGTCACAGACAAACGTACAGACGTACAGACAGACAGACAGAGATTACTGGAATTATAGATAGACTAGGGCATTGCCCGTACTATATCTATATCTAAAATTATATCCCCCCCCCCCCCTCTATTTACATGAAATGGTTTGGTCCAAAGCGAACGGCTTGCGAGTACGGTGACAATCCCCCCCCTCTATTTACATGCAATGGTTTGGTCCAAAGCGAACGGCTTCCGGAGTTTGGTAAAGAAATCGCCATCGCGTGCACAAACGCGCAGGAAAGCGAATGAATCGCAAATTCGGTTTTATTAGTTTTAAAACATAGTTTAACGCCAACATAGTTTGCAAACGTGAAATAAATGAATACGCTGTCAAATGTGCCATCCGAGGCAGAGTGTGTCCTCCACGTTCGGCACACGCGATCGTTCGCTGCTCTCTGATTGGTTGAATCGTTTTTTGGACATAGCTCGGTAAGTAATTGTCCGATTAATATGAAACCTTGAAAAGGCACATCCTCGGGTCCCCAGCAATATACCTGGCAAGTTAAAAGTATATCGGACCCGTGGTTGTCGAGAAACAGCAGTCATAGACAAACAAACGTACAGACGTACAGACGTACAGACAGAGATTACTGGAATTATAGATAGATGCCATTATTATTCAGGTCTGAATCCAGATTTGGCCTATCAGTGGGATACAAAGCATACACTGATACACTGTTCAGGCTGGCGGAGGTATGCGCTCTACCGAGTGCCGGTCTCGTTATTGGTTCACGAGTTATCAGAGTGACCACTATATTCGTGGTGTGTGTGTGTGTGTGTGTGTGTGTGTGTGTGTGTGTGTGTGTGTGTGTGTGTGTGTGTGTGTGTGTGTGTGTGTGTGTGTGTGTGTGTGTGTGTGTGTGTGTGTGTGTCTGTCCGCAGCATAACTACCCGATGATATCATCCGGTCTTGATGAAACTTGGGTGGGAGGTTGATATCATGATCTAGTTGTCCTGCCTAGAGTGGGCGTATTGCGCCCATTGTGGGCGGAGCGACGCCCGAAAAAGATGTCTTTTTAGGGGGTAATCGAGTTCAAGCTACATCTTCTCCGAGGCAGTTGGTGGAATCTGACAGGGGTTTCGGTATTTGTTTAGGCCAATGTCATGTGTCTAGCCCCACGGAGCTCGATTTTTCATTTTCGCCCCAAGGTCAAGGTCACATGGTCACAAAATTTAGAAAAGTCGATTTTTGATAGTTTTATTACATTGTTCGCTTCCTGATAGGGTGAAATGTCGTACATGATCTTATATTATCACATACATCATGAAATGCAAGTTTTCCAACAAATTTCAGAATTTTCGACCTTTGACCGTTGAAGGTCACAAAAGTCAAATTTTCAAAGTTGTCGGAATCGAACCGAATTTTCGGTATTGTGTAGCTAACTAACCTCATAACTGATTATGCATTATTTTCTATCTCATTTCAAGGTCAGTAACATTCGTTTTGACATTTCCAGGCCAGCACCACACACAATTATGTACAGCTGGCTCTTAAAGGCCTGCGCACGCAGCGAATTGGGGCCCTTTGTAAATAGGCATGTACACCGCATGTCAGGGGCCGACACCTGCCACGTGGGCCCCCGACCCCCCCAGTCTGGGCCTGTTTCGGTTATAGTCCGTCCTTTGTCATTGAATACCGCTCGCTCGTGAACCATCGTCGTCTCCTGACTTGTTATTATTATTACTCCCGCCAGGGAGTAATGCATTCGATCGTGTGTGTGTGTGTGTGTGTGTGTGTGTGTGTGTGTGTGTGTGTGTGTGTGTGTGTGTGTGTGTGTGTGTGTGTGTGTGTGTGTGTGTGTTCGTGTGTGTGTGTTCGTGTGTGTGTGTTCGTGTGTGTGTGTTCGTGTGTGTGTGTTCGTGTGTGTGTGTGTTCGTGTGTGTGTGTGTTCGTGTGTGTGTGTTCGTGTGTGTGTGTGTGTGTGTGTGTGTGTGTGTGTGTGTGTGTGTTCGTGTCTGTGTTCATGTCTGTGTTCGTGTGTGTGTTTGTGTGTTTGTGAACAAGATATCTGGAAATGTTCTGAACGGATTTGGATGAAAGTTGGTGGGATGATTGCCCTTGCGATGAGGAAGAATTGATTAGTTTTTGGTGAAGCTCAGGATATTATTCTGGATCCAGGAATTTTTTGAAGCATTGTTTACCATTGGAAGATAGGGCTCATTTTTTAAAAACATTATCTTCTATATATTCTATATTTAACATTGTGATATGAAAATAGTTTTCATATTTGTTGTAAATGTAGTTTAAACTCGTGGTTATGCGTTAGAGCGGTGTATTTTGTTAGCAGCGTCGTCTTCAAGGTTCTTTTTTTTTCTTTCTAATAAAGACATATTCTGTCATTTTAAAACCACCAAAGTGTGTATTAGGTTTCCCCGTTTCATAAAATGTATTGTTTGATACGTATAATGCTTTAAAACTGTTTTTTGGGGGAGGTTGGGTTTTTACCTCAGAAGAGATATCAACATTTACCTCAACGAATGTCAATCGCGGTGTCAGTGTTTGATGAACTTATAAAGACGTAGGTGAGTTATAAGTGTGACAAGCATGTGCACGGGATTCTTCCCAGAAGAATGAGTGGTCGCATTAGCTTGTACGACTTAAAATGAGCGAGTTTTGTTTTGACGTTTGGGCCAGTTTTACATGTTGTATCCCTAAGGAATGAAACGAACTTTTTGCCTGGCTTACAATTTTATTTGAAGTCACACATGCCTCAAAATACACTCACCTATATGGAATTGAACGCTGAATCCGAAAATGTAAGTGAAATTGCCTTGTTTTTTTTTTAACATTATCTTCTATATATTCTAAATATATATCTGTGCAGTGTCTGTCTTGTGTTGTCATGTCTTGTGTTGTCACTCAACTACTCCCTCAAACTTTTGTGAAATCGTACTGTTCCAACTTGACCCACGGCGGGAGTATGCGCTCTACTGAGTGGCGTTCTAGTTATTATTATCATTATTATTTTTACTCGCAGAAAAGCCAGTCAAAATGATGGGCGACCCTTCTTTATTTTCACAATATTCAGTCTTAAAAACTCGGGCTAAAAACAAAATTACGTACAAGACCCTTTATTTATTATGCAAATAGCTGAAGTACCCGTCTACGACGGTTCCCCGTAAGTACCATAAATATTCTGTTTCAGCTCGTATAACCATGTTCTGTGATCGTTACATTATTTAATTAGCTTCAAATTAAATTATTTTGAGTACACATGTGTCATTACAATTGTTCTCTAGCTTAATTTTCCTTTAAAAAGTTGCATACTCGTTTAAATTTATGAAAAATGAAATCCCTGGAGTTTCAGATACAGTCATACCCCGTTTTACGCCATTTTGACCCACGTCAAATCCGACTTTACGCCACTCTTCTGGAGTAAATTTCAGTTCAGCGAACGTCATTATGTGCGACTTTACGTCACTCCTATGGACGTGAAAAAAATTAAACAATTTAAACAATTGGATGTTTTAACGTTTTAACGATCGTTGATCGTTGTTTTAACGTTGATGTTTTAACGATCGAAACAATTTAAAATACAACAAAAACCACATTAAAAATATTTTTAAAATGTGCGTACAGTATACGTACGCGTAGCTGCTGGTTCTCATTCAAAACAAAGGCGACGCCATATGCATTTTGTCCTGTGCTGCGGTCGCGTGCTTGCTTTGCCTTTCGCTGGTATTTTTGTGATTATCCTTTGCTGTGTAAAGGTTCCTTTACTGTGTAAAACAACCAACGTAACGTGGCAACGGCGAAACATGACGATGCCGGCTCGGACGACCGTCCATGGCAGACGTCACGTCACGTCACCGTGCAGAGTGTGCAATGTCCGCGACGAGGTCAGGCCCCATGGCCCATGGCCCATGTGAAACGAACGACCGTGTCATGCCTCGAGCCGGGGTGCCTGGTCGGGCCACCTCGCCGGCATCCGGCGTCGACAAACCGATCGACGTATGTGCACATGTGCATGGATTTGCAAATTAGCAATTTGCAATTTGCTGCGAAGCCGCAGCCTCCTCCAGTTATTTACTCTAGTTTTACGGTGTTTGTCTTCATTTTAAGGCATTTTTAAGACATTACGCCCGGTTTACGTCAAAAACCGAGTTACGTCACGGCTTATGGAACCAATTAATGACGTAGGCCGGGGTATTACAGGAAATACATTCATAACATGCATACATACATACACTTAATATATACATACATACATACACATACACGTAGGCTACATACATGCACACACTTTTTTTTTTTGAAGGCTTCAGTCATGGACTATATAGTCCTCATCGAGGCCAGACCTTAAATATAAGAACTGCATTGATAGAAAAGTGAAAAAAGAGAAATAAAAGAGCTCGAGAATGTAAAGGTGAGAAGTGAAAATGAGTAAGAAAGGTGTATGATGAAAAGTGTGTGATGAAAAGTGTATGATGTTTGTTTGCAAGAAAGAGAGATTAAAGCTAGGCCGGTAGCGATCGTTTGAGTGAGACAGAAAGTAAGACCAGCAATCCTGATATGGAGAGTACAAGATAGTTCCGGGCACCACTTTAATGCTCCTAAGTCCGATCGGTATTAGTACCCTGAGCGGTTGCTGTCTACAACCTACTACCTAAAACCTGAGCATACATACATACACATACACACATATATATATATATATATATATATATATATATATATATACATACATATATATATATATATACATATATATATATATATATATATACATATATATATATATATACATACATATATATATATATATATATACATATATATATATATATATATACATATATATATATATATATATATATATATATACATATATATATATATATATACATATATATATATATATATATATATATATATATATATATATATATATATATATATATATATACATACATACACACACACACACACACACACACACACATACGTACACACATGCGCACACATCTACATAAACAAATACACCATAGCTCTGTTATAGAATATATATAAACAAATATATAAACAAATACACGTAATAGCTCTGTTATAGAATGATGATATATATAAACACACACACACACACACACACACACACACATACGTACACACATGCGCACACATCTACATAAACAAATACACCATAGCTCTGTTATAGAATATATATAAACAAATATATAAACAAATACACGTAATAGCTCTGTTATAGAATGATGATTATGATTATTGACATTGCTGCTGTGTCTACCCACAGAGGTGAAGCAGGTGGCAACCTCCCTTGTTAGTGGCTGGATGTCCCTAATCCGCTCGCAGAGCACTGCGGCCGCAAGTGAGTTTCCTGGCCACAAAGCCCCCCTGCTCGATATCATTCTTCACTCGTAACGGCACAAGACGCCTTTTCCTGCTCTTTCTTTACCTGGGCAATTTACCCATTAATTTAATTAATTTAATTTGCCCATTACCATTAATTTAATGCTTTACCTGGGCTTTACCTGTGCAATTCCAAATTGCAATCGCTATGAATGCGTATTGTTTGAATAGTTACGTTTGTTTGGTCTTTGCATGGAACTATCCAGTTGCGGAGAAGACCGAGAAGAAGAGGAAGGAAGAGGCACCAGCACCTTTAGCGTTAGTTGCTGAGGAAAGCAGGATACCACCGGAGGAGGCGTATGAAAGGAGGAAACTGAAGGCGGCGCGTACTGCGACGCCATCGCACACAAAGTTTCGCTCTACTGGTGAGTGCTTCACTTTGGACGGCAAGTCATTTAGCTTAATGTTGAAGATCGCAATCCTTTTTCTCAGTTTGACTCTTCCTGTGCAGGTTTGGAAGAGGATGTTCCACTTCCAACGAAGATGAAGAAGGGAGTGCCAATCGAAAGGCCAGTACAGAAGTTGCTGACCATCCCAGCCAAGCGGTGAGATCCATTCGAGCATATTGATGTAGAACAACCACCACCTCCTCCTTTACCTCCAACACCTCCAACCTCCAGCTATTTTTTAATTTTTATTTATTTATTTTTGTAATATTTTATTGCCACATGCGTGACAAGCCTGTTCTGTCACACGTTGCCCATAATGCTCTCTTTCAGGCCTGCATTCAGTCCCATAGCCATTTCTGAGAAGAAATACAAACCACTGAACATGAACCCCAACACCACAAAGGAAATCAGGGTGAAGATAATCCCCGCCCAACGTGAGTTATTCCGAAGCTGCCGTGGTCCGTGTGCCTGTCTGTGTTGCTTTTTTTTTCTCCTCGTTGCGTATTTATTTATTATTTATATTTTCCTGAAATCCGCTTGGAGCGTTTCGAGTATTCATCGTCAATGTACATATTGGTTGGGGCAATATGTACATTGACTATGAATACTCGAAACGCTCCAAGCGGATTTCAGGAAAATATAAATAATAAATAAATAAGCAACGACGAGAAAAACATGATAATTTCCTGTGGAGATATTTGCGTTCTGATGTTTCATTGCCCACTGTGTTTTCAAAAGTGAATTTGGACAGTTAATCGTCTTGTTTATTAGCCACCGTTGGACTCAATCCGAAACGGGGGCTTATGGATTTGGTCTTGTCCGTCCGTCCATGTATCCGCAACCATATTTCGGACATGTATCTCGGAGAATACATGACGGTATACATATGCACATTATTTTGCATTTTGTTTTGCAATGCGATCAAATATGGCCGACTTGTAGACTGGCAGCCATTTTAGTTGTAAAAAAACCCGATGTTGAACACGTCCTCAACCAATTCTCGGAAATGCATTTACCGGTGTTGTTCAAACTTGGGACACAGACAATAAATTATGGCTTACATATGCAAGTCCTTTTTTTTTTTTTCCGAGATCAGATCCAAGATGGCCGACTGACGGCCCTTTTGTGACTTAAATGTATGTCCAAATTTTTTTCGGACATGCATTGTCTGATTTTGTTGAAACTTGGCACAAGCAGAGTAGATCATGTGCTCCTCACTTTATTTTGCGATCTCATCAAAGATGGCCGACTGGTAGATTGGCGATCATATTAGTTTTAAAAACCCGATATTGAACACGCCCTCGACCATCTCTCGGGAATGCATTTACCGATCTTGTTAAATATTGGCACACAGATAAAGAATGATGGCTCACATATGCAGTCATTGTTTTTTCGAGATCAGATACAATAAGGCTGACTGGCGGTCATTGTGTTACTTAAACGTGTCCCCAACCATTTATTGAGCATGCATGGTCCGATTTTGTTCAGACATAGCACAAGTACAGCACATGACGACATATACGTGCATTTCACTTTATTTTGCAATTGATCAAAGATCTCCGACTTGTAGACTGGCGGCCATTTTAGTTGAAAAAACCCTGATGTTGACCACGTCCTCAACCATTTCTCGGACATGCATTTACCGATCTTGTTCAAATTTGTTGCACAGATAATGAATGATGGGTTACATATGCACGTCATTTTTTCAAGATCAAATCCAAGATGGCCGACTGGCGGCCATTTCGTTACTTAAACGTGTCCCCGTCCATTTCTCGGACATGCATGGACCACTTTTCTTCAAACGTGGCTCAAAGGCATTACATGAGTATACATATGCAGAACATTTTGTTTTGTCATCCGACCAAAGATGGCTGACCCACAGCCTTTAACTCTCGACAGCAAAATTACTAAAACCACAGTGGGAGTTGTGACATTTTATGTTTTTCTTCTTGTTCCTGCAAGGGTCTACGCTCATGGAGGAGTTCTCACGGTTGCTATTAAGATGAATTGACCTTTGTGCATTCAGATTTTCAGTGCAAATTGCATATTAGAGAATTGGATCTGTCGCAATCGATCCCAAACTACACTACCGGTAAAAAGTTTAGGTACACCCAACATTTTTTTATATTTTACTGTTTCATGTGCAAAATGGACATAAAATGTGAACAAAACTATTACCAAAGAGAAATCTGCTTATCGACTGATAATATATTGTGCTTCAATGCATCTTTCTTGTGTGAAATGTAGGTTTTAGGCAATTTTTGGAAATAGGTCGAAAAGTGCAATAAAAAATCTAAACTGAAACGTGAGGTTAATGTTACTAGCAACGGTACCCGCCCTACGGGCGGGGCTTCAATTGGGAGGCCCAAATGAAAAGGTAAAATATCAGAAATTGAAGGCATTTTTATTTTAAACGATTCATATAAACATCCGTTCAATCATATCACATGCAAATCATCAAAATCTAAACAGTATCTTACTATAATTCACCAAATGTGCCACAGTGATCGATACACTATGATCGTGATGATCGTGATCGCGAATCGCGATTGATAATAGTGTTCACAATCGCTATGTCGTATGTACTCCCGATACGTGTTTGCTTCAGTTGAAATGGGTTAGAATTCTCTAAAGCAGGGATTCAACCCATTTCCTTATAAAAGGTCTTTGTCTGAGGTCACCGAGTTCGATCGGTGCAGCCGTGCAGTGATCGGTGCAGCCGTTTGTGCGGCACCCGGGAAAACAACATCGGCACAATGAACGTTATGCGAACGCGAATGTTATGCGGGAGTCCAAACCTGAGAATGCTGGAGACTAAAGCTGAAATTGGGAAAACTAAATAGCCTATTTTACTCCTGGAGATCCCAGGATTATCCACCCAAAATATCTTTGCGATCGGTTCAGCAGTTTTTACGGTACCTTCAAACAGACAGACAGACGGACGGACATTTGGTGAATTATAGTCAGATAAACTTTTCATGTAAGGAGCAAGAACTGTTTACAAATACTCTGCTCTGTGTGGAATGAATGTTTGTTGTTAGTATCTTCATCACGTGCAATGTTTATTATTGCCAGGCGTTGCAAAAAATGTTTCCAGAAAGGCCGGCCATACAATCTAATGAGTGTGTTTTTTTGTTTCAGATTGCATGAACATGGGTGCCAAAGTTCAGCTAACGCCAGAAAAGACAGGCAATTGTAACTTTGAGAAAAGAAGGCCAATCCTTGAGAAAAATTGCAAAACAATTACAAGTATCAGTAAATGCAGTTGCTTGTGCCATTAAACGACATAATGAAACTGGTAAAAATGCGGATAGGAAATGTTCTCGTCGATCAAGAATCGCAACAGAATCGCAGGACAAGTAACCCGAGTCACCAGTCTGCGCTACAGATGTCTTACAGCACTGGAAATTAGAGCCTAGCGAAACAGCTCCAGCATTGCAACTGTTTCAAGGCCTTCTTTTCTAAGTTACAATTGCCTGCCTTTTTCTGGCATTAGTTGAGCTTTGGCACCCATGTTCATGCAATCTGAAACAAAAAAACACACATTAGATTGTATGGCCGGCCTTTCTGGAAACATTTTTTGCAACGCCTGGCAAAAATAGACATTGCACGTGATGAAGATACGAACAACAAACATTCATTCCACACAGAGCAGAGTATTTGTAAACAGTTTTTGTTCCTTACATGAAAAGTTTATAACATTAACTTCACATTTCAGTTTATATTTAGTATTGCACTTTTCAACCGATTTCCAAAAATTGCTTTAAACCTACATTTCACACAAGAAAGATGCATTGAAGCACAATATATTATCAGTAGATAAGCAGATTTATCTTTGGTAAGAGTTTTGTTCACATCTTATGTCCATTTTGCACATGAAACAGTAAAAAATATATATATATATTGGGTGTACCTAAACTTTTGACCGGTAGTGTATATAACATGTAAGAAAATCGGCCTTTTTACTCCCGCCAGGGAGTAATGCATTCACTCGTGTCCGTGTGTGTGTGTGTGTTCGTGTGTTTATGAACAAGATATCTGGAAAAGTTCTGAACGGATTTGGATGAAAGTTGGTGGGATGATTGCCCTTGGGATAAGGAAGAATTGATGAGTTTTTGGTGAAGCTCAGGATATTATTCCAGATCCAGGAATTTTTTTGGGAAAGATTTTTTCTGTTTTACTGCATTAAAGCTTTTATTCTTATTCTTAAATGATGTTTTTCTCCTCTAATTCCGAGATATATCAAAATTAATTCTCTGACAGTTAGGGCTTACTTTCTTTTTCATTTATTGTTTTGGGGAGAGGGGATGTTAAACAAAATGTATTATTCCAACTAAACCCACGGCGGGAGTATGCGCTCTACTGAGTGGCGTTCTAGTTCTCAATTGTTTCCTCTTCGTCCAACAGCCATTGAAAGCTCTGGATTCATGGAAGCGCTCAACTCTGCTCCTGTACCAGGGGTCAAGATAAAAAAGAAAAAGAAGGCTGTGTCACCCACGGGCAATAAGGTGAGAAGCTGTGGCTGACAGACCCTGAAAGCAAAGCGACCTCTCTCGTCCCTCTGTGTTCCGTTGCCTGAATGCAACTGATGTTAAAGTTGCATTTTCATTTTCTCAATGGAAACCTTTTCGTTGTTGTTTTGCAGATGTCCTCTGTGCAACAATGTTGTCGTTAAAAGTATTCTTTTTTTTTCTCTCTCCCTCTCTCTCTCCCTCTTTTCCCTCCCCTCCCTCCTCCTCATTTAGGCAAACCCCTTCGACGGGGGCAGGCCCATGCAGGACCCAGAGAAAAGTGTGGGCGAATCTCCATCGCATTGTATAGAGTCCATGGAGATCAATCCGCCTGCGAACCCGACTGATCTTGATCCTGAACCTGAACCTGAACCTGAACCTGAACCTGAACCTGAACTTGAACCTGAACCTGAGGGGGAACCAATGGACTTTGGTACGAGTTTGTCCTCGCAAGCAGAACACCACTGTGCGTAACATAGCCACTTCCCGTCAAGTGTTGCTCAAAGTGTACTCTGTATTTTTAAAGGTTTCTTTTCTGTGCCATTGGGTTTATATCAATTCTGGAGACATCTGAAGATGTTGCACTAAGCAGTTCTGCCACTCTGACCTTCTGGTGGTCTATTGTACTTTTGCACGTACGTCGGATCATGCTGCTGTCAGAATGACATGCATGTCCATCTTGGATGAGCCAAGGGTGGTAATGGATATTCCCCCCCTTCCCCCCCTCTCCATTCCTGTCATGCCCTTTTTGCCCTGTAGCTGCATCCACAGACGTCGAGAATGAGAGCAGCGCTGCGCTGGAGGTTGATCCAGTCCCGGTGCCGGCTGTCGAGCCCTTATGTTCGAGCCGCAAGAAAAAGACTGTGTCCTGGGCTGAAGAGAGCAAGTTGCGCGAGTTTTTCTACTTTGATATGGACGACACAGAGAGAGGTGATTGTGGTGAGCAGTTCGATGGAGTGTGTGTCGGGGGGGCAGTGTTTGGGGAGGGCACGTCATGGTGGCCAAAGGTGTAACACTTGCATGCAATTGAAGATCCTCTGAGGGGTTCAAAATCCATTCCAGTGATGACATTGTGTTGATGCTGAAGAGACACTGAACTAGGCTAGGGGTAATGGTGTTCGTTTGCTTTCCGTTATCTTGATGGATCAGTGCGAGTCGATAAAGCGGCCATTTCAGGAAAATGGTTGTCTCTTTCACAGAATGTGCTTCCGCTGGTTTACTGGTTTTTTTTCTTCCATGTACCCAGACAATCTAGGTCTCTTAGCAGGTACACTGTAATGACCTTGTTATCCCACGGATGTGAAACGAAAAGCAGTGTTAAGCGACTGGTTCACTCTGTCTGTCTGTCTTCAAACGTCGGTTTGCAATCGAGGAACAACCCGCTTTCAATTGAATGTTGTATTTTGAACACAAATCGGGAAAATGAACCGGAAAACTAACTTGTAGTTTAGCAGTATTCGGATTTGAATTTGTCCCGATTCCACATGCATCACATACGCAGAGGACACAAACAACAGGCACGAAGAACGAATGTAACATATTGTCGCGCGGACCCTTCGGTTAATACCAGGGCTCGCGGATGGACCAGAACGGATTTACTTGAGGCGATGACCAAACACGGATTCGGCTATAAAACGCGGGAGGAAGAAGGGAAGTGGAAGCTGTGGCAAAAGCGCGTACCTGTGGAAGGCGAACCGACGGCAGCTTCGATCCTGCAGGGAAATTAATGAACTCACGAACGACAAGATTAGAAGGTACAAAAATAAAGATTTATTCATGGAACCCGAAACAATGAAACGCGACGGTAATCAAATAAAGGGCCTAAATTGGGATCCCACACACCTCACTTCAGAAACGAGACACAGGAAGGAATTACCAAAAGAAAAACGTTCATTATGTATTTGTGAATGTGGTGCGTCCTTATCTGTCCTGTTGTCTTGCGTCTCCAAGCTCCGCTGCACACCACGAGGTCCCTCGCTCCAGCACCACCGCACCGCGAAGGCCCGAGCCAACGCCCACCCCAGGCTCCTCGTCGACTGCCCACGAGGTCCGTGCACCACTCTGGGCTCCAGGAGCACCGAGCACCGCTCCAAACACCACGCAGATGGCGAGCCAACGACCACCAGGACCTCTCAAGACCAAGAAGGACAGCAAGAGCTTCAAACACACCGAGACAGCCAGACAGCACAAGGGTTCGAGCTGGACGTGCAAGAGGGCCAGAGGGACGTGCTGCGCAAGAGAGAACTGCTGGATATGCAAGAGCGAACTGCTGAAATGTCCAGCGCGTCCCTTTTATAACCTCCCCGGCGACGTCAGCATTGGCGCGCCACCAACCAGCGCCTTCCACCGAACCTTCCAGCTTCGCGCCTCCCGCACTCGTTGGCTGGAGGTTCGCGCCTACCGCGCTGACCAATCACAGGCCTGTAGCATGGTGATAGCTCGTGTTACTCGATGTGGCTCGGCCTGCCAGAGGTGTAGTTGGCTGCGGCCCATGCGGCGGTGCCCCGAACTGGCCTCTTGCCTGTTCCTTCCGAAGTCATTGTCAGGGAAGGGAATTTAATTAATGTGTGCACTACAGGGCCTGTCTAAGTGTCTATAGGTGTGCGTTGCCATAAGGGACAAAGGTTTGATTACCAGGTGTGACGCACAGGGGTTTATCTTTGATCCCTAACTATCTAATACTCAAACATCCTGGTATGTTCACAGGTATACATCTTAACCCGACAAAACGGACTAAAACACAGAACTTATTACAGGTAGATTCCATATCGCGACAGTCGAATACCTACCTATACAGATCTACCTGGCTCTAGATTTTGCTCTACCCTACCAACATAACAATATTAAATAAGGTTGTGTGAAAGACACTGCATCAATAGTGGTAAACATCTAGAAAAAAATATTTCTACAACCTCTAAAATCTTTATTTGATTTAAATTGAATTATACACTTGAATACTGTGGAAGACAAATCTCCTTTTTGGCATTTTCAACTCCCTTCCGTTTAGCAGTACTTGGACAAACTATTACGGCATTTTACATCATCCCGACCAATCAAATTTGCTGCTCACAGACCCCACCCACGTCCTTGTTCCTCAAGGTGTTCTATGAACTCTCCAGTTTGAAATTGGGTAGTTGATGGAAGCTCCTCAACGTTGATAAAATGCAAGTGTTTGACCCAAAAAATTCACATGGAACGCTTTGGTTGGTCGGTGCAATGCTGCAAAAGCCAAAGCACCTGCACTCGACTACAACTTCACGCATACGTTTGCATTCCAACCCGACAGAAAGGTGGTGATCTTTATCATTTGGCTTTGAGTGGTGAGAGTGTGTTGGTCTTTATCCTGCAGTGAATGTGAATAAAGTAAGAGACTTTGGCGAGGCTGCCAAGCGGGATCTGTTGATGGATCGACGAGCATTTGAGACAGCGCGGCGATTAAGCCATGACAGCATGGAGGAACGCACTATGGTAAGGTGGTTGGTTCCCTGACTCTGTGCAAAATAAATGGAACGTCGGACATTGTGTTGTTTATTCACCAACCTTATATACACCTCTTTATCCCGATTAGAACTTGTAGTCGTTGCCTTGTTTGGATATTAATGTTTTGGGTCACAGACTTGTGAAGTCAAATGCAGCAGGGGCACTTGTGAGTTGGAGGGATCGTGGGTCATGGGGTCGGGTCGTATGCTTTCGAAATGGGACTGGGAAACGGCAAAGAAGCTTTCCCATGTGTTCAGGATGAGAAGATTGTGTGGCGATACTAATCATCCCCATTATTCCCTCTTGTGGACCTTTCCCCTTAAATATTTTGCAATCGCCCCAGTGGACGCATCCCCGGCTGCTTGCCATGTTGCCTGGGCTGGTCGTGCACGGAAAGAATAGCTTGGAGCGACGCATCCAGCAAGAGCGTGAAATGCAGGTGTTGCAAGAGCTCTTCCTTACCAAAGAAAGGTGGGATAATCCAGGATTATTATTAACCCTTACAAAGAGGGGGATTTGGTATGTAACGGTGTTGGTGTGGGGTTTTGGAAAAGTCCTTAAGGCGATCATAAGGTGTATGACAAACTGAATAGAAAGGGTTCACATTGCATTGACATGACAGTCAAAGTTAGGCCATATCCCCACTCTGATATCCACGGATCGGTTTCCAACAGGCCTTGAGTTGGTGCTTTGTGTGTTTGTAGTGTCCCTGACAGTCCGCACGAGCCGGACTCCGAGCCCTATGACTCCACTCAGCCCAAGATCATCCCTCTGGAAGATGTGAGTACGTCCAACAGATTCTTCTGTTTTGTCTCCTTTTCTCAATTAAGAAGATTATTAAGACTGCAACAAAGGTTAATCGGTGTACCAATTATTCGTAGGCCTCAGCTATGGACACCACACCTGCACCAGAATCTAGCCAGCAACCACCCATAGTTCCTGTTCAGGAACCAACGTCGACCAAGCTACCTCCAGTCCTTGCGAACTTGATGGGTCTCGATTCTGCCGGCTCAAAGCTTCCACCCGTGCTTGCTAATCTCGTAAGCAGCATGGCTGTGAATAAAGCTGTTTCTCAGAGCCAGCCTGTCTTGCAGCACGTTGCTGCCGGTGCAACACTCAAGAACGTCCAGGAACTGTTATCAACCATCATTGTGAGTTGTGTGGTTACCTCCGTCACCAAAGGTGGATGGAGGTCATGTTTTCACCCTTGTCTGTCTGTCTATTTGTCTTTTTGTGAACAGGATATCTCAAAAAATTGTGGACGGATTCGGTCAAATTTCGTGGAGAGGTTGCGCATGCGACAAGGACGAAATGATTCGATTTTGGTGAAGATCCCGATCTGGATAAGGGGATTTCTAAGTGATTCTCACCATTGAGTGATCCGGCCAAAAACAATATTTACCATGATATTTCAAAATACTGTGGATGACTGAAGACAAAACTTGGTGGATAAGTCGAGTCCCGAAGTGAAACAAACAAGCCGATTTGATTTTGGTTCAGGTCCGGATCCAGATCTGGCCTATCAGTGGATACAAAATGTAAACTGTTCAGCCTGGCGGAGGTATGCGCTATACCGAGCGCCGTTCTAGTTGATAATGTTTACACTTCCTGTTACATTTCATCAATGGAATTGATCAAGATGTTGATACTTGCCATGACAGGTGGAATGAAATTCTGAAATACCAAGTATTAATGACCGAGTTGCCGTTTTGCCTGCAGAGTACACAGGGTGGGCAGCTGTCGGAAGAGATGATTAGGCAGCCAGAGCTTGGCGAGAGGATAAAGCAGGTGTTGGCACCTCTACAGCAGGGACCCCCACCTCCAGGTACCTTCGCATTCCATGAAGCACATTGTCGTGTCCTGTGTCTATGTGGCCACTATTTTTGATTGAACTTGGATGTTGCATCTGGTTGTTGGACGATAACCTGTTGGGCTATAACAATAACGTTTTCATCTTATCTACCAGTGATGAATCCCGGCATGCCTCCAGTTCCGGGACACCCGCAGCAAGGCCCGCCTATGATGCCCCAGAACGGGATGCCCTTCCCGATGTCACACGGTGGACGTATGATGCCTTATCCCCCTGGACCCCGACCACCATTCCCAGGTAAGCTGTGGGACCACATCATGTGAACATGTGCATGACGATGACAAAGCACGTTGGATGTCTGTTTTATGGACGTCTCTGGTCATCATCAAGTTAATGTCTATATGCGATTTTGCAATCCCAGCATGCCCCAAATAGTGCTGTCATAAATAAGGTGCAATAAGGACCTGGTGTTGGCTTAGCGGTTATGGTGCCGGCTTGGGATCCTAGGATCCTGGGTTCGAATCCCGATCAAATCGTTGAATTAACACCAGGGGGTGTTAATTAACACCAGTTCACTAACTCAGCCTGTCATCCTTCCGAGGTCGGCAAATTGAGTACCAGCTTGCTGGGATGAATGATCACGGTGTGTACCCCGATTTAGAAGAGGTACACCGTATCCCTGCGCATCGAAGAGCGTGACCAAGAGTTGGCGTCAGGAAGGGCATCCGGCCATAAAAACATTGCCTCAAACAGGGAACCATGATTGTCATGGGGCCCGTAAGGCTAACCCCCGCTCTAGCGGGGAAAATGGCCTTAAAACGATCATTCATTCATTCATTCAAGGAGAAAACTACTGAATTTTCTTTTTTTGAAGTTTGCCCTAAACACGGCTGAAAACCATCAACTGATTTGTAAATGGCTACAGAGGAAAAAGAGGAAGAGGAAAAACTGGCAAAACCATCACCTAGTCCTGAAACGAGGAAACTTCTTCACAGGACCACAGTGCAGGAGGGGGTAACTTTGTCAGGAGGAAAAATAAATTTTCCGACCCCCATCTCGAGGGGGAAGAAGAAAAAACTTGGGGAGTGGGCAGCTGAAGCGATGAAATAAAAATATTTACTTAATTTTGTCAAGAAATATAAAATGCAGAACTAATGGAAAGCTTCCTCAAACTTTTAACTGCTTCGCAAAAGTATCATTGCACATAATGGGTGGAATCAACAGGACATTGATGGAGTTAAGAAGACCGCCGTAGGAAGCGAGGAGAAGCTGATGTTTCGGGCGAGGAAAAATGAAAGGTTAATGCCGGAAACGTCAGCTTCTCCTTGCTTGGCACGGCGGTAAGCGTACCTCGACCGACGCCCTGTTGATTGCAACGATTGTTATCAAGTGTTAATTTAGACTTTAGAGGGTGAGAGCTGGTGTGTATCGAGTGTTAATTTAGAGGGTGAGAGCTGGTGTGTATCAAGTGTTAATTTAGAGGATGAGAGCTGGTGTGTATCAAGTGTTAATTTAGAGGATGAGAGCTGGTGTGTATCAAGTGTTAATTTAGAGGATGAGAGCTGGTGTGTATCGAGTGTTAATTTAGAGGGTGAGAGCTGGTGTGTATCAAGTGTTAATTTAGAGGATGAGAGCTGGTGTGTATCGAGTGTTAATTTAGAGGGTGAGAGCTGGTGTGTATCAAGTGTTAATTTAGAGGATGAGAGCTGGTGTGTATCGAGTGTTAATTTAGAGGGTGAGAGCTGGTGTGTATCAAGTGTTAATTTAGAGGATGAGAGCTGGTGTGTATCAAGTGTTAATTTAGAGGATGAGAGCTGGTGTGTATCAAGTGTTAATTTAGAGGATGAGAGCTGGTGTGTATCAAGTGTTAATTTAGAGGATGAGAGCTGGTGTGTATCAAGTGTTAATTTAGAGGATGAGAGCTGGTGTGTATCAAGTGTTAATTTAGAGGATGAGAGCTGGTGTGTATCAAGTGTTAATTTAGAGGGTGAGAGCTGGTGTGTATCAAGTGTTAATTTAGAGGATGAGAGCTGGTGTGTATCAAGTGTTAATTTAGAGGGTGAGAGCTGGTGTGTATCAAGTGTTAATTTAGAGGATGAGAGCTGGTGTGTATCAAGTTTTTTTTTTTTTTCTTCTGAGTAGGAAGGCCAACAAATATCCGATATAAATTATGATTATAGATTTTTCTCCTTTGCACAAAGTTAATGGGGAACAAAGGATCAAATTGTAAGGTCTCGAATGTTATCCTGTTGGTTGTACTTTTGCCCTCATAATGACTCTATTGCAGCAGTGAATTTTGGGTATTTTTGCTTGGAATGCTTTTGTATGGCTATTTTGACCCATACCGTGAAAATAAACACTGCCCCTGCTGCTTTTCGCATCGCAGGACCACCCAGGATGATGGGACCACCTCCACCTCCACCACCGCCACCTCCCCCAGTGGACGAATACTGGGACGGGCCTGGCCCGGGGGATCGGGGTCGGGGACCACCTCTCAACATGCCGCAGGGACATTACATGAGAGGTCGAGGCCGTGGTTATCGTTCTCGAGGCCGTCCTTGGGGAAATTCTCAAGGTAGTGTGGCGGTTCCTTCTAAACGCTCTCTGTCTCTCTCTCTCTCTCTGTCTCTCTCTCTGTCTCTCTCTCTGTCTCTCTATCTGTCTCTCTCTCTGTCTCTCTATCTGTCTCTCTCTCTGTCTCTGTCTCTCTCTCTCTGTCTCTCTCTCTCTGTCTCTCTCTCTCTCTGTCTCTCTATCTGTCTCTCTCTCTGTCTCTGTCTCTCTCTCTCTGTCTCTCTCTCTCTGTCTCTCTCTCTCTCTGTCTCTCTCTCTCATTATTCTTTGTTAAATAGCACTTTAAGGCTCTCAAGTTTGTTACAACTCTCAAGTTGATGCTCATGCACAACCATCATGTGATTGATCACGTGCTCTGGTGATTGGTCACAGCACGGAGTTTTTTTTACCTTCGCAGGAGGAGAGGGTATTGCATTTGGGTTCGTTTGTCTGTCTGTCTATTTGTTTGTCTGTTTGTCTGTTTGTCTGTCTGTTTGTCTGTTTGTCCGCACAGAACTCGGCAACCGTTGATTTTCTCGGCAACCGTTGGTTCGATTGACAGGAAATTTCCACCATAGGTGCAACTCCACATGTAGAATTTTTTAAATAATAATTATGATGTCATAGGTGACGTGGTATGGGTGACGTCTTGGAAAAACAGTAAAACTTTGCACCACTATATCTCCGAAAGCGCCGCATAGACAAAATTGAGACATTTCTCATAGTAAAGAACTCTCCATGGGGAATAAAATATGTTAATGATAATGTCATAGGTGCCTCCATTATGACGTCATAATTCGACAAGTACAAAACTTCATCCAATCAAGATGAAATTTGTTGAGCATCATCAAGGAATAGATTAGTTTAGAAAACAAATAATGACGTCATCGGTCACGTGGTTTGGCCGCCATGTTTGTTTTTATCACAAAAGCCTTCAAAACCACTGAAAACATCCTGGCGAGGGTCTGCAATCTCTGATCGCTCTTGTTTTAAACTGCAGAGTGAGACGGAGCTGTAGCCTCTGACCACACAGTTGTGCCATGAATCTTAGGAAACTGGGAAAACTGTGGAAGGTGATGGCAAGGTTGCTTGTTATGCCTGAACAGGTCTTTGTACAGGCTTGACGATGAGTCATAATGTTTGGCTGCTTTTGTGCCTTTGCTTCTCCAAGGTATCAAATTGATAGAAATACTGTACAAAGTGGATCCTTCCAAAGTGATTGTGAGTATATCTTGTCCATTATGGGTACCGCAGAACAGATGTCATCCTTTAAAGGTCGAAAGGAGATTATTTTTATGCATTGAAATAATTTGGTCATAAATTGTAAATGTTTTTCTTTTCTGTTAACGAACCATTCAATATGGCTGACTTGTAGTTCGGGTGCCATTTTAATTAACCGATCAGCAATCTCCGTTTGTGATTGGTCGGTGTCGTACTTGTGGATCGTCCCCAACCATGACGAGCTATTTCTACAGTTGCCCATCTCAACATGTCTCAAGTTAGCTACAACAACTCGTATTTTTTGAGCAAACGGGATTTTCTTTTTGCCTGAAGACTACAGTGCATGGACAAATTGGCCGACAACCAAGTATAGCAAACTTTATTTCCAGCTAGAGGCAGGAGTGTCTGCATACACGACCGTTTTTCATTGCACACAATCACACACTGTGTTCATACATGTAAAAACTTTCAGATGATATTACACACGAGTCGTGCCTGCGGCTATTCTAAGGACGAGGCTTCATCCATCCATTTGGACGCTTCCGGGCTATACTGTGCTAACCTAATGGAAAGGAAGGCGTGTGCTTTGGGATGGTTAATGAGGGTATAACAGATCATGAGTGCAGATGGGAGTGGGTGGACAGTCATATTGAAGCCCTGGAGGGAAGAATGGCATTTGAATAAACCGAAGAAGTTTGTGCAAAAGGTGAGGAAAAAGAGGATAAAATTTGTGGAGGTGAGCGGGTGAGCCTGGACTTTGGTGGTTTCACTAGAAGTGGGCTAGTGGGAGACTGTGTGCGCCCTGCAGGAACCTTGAAGGGGGGAAGAGCTACGAGAGCACAGAAAGGGCAGAGGGTGCACGGCCAGAAAGGTGGTGGTAGAAGACAGAGAGGTGACCAACCTGTCTGTGATGCACGAGTTACAGGCCCAGAGATTTGGCCCAGCCTAGCTGTGCGCCCTGCAGGAACCTTGAAGGGGGGAAGAGCTACGAGAGCACAGAAAGGGCAGAGGGTGCACGGCCAGAAAGGTGGTGGTAGAAGACAGAGAGGTGACCAACCTGTCTGTGATGCAAGAGTTACAGGCCCAGAGATTTGGCTTCATCGTGGGAGATGCCAAAGATTTTGAAGGCCCAAGTCTCCACAGAATGAAGACGTGAGAGGCGAGAGGACCAGCCCAAACGGAAGAGCAGTACTCTATCGACCTGCGGGTGAAGGTCTTGCAAGTTTTTGTCGATGTTTCGGTTTTGCTAAGGAAATTATTGGTGTGACGGAGGAAGCGCAGTCGGCGGCTTACTTTGGAGGCCGACTTGGAGATGTGGTTTTCCACAAGAGAGATCATGGCTGAAGGTGATGTCCCAACGTTTGAGGGATTAAACTTCAGGAGATTTGTTAAGGAAGTAGACACGGAGGGTTCACCAGACGCTTCTTCTTCAGAGACAGTAGGTACATGTGAGATTTGTCAAGGTTGAGATACTTTGCAGGTAAGGCAAAACTAATTGGTATGATGGCAAGGGATGGTATTTTGGTGGCAAAGCTTACCTGTGTGTCCTACTGCATCCTATGCAATCGGTCTCAACTGGCAAGAGGTTTGTCTTCAAACTGTCTACTGCCATTTTCACACCTGGGCAGGGTAAGCCTGGGTGCTGTAGTTCTCTCAGAGTACCACGAATAGTCAGGTTCACTACGTTAACAAATAGAATTCGTTCAAAATTTTGGTAGATTAGCAAAACTATACATTTTTGGAATATTCAGAGCATGAGGAATCCAAAAATTAATGTTTACATTTGCGTAGACACCTTTGCGAAAACGACACTCAGGACAGTGATGAAGATAGTCAGGTTCACTATGTTAACAAATATAATTTCGTTCAAAATTTTGGGATTAGCAAACCTGGACATTTTTGGAATATTCAGAGCATGGAGAATCTGAAAATCAATGTTGGCATTTGCACAGACACAGATTTTGGATTTTGAAAATGGCCGCCATAAAATACATATTTTGCGCTATCTCGTGTTCTAGTCAACCTAGAAACTTTATTAAATATGCTAATCCTATGTTTTCTGGGTCAAGGAATCCAATAAAGGCCTCAAAATAGTGCTCAGGATGATAGAAAAGCAACAAACAAAGGTAATTCAAAACCATTGTCTTTATATTTGTGATATAACTGTATTACATAATACATGATATTGCAAGTCCTTATGAAGTTATAGGTTTGGGTTTATAAAGCAAGAAAGCAGCCTTGTTAGTATCAGATTGAACTATAAGTCCTATACACAGGATCTACGAGGTCTATACCGTTCAGGAATATGCTTTTACAGATCTTCATCACTGTCCTGAGGGTCATTTTCATGCAGGTGTCTACGCAAATGCCAACATGAATTTTTGGATTCCTCATGCTCTGAATATTCCAAAAATGTATCGTTTTGCTAATCTACCAAAAATTTGAACGAAAAAACATAGTGAACCTGTCTCGAAGTAATTGGGACGTGTCGTCGTCGATTTAGGGAAGCCGCTTGGATTTTCATTTGTCGGCCATAAAAACATTACCTCAAACAGGGAACCATATTGTCATGAGGCCCGCAAGGCTAACTCTCGCTCTAGTGGGGGAAAATGGCCTTAAAACGATCATTCATTCATAATAATGTTTCTGTAAATACAGTGAAGGAAGAACTGATGTTCCATGTTCCTTTGTGAATGTTCGTGTTGATCTGTGTCGATGGACAGGTAGAACAAATACTTCAGATGTTGTTTTATCTGTAAACAGTTGGATTCTTGGTTTTTTGTTGTTGATTCTCTTTTGTTGCAACAAATGTGCCTTTTTGTTTTTTTACCACCCACCCCAAATTCTCTCACTTCTTCAATTTTTGTTGATTTGTAATCCCTCCTCTCCCACCCTTCCCGATGCAGACATGACCACGCGACCCATCTGCAGGCACTTCATGGCGAAAGGCGGCTGTCGCTACGAGAGCAGCTGCGCGTTCTATCATCCGGGCGTGAACGGGCCTCCACTGCCGTGACCCAACCCCCCCTGGGGTCAGCGACCAAACCACGACGACCCTCAGCACTCCGGGGGTGAAGAAGAATGGAGGATTTAAAGGCCGCCGCCATACTGTGATCTTTTCGCTGTAGCACGTGGTTTCTGCAACTCTGCAATCGAAGACCTTAAAGAACGTTTGAACTGGTTCTGGTCAGCTCTTCCGCAGCTCTCGCCCGAATTTAACCTTCGTTCTTGAAACGTGTGTAGTTCGATACGCATCGTCGGTGATGGCGACGCGCGGAAGAAGTTGCCTTTAAAAGCATTTCAGTCCACTGGGCCGCCGTGCCGTGTGTAATAATCCTAGGCCTTCTGCACATGTGCCTGTGGACTATGGGAGCGAGAGGAAGCCGGTCGGGGGCCCCCTGTCCCTGAGGACACACGACGCTGTCTTACAGCGTGTTTGATTCACTGATGTAAATGAAACTGCCAGCATCTAGTTTATTTGTAACTGGGGGATGTACAGTTTTATGTATTTTATTGTATTATATAATTAATATAATATAAGGCTACCATGAGGTGGAGTCGTCTTTTGATAATAAAGCGTTTTGTACAAAGCTGTGTGGTGCCTTTGAAGCCGTGTTGGCTTTTGTGCATGGTGAACCGTCCCAGTTTGAAGTGGAAGGTTTTGATTTCATCCTGGGAGGCGTGCACCTGCTGGACAATGCACCTGTCGTGTTTTCTTTCATGGCCGAGCGGCTGTTGAAACTGTCCGCCGCACACCTCGCTCGTCCCCAATTTCTGCACATATTCCTCCCCGCCATCTTTATTTTTTGGTAGCGTCGGGCAGTTGCATAGTGATTATTTTTCCCGCCAATTTTGACATTTATGGAGTCCGTACCCCCAGCGCTTTTTCTGGCTCCAGGAGACACGTGATGGTACTGGTGCTGATTGTGATGTGCACATGATGATGTAATGCGACGGACTGCTGTCTGAAATTGCTCATGACACGACCATTGATAACTATGTGGATGTGGGTCATGTCATGTGGGATGCTTTGGGCGTCTGCTATTGGGGGAGGAAGAGGAAGCCGCATTGTCATGCTTTATGCCATTAACGGGTTCCAAGAGGTGACTCCTGCTCACGACACGCTTTGTATAAAAGGTTTCCTGCGATATGTACATTTAGCAATGGGGGATTGTTTTCCCCGTCATTGAAAGCTCGTGGCTGCTGTCACCTGAAGGGTCCGTTTGTGACGTCACTGGACCGCGTTACGTTCTGTGTACAATAGTTTCGTTTTGAAATGCAAAATAAATGCATTTTAATAACTGTTTGTGGCGATTTTGTTTTAACATCCTCCCCTCCTCTCGTCCCATTTGCAGATTCAGGTGTGTGAATTATATTATTAACTCGACTGTGATCTCGAACGTTCGGAGGGTTCTGTTGCTCACAGGTTGTGTCTTGTTCGTTGTGTTTTATTATTTTCTCTTTTGCCGCTGGTGTGGTTCGGAGATTGCTTTGTGCGGTGTGTGCGACGAGTCCGGTTAACGTGCAGTTTTTTGGATGCCCGGGAAGGGACGTTTGGGCTTTCTACATTCTGCACTCTGTTCGTGTTATGGTTTTATATATATATATATATATATCACTATGGTGTGCAAGCTTTGTTACCATCGTGACCTCCTCTCCTGACAAATCCTTATCCCCTCGTTTAATTTCCCACTTCCGTGTTGTCTTCCTTTTCGAATCGCTGATTATTTGCAGGATGTGAAAATGATTTTATTACCTCGATCCGTTTTTGCGGTTTGCTTTGTGGTGTTTTCACCGTAAATTAAACGAAAACAGTGAAGTTTGAGTTCAGTCATAAACAAAATGGAATACACCGGAAAATTAAGGAGTGAAGTTAATAAGTGAAAGAAACGGGAAGATTATTAAAATGTTATCATCTGTTCCGTTTAATGGATATTTCCAAGAGGTGAACAGTCTTATACACGGTACAGCACTTGTGGTTGTAATAAACGTCGACACCGTCTATTTATAATGTTGGGAGACTTTTAAACAACAACAATCGGAAGTCGTGCGAGGTCGTGCGAGGTCGGGGAATTTCGCGCCGTTTCCAATATGGTGAGTAGGTTTTGTTTAATTTTCTTTTTAAATTCCTTTACAGATTTCATTTTTTCATATTGTTTGAACCCTCTGTAAGACCATTGCAGCTTTGGTCCCGCCACCTTTGCCGTGCAATCTATTTATTTGTGTTTTACGCTTTTGCTCGTTCGTGATAAAGCGTACAGTGCGTACTGTACCCAGGCTCAGATACACGTTGAAAACCAATGTTCATATAGAGTTGTGGAATAATGTTTCTTATTTCTCTTATTCGGTGTCTGGTCACGCATGACATGAGTGATTTACCTTGTAAATTGAACAAGACATTAAATGTTCATTTCTTGTCCTTGTACATCATTAACGTTTTGGTCTGCTTTTGTTTAGCTTTTCTATTCGTTCTTCAAGTCGCTGGTGGGTAAAGATGTGGTTGTGGAACTCAAGAACGACCTCAGGTTGGGATTGTTGTCCTGTCTTTTTTTCTCCCTCCCCCCTCTCCCTCCCCATGTACCTCCTTTCCCACCTCCTCCCTCCCCCATCTCCCACCTCCTCCCTCCCCCATCTCCCACCTCCTCCCTCCCCCATCTCCCACCTCCTCCCTCCCCCATCTCCCACCTCCTCCCTCCCCCATCTCCCACCTCCTCCCTCCCCCATCTCCCACCTCCTCCCTCCCCCATCTCCCACCTCCTCCCTCTTCTATCTCCCACCTCCTCCCTCCTCTATCTCCCACCTCCTTCCTCCTCCATCTCCCACTGCCTCCCTCCCCCATCTCCCACCTCCTCCCTCCCCCATCTCCCACCTCCTCCCTCCCCCATCTCCCACCTCCTCCCTCCCTCATCTTCCCCCTCCTCCCTCCCCCATCTCCCACCTCCTCCATCCCCCATCTCCCACCCTCCTCCCTCCCCCATCTCCCACCTCCTCCCTCCCCCATCTCCCACCTCCTCCCTCCCCCATCTCCTACCCCCTCCCTCCCCAATCTCCCACCCCCTCCCTCCCCAATCTCCCACCCCTCCCTCCCCATCAGGGAGGTGGTGGAAGTATTGATCAGAAGAAGAGTGGACATATGTTGTGTGCAAGAGACGAGATGGGAGAGAAGTGGTGTGAGAATGGTGAAGGGTAAGCAGGGACAGAAATACAAGTTTGTATGGCAAGGGTGCCCGGAGGGCGTGAATGGTGTTGGTGTCGGTGTCATGTTTTCTGAGGAGTTTGTAGACAGTGTGGTGAGTGTGACTAGAGTGAGTGATCCCGGGGGAGGAGGCTGTTTCACAGCACCATTTGGTTGTGTGCGATATAAGGATGAAAGGTGCGAGGAGAGCTCGGCGGGTGAAGTACCAACCGATAATGAAGGTGTGGAGGTTGAAAGAGGTGACAGTAAGGGAGGCATTAAAAGAGAGGCTGAGTAGGGTAGAGGATGATGTGGTTGAGCTTGAACGTGGTTGGATGTCAATGAAAGATAGTCTTTTGGGAGCCGTTGGTGAGGTATGTGGATGGACAAAAGGACCACCGAGGCACTCGGAAGCATGGTGGTGGGATGAGGAAGTTGGAAAGAGGATTGACGAGAAGAGGAAGAAGTTCAAGGAGTGGCAGAAGGCGAAGGGTACGGGAGCAGAAAAAGCAGAGCATGAAAGTTATAAGGCAGCCAGGAAGGCTGCAAAGAAAGAGGGAGCAAAGGCGCAGGAGGCATGTAGGAAAATGTTCGGAGAAACCTTGGATTCGGAAGAGGGTCAGAGAGCGGTATTCAGGATTGCAAAGCAAATAGCGAAAGAGAGGTGTGATGTGATGGGGGTGAGTTACTTGAAGGATGAAGTGGGACAAATCGTTGTGGACCCAGATGGAATTAAAGGAAGATGGAAAAGATATATGGAAATGCTGTTGAATACAGAGAATGAATGGGATGGCAACATAGAGAGTAACCCAGTTTTAGGACCGGCAGAGAAGATAACTGAGAAGGAAGTTGAGGAAGCGATAAAAGCAATGAAGAATAGAAAAGCGGGAGGGCCGACGGGAGTTGTGGGAGATATGTTGAAGGCAGCAGGAAGTTGGGGTGTGAAGAGAATGACAGAGATCTGTAATCTGGTGGTGAAAGAAGGCCGCATTCCAGTGGATTGGGAACTGAGTACCCTCGTCCCTCTACACAAGGGGAAAGGTGACCCTCTGGAGTGTGGCTCGTACCGAGTGATAAAGTTATTGGAGCATGGAATGAAGGTATTGGAAAGGGTGTTGGAGAGGAGGATAAGGAAGAAGGTGAAGATCGACGAAATGCAGTTTGGATTTATGCCAGGAAGAGGAACGACAGACACGCTCTTTATTGTGAGGCAGTTGCAGGAGAAGTACATGGAGAAGAGGAAGAAGTTATTTCTTGAGTTTGTTGATCTGGAGAAAGCATTCGATAGGGTTCCACGCAAAGTATTGACAAGGGCATTGAGGAAGTTAGGAGTGGAGGAATGGTTGATCAGAGTAGTGATGGCAATGTACAAAAGAGCGCGCACAGCTGTAAGGACGAAGGACGGGAACAGTGGTGAGTTTGAGATGAAGGTGGGAGTGCATCAGGGGTCGGTACTAGGTCCACTACTATTTGTAGCTGTGATGGAGGTGCTGGCTCAGAACGTAAAGGAGGGTTTACTGTGGGAGTTGTTGTATGCTGATGATCTGGTGTTGATTGCGGAAAGTATGGATGGACTGAAGGAAAAGATGAACAAGTAGAAGGAATGTATGGAGACAAAAGGTCTGAAGGTGAATATAGGAAAGACGAAGGTGATGGCAAGTGGTAAAGCATGTGGTGAGGTGGAAAGAACTGGGAAGTGGCCATGTGCTGTGTGCAGGAAGGGTGTCGGAGTGAACTCCATTCAATGTACAATGTGCGCTGAGAGGGGTCATCAAAAATGTAGTGGTCTGAGAG
Source organism: Myxine glutinosa (assembly GCF_964187855.1). Classification (NCBI taxonomy): domain Eukaryota; kingdom Metazoa; phylum Chordata; class Myxini; order Myxiniformes; family Myxinidae; genus Myxine; species Myxine glutinosa. The sequence continues at coordinate 31,982,380 of NC_136273.1, forward strand.
GGTCATTAACCAGTGTGGCAGCTACATTCAAATGTAAGGTGTGCACAGAGGGAGCTGCAGATGGAGGAAATGTTGAGTTGGATCTTGGAGACGGCGTGAAGCTGGAAGGTGTGAAAACATTTTGTTACCTCGGAGACATGCTGAATGGAGAAGTTGGTTCAGACTCGGCAACGGTTGCAAGAGTGAGATGTGCATGGAAGAAGTTTCGGGAACTGAGTGGCATGCTGATGAGGAGGGGAGTGTCATTGAAGCTGAAGGGAAAGGTGTATGCTGCATGTGTGAGAAGTGTTATGATTTATGGGAGCGAGACATGGGTAATGAACGTAGAGCAGCAATGAAGGCTGGAAAGGGTGGAAATGCGAATGGATCGGTGGATGTGCGGAGTATCGTTGAGAGAGAGGAAGACAAATGATGAATTGCGAAAGATGATGGGAATAGAGCCTGTGATTGATGCTGTGAAGAGGAACAGGTTGAGATAGTTTGGTCATGTGTTGAGGAAGGATGAATGTGACTGGTTGAGAAGAGTGATGGAAATGAATGTAAAAGGAAGTAGAGGACGGGGAAGACCGAGAAAGACTTGGCTAAAGATGGTGGAAGAAGAAATGCGGGCAAGGGGGTTAACAAGGAGAGATGCAGAAAATAGGGCAAAATGGAGAAGATTGTCATGGGGACCGCAAGGCTAACCCCTGCTCCAGCAGGGAAAATGGCCTTAAAATGCTTCTTGTTGTTGGTGTTGTTGTTGTTGTTGTTGTTGTATTTCCAATGATCGGTGGATGCAGATTGCAGAGACACAGAGTAGCACTTAGTCAGTCTTATCTTACTTCCCAGACTCGGGCCTGTCACACTCACACAGGGACTCAAAACTCAAAATTCAAAACCGCAACACTACCCCTCTCCCTCGTCAGACTCGTCCCCGAGTCGAACCTACAAAAATTGGAACGACCGGTTTTGAGAAAGATCTGGGACTAACTTTTACGTTTACATGTGACATATAGATGTGGTTCCCCCTAACATTTACTCCAACCCGTGTGTGCGACAGTTTTAAAACACTAAATATGTCCCACCTACTGCGTTGAGTAGCTACTCGAACAAAATCACGCCCACAATTAACCGAATCCGGAATTTGTTAAACTAAACATAAAGACGGTCGGCAGCATTTTATATACAAGCACAAAACCTACTCCTTATTTACAGTTCTATGACCCAGGACCTGTCCTTTTTGAAAGAGAAGACTGGAGGGGAGAGAAAGCACAGCAAAATACACAAATACATTCATCAATTCACATTTCATTTGCTGCTTGCTTCTTGCATCTTGCTGCTTGCATATTCTGTGTGCATATATCAAACCGGCAAGCCCCCGGACCGGCATACAGGCCATTCCTGCTCTTCGGGGCTAAATAAACTTACAATTCTTCTCGTCCCTAGCACACAATAATAAAAACACACAAATACTGTGTTTATTGTATTCTGCCAGCAGGGCCAACCCTATGTGGTCCAACTGCGTGACATTCATGCCACTCAAAACAAGTGGTCCGAAGATGCAAAGTGAATTCGCAGCAAAGTGCTACACAGGTGAGGTGTAAGGCCACAAAACTTGTGGTCCATAAGTGTAATGTGCAGCAAAGTGTTTGTGGCAGCAAAGTGCTGCACAGGTGCAGCAAAGTTATGACAAATGAAAAGGATACGGCAGCAAAGTGCCACGCTGTTCAGCTGCACTGATGTAGCAAAGTGCAGAAGGGATGCTGCACAGTCGATGGTGCTGCACAGTTCCACCTCCAAAATGGTCCTGGGGTGGGGGGGAGAGACAAAGCACGACCAGCAAAGTGGAAAGGGCACAAAGGTACACAGCAAAACAAGGTAATGCAGCGTGAGGGGCGCGGAAGAACGAGCAGAGCAAGCTCGTCCCTAACCGTCCGTACCTCCCCCCCCCCCCCCCCCCCATCGTCTGCTTACATTATCCTAGCCCTTCCCTGTATTTACAAATTTGTCTCTACGTCTTGTCTCCCATATCCCCCTCTAAGCCAATATCCCTCCCAGGAAAGAAGGAATGGAACAAGCACAATGTCCCATTCCGTCATGATGCGTCTTACACTTACTCAAATAGTTCACTTGGTACTGGTGTGGAGCTTCGTCCTCCTTGGTGAATGGCTGTGGATGGCGCGAAGGGATTTCTCATCCTAACTACACGACTGACATTTACTCATTTAAACTACCCGGGGTTGTACCCTGCCAATCGGCCATCTTTAAACTATGTGGGTCTCAAAACCGAATCCCCATTGCCCACTCTGCGGTGCCCCTGAAATTTGGGTCTCACGCCCACAAATTTTCATACTGTGCCCTTGCACAATTTCGGGGCTGGGTCGTGTGGCTCCACTAGCAGGTCCAACTACCTGCGCACCTCCACCACTGAAGTCACCACCCGAGCTTACCTGCTCTTGCGACTATCTAAACTGGGGAAGGCCCCTCCTGGCTCTTTACCCCTCTGATGCCCTCCTTGGCATTGGGCTACCCGGGTCCTTCCCTTGGATCCTCGGGCCCCACTCACAACTACCCTAACTGGCTCCCAGAGCCTACCTACGGCCTCACCTGGCCGACAAACTACCAGTGGCGGAGTGCCCCAATAACCATACGCACCAATTAAGCCACACACCCAGCCATTTCACTGACTTATGCACCCACCAAAGCACTACTTGCCACTACCTGCACCACAGGTGTCAATATCCAAACAATTTACCTAAGCCCTCTACCTGGCTTTAAACTACCCACCCCGGGTATTCGTGAATGGGTCCATCTGCCCCCCATTCACTCCTTTGCACCATGGATTCCACACCTTTTATTCCACACCAAGCATTCCACACTACTCATTCCACACTACTTACTCACACACCTTTTTTTCTCGCATACCTCAACACAATTCCATTTGTCTTACTCACAATTCCTCATACACACAGCATCATCTATCTAACTGGTTTTCCCCTAACACTCGTGCTTCCCCGTCATCCCGTTAAACTAAGCACTTCTTTCGTCATTATCGTCCACCTAATCTCTCTATGTCCCCACTACAGTACAATGTCCTTACTTAAATCTTTTGTCTTCTAAAGTCATCTAATTCCCTATCAATTATCCTAGCCCTCCCTCGGCTAGCTTCGGTGCCCCATGGAGGTAACCATCGCTGGCCCCCCGTGTGCCGATCACTGCAATCCCCCTAATGTAATGCTCATGGGCCCCGAATTCGTGTGAGGAATGGTTAAACCACCATTCCCCCACGTAGGGTACACTATTTCCATAAGTCCGCTATATTTGAGCCTCTTCGTGTGGAAATACATTGTCACAGCTCGGCGTCGAAAAGCCGAGCGATCCATGCTGTTGGTTTTTCTCCTGTAGGTTGGGTCCGTAAGGCATTTTCGATCCAGGCGAGGAGGCATGGATGGGCCGAGGTTCAGGGTCCCATCTCTGCGCGGGGCCTCGCGGTCCCACGCACGATGACCCAACCGCCCACGGTCAGAGCACCGCACCGGCAAGGGTGCGCGGCTCCGAAATCTCCTACCTCCCCTTGAACCTCGCCGATTGCCTTTCCCACCACGGCGCAGCACCAGCCGTACAGGGCGGGGGCCGGCACGAATCGTGCACGTCGGTCCTTGTGACACGGCCGTGACATCAATCCCCGCCGGTCCCTGCCGCACACAACTCGAGGGCTCACGTCGGCTATCCGTGAGGTAGCCCTAAACGCTACCCCGGTCGGTGTCGATGCTTGAGCCGCGTTCTCACCACACCTCACGACCCACTCCGCACTCGCACACCGAGGCGCCCCCATTCACTCCATGCATTCTGTTACAGCACACTCTCTTTCCACATCCTCTGGTGTGCATTCTCCCTCGCCCACCGTACTCGCACCTGCACACCTAGGCGCACTCATACCTTCCACACACTCCGTTACACACTTTCCTGTTACACACTCTGTAACACCCACGGGTGTGCACTCTCCTGTTGCACACCCATTCGCACACCCTCGTGCACACCCCGGCGCACACTCTTCCGTTACACACTCTCTTGTTACGTACTCCGTAACGCCCACGCGTGTGCACTCTCCTGGTGCACACCCAATCATCATCGCACTTTTTCTCCACGCTCTCGGGTGTGCACTCCTCTGTTACACACTCTGTGTATAGAGTCCATTTTGCACATGAAACAGTAAAAAAAAAAAAAAAAAATGTTGGGTGTACCTAAACTTTTGACCGGTAGTGTATATAACATGTAAGAAAATCGGCCTTTTTACTCCCGCCAGGGAGTAATGCATTCACTCGTGTCCGTGTGTGTGTGTGTGTTCGTGTGTTTATGAACAAGATATCTGGAAAAGTTCTGAACGGATTTGGATGAAAGTTGGTGGGATGATTGCCCTTGGGATAAGGAAGAATTGATAAGTTTTTGGTGAAGCTCAGGTTATTATTCCGGATCCAGGAATTTTTTTGGGAAATTTTTTTGGGAAAGATTTTTTCCGTTTTACTGCATTAAAGCTTTTATTCTTATTCTTAAATGATGTTTTTCTCCTCTAATTCCGAGATATATCAAAATAAATTCTCTGACAGTTAGGGCTAACTTTCTTTTTCATTTATTGTTTTGGGGAGAGGGGATGTTAAACAAAATGTATTATTCCAACTAAACCCACGGCGGGAGTATGCGCTCTACTGAGTGGCGTTCTAGTTCTCAGTTGTTTCGTCTTCGTCCAACAGCCATTGAAAGCTCTTGATTCATGGAAGCGCTCAACTCTGCTCCTGTACCAGGGGTCAAGATAAAAAAGAAAAAGAAGGCTGTATCACCCACGGGCAATAAGGTGAGAAGCTGTGGCTGACAGACCATGAAAGCGAAGCGACCTCTCTCTCTCTCGTCCCTCTGTGTTCCGTTGCCTGAATGCGACTGATGTTAAAGTTGCATTTTCATTTGCTCAATGGAAACCTTTTCGTTGTTGTTTTGCAGATGTCTTCTGTGCAACAATGTTGTCGTTAAAAGTATTCTTTTTTTTTCTCTCTCCCTCTTTCCCCTCCCCTCCCTCCCCCTCATTTAGGCAAACCCCTTCGACGGGGGCAGGCCCATGCAGGAGCCAGAGAAAAGTGTGGGCGAATCTCCATCGCATTGTATAGAGTCCATGGAGATCAATCCGCCTGCGAACCCGACTGATCTTGATCCTGATCCTGAACCTGAACCTGAACCTGAACCTGAACTTGAACCTGAACCTGAGGGGGAACCAATGGACTTTGGTACGAGTTTGTCCTCGCAAGCAGAACACCACTGTGCGTAACATAGCCACTTCCCGTCAAGTGTTGCTCAAAGTGTACTCTGTATTTTTAAAGGTTTCTTTTCTGTGCCATTGCGTTTATATCAATTCTGGAGACATCTGAAGATGTTGCACTAAGCAGTTCTGCCATTCTGACCTTCTGGTGTTCTATTGTACTTTTGCACGTACGTCGGATCATGCTGCTGTCAGAATGACATGCATGTCCATCTTGGATGAGCCAAGGGTGGTAACGGATATTCCCCCCCTTCCCCCCCTCTCCATTCCTGTCATGCCCTTTTTGCTCTGTAGCTGCATCCACAGACGTCGAGAATGAGAGCAGCACTGCGCTGGAGGTTGATCCAGTCCCGGTGCCGGCTGTCGAGCCCTTATGTTTGAGCCGCAAGAAAAAGACTGTGTCCTGGGCTGAAGAGAGCAAGTTGCGCGAGTTTTTCTACTTTGATATGGACGACACAGAGAGAGGTGATTGTGGTGAGCAGTTCGATGGAGTGTGTGTCGGGGAGGCAGTGTTTGGGGAGGGCACGCCATGGTGGCCAAAGGTGTAACACTTGCATGCAATTGAAGATCCTCTGAGGGGTTAAAAATCCATTCCAGTGATGACATTGTGTTGATGCTGAAGAGACACTGAACTAGGCTCGGGGTAATGGTGTTCGTTTGCTTTCCGTTATCTTGATGGATCAGTGTGAGTCGATAAAACGGCCATTTCAGGAAAATGGTTGTCTCTTTAACAGAATGTGCTTCTGCTGGTTTACTGTTTTTTTTCTTCCATGTACCCAGACAATCTAGGCCTCTTAGCAGGTACACTGTAATGACCTTGTTACCCCGCGGATGTGAAATGAAAAGCAGGGTTAAGCGACTGGTTCACTCTGTCTGTCTGTCTTCAAACATCGGTTTACAATCGAGGAACAACCCGCTTTCAATTGAATGTTGTGTTTTGAACACAAATCGGGAAAATGAACTGGAAAACTAACTTGTAGTTTAGCAGTATTCGGATTTGAATTTGTCCCGATTCCACATGCATCACATACGCAGAGGACACAAACAACAGGCACGAAGAACGAATGTAACATATTGTCGCGCGGACCCTTCGGTTAATACCAGGGCTCGCGGATGGACCAGAACGGATTTACTTGAGGCGATGACCAAACACGGATTCGGCTATAAAACGCGGGAGGAAGAAGGGAAGTGGAAGCTGTGGCAAAAGCGCATACCTGTGGAAGGCGAACCGACGGCAGCTTCGATCCTGCAGGGAAATTAATGAACTCACGAATGACAAGATTAGAAGGTACAAAAATAAAGATTTATTCACGGAACCCGAAAGAATGAAACGCGACGGTAATCAAATAAAGGGCCTAAATTGGGATCCCACACACCTCGCTTCAGAAACGAGACACAGGAAGGAATTACCAAAAGAAAAACGTTCGTTGTGTAATTGTGAATGTGGTGCGTCCTTATCTGTCCTGTCTTGCATCTCCAAGCTCCGCTGCACACCACGAGGTCCCTCGCTCCAGCACCACCGCACTGCGAAGGCCCGAGCCAACGCCCACCCCAGGCTCCTCGTCGACCGCCGACGAGGTCCGTGCACCACTCTGGGCTCCAGGAGCACCGAGCACCGCTCCAAACACCACGCAGATGGCGAGCCAACGACCACCAGGACCTCTCAAGACCAAGAAGGACCGCAAGAGCTTCAAACACACTGAGACAGCCAGACAGCACAAGGGTTCGAGCTGGATGTGCAAGAGGGCCAGAGGGACGTGCTGCGCAAGAGAGAAATGCTGGATGTGCAAGAGCGAACTGCTGAAATGTCCAGCGCGTCCCTTTTATAAGCTCCCCGGCGACGTCAGCCTTGGCGCGCCACCAACCAGCGCCTTCCACCGAACCTTCCCGCTTCGTGCCTCCCACACTCGTTCGGCTGGAGGTTCGCGCCTACCGCGCTGACCAATCACAGGCCTGTAGCACGGTGATAGCTCGTGTTACTCGATGTGGCTCGGCCTGCCAGAGGTGTAGCTGGCTGCGGCCAATGCGGCGGTGCCCCGAACTGGCCTCTTGCCTGTTCCTTCCGAAGTCATTGTCAGGGAAGGGAATTTAATTAATGTGTGCACTTCAGGGCCTGGCTAAGTGTCTATAGGTGTGCGTTGCCATAAGGGACAAAGGTTTGATTACCAGGTGTGACGCACAGGGGTTTATCTTTAATCCCTAACTATCTAACACTCAAACATCCTGGTATGTTCACAGGTATACATCTTAACCCGACAAACCGGACTAAAACACAGAACTTATTACAGGTAGATTCCCTATCGCGACAGTCGAATACCTACCTATACAGATCTACCTGGCTCGAGATTTTGCTCTACCCTACCGACATAACAATATTAAATAAGGTTGTGTGAAAGACGCTGCATCAATAGCGGTAAACATCCAGAAAAAAATATTTCTCCAACCTTTAAAATCTTTATTTGATTTAAATTGAATTATACACTTGAATACTGTGGAGGACAAATCTCCTTTTTGGCATTTTCAACTCCCTTCCGTTTAGCAGTACTTGGACAAACTATTACGGCATTTTACATCATCCCGACCAATCAAATTTGCTGCTCACAGACCCCACCCACGTCCTTGTTCCTCAAGGTGTTCTATGAACTCTCCAGTTTGAAATTGGGTAGTTGATGGAAGCTCCCCAACGTTGATAAAATGCAAGTGTTTGACCCAAAAAATTCATATGGAACGCTTTGGTTGGTCGGTGCAATGCTGCAAAAGCCAAAGCACCTGCACTCGACTACAACTTCCCGCGTACGTTTGCATTCCAACCCGACAGAAAGGTGGCGATCTTTATAATTTGGCTTTGAGTGGTGAGAGTGTGTTGGTCTTTATCCTGCAGTGAATGTGAATAAAGTAAGAGACTTTGGCGAGGCTGCCAAGCGGGATCTGTTGATGGATCGACGAGCATTTGAGACTGCGCGGGGATTAAGCCATGACAGCATGGAGGAACGCACCATGGTAAGGTGGTTGGTTCCCTGACTCTGTGCAAAATAAAAGGAACGTCGGAGCCCCTCATTGTGTTGTTTATTCACCAACCTTATATACACCTCTTTATCCCGATTAGAACTTGTAGTCGTTGCCTTGTTTGGATATTAATGTTTTGGGTCACAGACTTGTGAAGTCAAATGCAGCAGGGGCACTTGTGAGTTGCAGGGATCGTGGGTCATGGGGTCGGGTCGTATGCTTTCGAAATGGGACTGGGAAACGGCAAAGAAGCTTTCCCATGTGTTCAGGATGAGAAGATTGTGTGGCGATACTAATCATCCCCATTATTCCCTCTTGTGGACCTTTCCCCATAAATATTTTGTAATCGCCCCAGTGGACGCATCCCCGGCTGCTTGCCATGTTGCCTGGGCTGGTCGTGCACGGAAAGAATAGCTTGGAGCGACGCATCCAGCAAGAGCGTGAAATGCAGGTGTTGCAAGAGCTCTTCCTTACCAAAGAAAGGTGGGATAATCCAGGATTATTATTAACCCTTACAAAGAGGGGGATTTGGTATGTAACGGTGTTGGTGTGGGGTTTTGGAAAAGTCCTTAAGGCGATCATAAGGTGTATGACAAACTGAATAGAAAGGGTTCACATTGCATTGACATGACAGTCAAAGTTAGGCCATATCCCCACTCTGATGTCCACGGATCGGTTTCCAACAGGCCTTGAGTTGGTGCTTTGTGTGTTTGTAGTGTCCCTGACAGTCCGCACGAGCCGGACTCCGAGCCCTATGACTCCACTCAGCCCAGGATCATCCCTCTAGAAGATGTGAGTACGTCCAACAGATTCTTCTGTTTTGTCTCCTTTTCTCAATTAAGAGAAATGGGACTGTGAATTGCCGTTTTGCCTGCAGAGTACAAGGCTACCCCCGCTCTAGCAGGGAAAATGGCCTTTAAAATGCATGTTGTTGTTGTTGTCTCAATTAAGAAGATTATTAAGACTGCAACAAAGGTTAATCGGTGTACCAATTATTCGTAGGCCTCAGCTATGGACACCACACCTGCACCAGAATCTAGCCAGCAACCACCCATAGTTCCTGTTCAGGAACCAACGTCGACCAACCTCCCTCCAGTCCTTGCGACCTTGATGGATCTCGATTCTGCCGGCTCAAAGCTTCCACCCGTGCTTGCTAATCTCGTAAGCAGCATGGCTGTGATTAAAGCTGTTTCTCAGAGCCAGCCTGTCTTGCAGCACGTTGCTGCCGGTGCAATACTCAAAAACGTCCAGGAACTGTTATCAACCATCATTGTGAGTTGTGTGGTTACCTCCGTCACCAAAGGTGGATGGAGGTCATGTTTTCACACTTGTCTGTCTGTCTATTTGTCTGTTTGTGAACAGGATATCTCAATAAATTGTGGACGGATTCGGTCAAATTTGGTGGAGAGGTTGCGCATGCGACAAGGACGAAATGATTCGATTTTGGTGAAGATCCGGATCTGGATAAGGGGATTTCTAAGTGATTCTTCACCATTGAGTGATCGGGCCAAAAACAATACATCGCATGATATTTCAAAATACTGTGGATGACTGCAGACAAAACTTGGTGGATAGGTTGAGTTCCTAAGTGAAACAAACAAGCCGATTTGATTTTGGTTCAGGTCCGGATCCAGATCTGGCCTATCAATGGATACAAAACGTAAACTGTTCAGCCTGGCGGAGGTATGCGCTATACCGAGCGCCGTTCTAGTTGATAATGTTTACACTTCCTGTTACATTTCATCAATGGAATTGATCAAGATGTTGTTACTTGCCATGACAGGTGGAATGAAATTCTGAAATACCAAGTATTAATGACTGAGTTGCCGTTTTGCCTGCAGAGTACCCAGGGTGGGCAGCTGTCGGAAGAGATGATTAGGCAGCCAGAGCTTGGCGAGAGGATAAAGCAGGTGTTGGCACCTCTACAGCAGGGACCTCCACCTCCAGGTACCTTCGCATTCCATGAAGCACATTGTCGTGCCCTGTATCTATGTGGCCACTATTTTTAGATTGAACTTGGATGTTGCATCTGGTTGTTGGACGATAACCTATTGGGCTATAACAATAACGTTTTCATCTTATCTACCAGTGATGAATCCCGGCATGCCTCCAGTTCCGGGACACCCGCAGCAAGGCCCGCCTATGATGCCCCAGAACGGGATGCCCTTCCCGATGTCACACGGTGGACGTATGATGCCTTATCCCCCTGGACCCCGACCACCATTCCCAGGTAAGCTGTGGGACCACATCATGTAAACATGTGCATGACGATGACAAAGTCATGACGATGACAAAGATGACAAAGCACGTTGGATGTCTGTTTTTTGGACGTCTCTGGTCATCATCAAGTTAATGTCTACATGCGATTTTGCAATCCCAGCATGTCCCAAATAGTGCTGTCATGAATAAGGTGCAACAAGGAGAAAACTACTGAATTTTCTTTTTTTGAAGTTTGCCCTAAACACGGCTGAAAACCATTAACTGATTTGTAAATGGCTACAGAGGAAAAAGAGGAAGAGGAAAAACTGGCAAAACCATCACCTAGTCCTGAAACGAGGAAACTTCTTCACAGGACCACAGTGCAGGAGGGGGTAACTTTGTCAGGAGGAAAAATAAATTTTCCGACCCCCATCTCGAGGGGGAAGAAGAAAAAACTTGGGGAGTGGGCAGCTGAAGCGATGAAATAAAAATATTTACTTAATTTTGTCAAGAAATATCAAATGCAGAACTAATGGAAAGCTTCCTCAAACTTTAACTGCTTCGCAAAAGTATCATTGCACATAATGGGTGGAATCAACAGGACATTGATGGAGTTAAGAAGACCGCCGTAGGAAGCGAGGAGAAGCTGATGTTTCGGGCGAGGAAAAATGAAAGGTTAATGCCGGAAACGTCAGCTTCTCCTTGCTTGGCACGGCGGTAAGCGTACCTCGACCGACGCCCTGTTGATTGCAACGATTGTTATCAAGTGTTAATTTAGAGGGTGAGAGCTGGTGTGTATCGAGTGTTAATTTAGAGGATGAGAGCTGGTGTGTATCCAGCTGGTGTGTTTATCCCTGGTGTCGGCTTAGCGGTTAGGGTGCCGGCTTGGGATCCTAGGATCCTGGGTTCGAATCCTGGTCGTTCACTGAATTAACGCCAGGGGGGTTGACTCAGCCTGTCATCCTTCCGAGGTCGGCAAATTGAGTACCAGCTTGCTGGGATGAATGATCACGGTGTGTACCCCGATTTAGAATAGGTACACCGTATCCCTGCGCATCGAAGAGCGTGACCAAGGGTTGGCGTCAGGAAGGGCATCCGGCCATAAAAACATTGCCTCAAACAGGGAACAATGATTGTCATGGGGCCCGCAAGGCTAACCCCCGCTCTAGCGGGGAAAATGGCTTTAAAACGATTATTCATTCAGAGCTGGTGTGTGTCGTTTTTTTTTTTTTTGTTTGTTTTTTCTGAGTAGGAAGGCCAACAAATATCCGATATAAATTATGATTATAGATTTTTCTCCTTTGCACAAGGTTAACGGGGAACAAAGGATCAAATTGTAAGGTCTCGAATGTTATCCTGTTGGTTGTACTTTTGCCCTCATAATGACTCTATTGGAGCAGTGAATTTTGGGTATTTTTGCTTGGAATGCTTTTGTATGGCTATTTTGACCCATACCGTGAAAATAAACACTGCCCCTGCACTGCCCCTGCCGCTTTTCGCATCGCAGGGCCACCCAGGATGATGGGACCACCTCCACCTCCCCCATTTGACGAATACTGGGACGGGCCTGGCCCGGGGGATCGGGGTCGGGGACCACCTCTCAACATGCCGCAGGGACATTACATGAGAGGTCGAGGCCGCGGTTATCGTTCTCGAGGCCGTCCTAGGGGCAATTCTCAAGGTAGTGTGGCGGTTCCTTCTACTCTCTCTCTCTCTCTCTCTCTCTCTCTCTCTCTCTCTGTGTCTCTCTCTCTCTCTCTCTCTCTCTCTCTCTGTCTCTCTCTGTCTCTCTCTGTCTCTCTCTGTCTCTCTCTCTCTCTCTCTCTGTCTCTCTCTCTCTGTCTCTCTCTCTCTGTCTCTCTCTCTCTGTCTCTCTCTCTCTCTCTCTCTCTCGCCCCCTGCTGGCCTTTCGTGTGTTGGGCGTGGCAAGATGGCGTGCACTGGTGTTCGTGTGCTGTAGCTCCGTGCTTGTGTTGTGTTGTCCCCCCCCCCCCCCCCCCCCCCATTCCTTCCTTTCCCATCGCGCCTTTGTCGTGTCCTTCTTTACCACCTGTGCCCCTTTCCCTCCCTTGAGACAGAGAGAGTGAGAGAAGAGCCCAAAGGTGAGAGCAGACCCGTTCGGTTCAGTTTACCTGCTCCGTCGGTGCTGTTTACCTTACTCGCGTCGTGTGAACTTTATTATTCATTATTTCATTTCGACTTTATTTATTTTGTGTCCTTTCCGCCTGGTCAAGGTGGAAAGGTGAGACATCGCCGTTATGGCGAGTGTTCGTGCACGGCAGGAAGGGTTTGAAACCCTAACAAGGAAGCATGCTTTCGTGTGTGTCCCTCCCGAAGGTGTTCCTACCGAGGACATTATCCTAGCTGCAGGGAATGTTATCGGCGATGAAAATGTCCGCGCCGCGTCGCGGATGAACCAAAAGTTTGTTGTTTTCGTGTCGGACGAGAAGTTCATGCATGATGTTGTTAGTACCGGTCTGTCATTGAAAGGTGGGCAGTTCGTCATGGTTTCCCCGATGGACACACCGGCGATTAAAGTTATTATTTCAAATGTCGCTCCGTTTATCACAGATGATAAGTTAATGGCTGTTCTGACCCGGTATGGAACTGTTGTTTCCCGAATCTCGATGATTCCCCTGGGATGTCGGGATGAACGAATGAAACATGTTATGAGTTTCCGGAGACAAGTATTCATGGTGCTTCCTGATCGCGGCGACGATACAGGACTAAACATCTCGTTTAAAATTTCGGTAAATGATCGTCAATATCAAATGTACGCTTCGTCAGGCACCTTAACGTGCTTCCTTTGTGGAGCCTTTGGACACGTTAAAAGGTTTTGTCCCAAAGCATCTTGTACGAAGTGCGGCAAATTGGGACACACCAATGTGGGCTGTAAAAAAGAAAACACCCCGACCGTGCTTCCTCACGCCTCGACCGTGCTTCCTCACGCCTCGACCGTGCTTCCTCACGCCTCGACCGTGCTTCCTCATGCCTCGGCCGTGCTTCCTCACGCCTCGACCGTGCTTCCTCACGCCTCGACCGTGCTTCCTCACGCCTCGACCGTGCTCCCCGACGCTCAAACCGTGCTCCCCGACGCTCAAACCGTGCTTCCCGGCGCTCAAACCGTGCTACCTGAAGCCCCGACCGTGCTTCCCGACGCCCCGACTGTGCTTCCTGACGTCCCAACTGTGCTTCCCGAGGTCCCGACTACGCTTCCCGAAGCCCCAACCGTGCTACCCAAAGCCCCAACCGTGCTACCCGAAGCCCCAACCGTGCTTCCCGAAGCCCCGACTGTGCTTCCCGACGCCACGACTGTGCTTCCCGACGCCACGACTGTGCTTCCCGACGCCCCGACCGTGCTTCCCGACGCCCCGGTGCTACCCAAACCCAGTGAGATGGCACTTGGTGATGCTAGTACTGCTGGCGAACCCATGAATGAAGAACTTGTCATACTGACCAAAAAACGGAAAGCACCACTAACAAATAGCCCCGATGGTGCGATAAAGAAGGCTGTCTTGGGCAGAGACACTGTCTCTGCAAAAGAGGGCAAAACGTTTACAGCAAACGAAAATATCGAACGCCAAAGTGGAAAAGAGGATGTTACTGATTTCCCAGGCTCTGAGAATAAAGCCTACATTGATCCGAACAATGCGGCCATTTTTGAGCCTGAACGCGAAGCCCTACCGGTTCCCCCTCCAGTAGCTGAGCGGACTGGTGACCAAACAAATTGCTCTGTCTTACAAACAGAAATCGTAACCCCGGCTACGCAGAGATCTGCAGCCATTTGCCAAAGCACACATAAAGAAAGTAAGCACCAGTCTGCTCGTGAGTGTGTACCAGAGTACCCAACGAAATCTCAGGAGATGCATCCAGAGGAGCTTGTGAGAGCTGCAAGTAAAGCCCAAGATCCAGGTGGGACATTATCAGACCTGTCAGAGTCTGAGGACGAGGTGGAAGTGACTGAGCTGTCACAGTCATCAGCATCTCAGTCACAGATACCCCCAGAACACATCGTGTCGTTTCTAGCCGTAACGTACAGACAGCGTAACATAGTCATTAAAGACTATTTTGCCGATTTGGTTGCATTCATCCACACTGCAAAATCCATAATTAAAACGCCTGAACAATTTGACCTGAATAAGTCACAATACCACAGGTTAAGAAAATTCATCACACGTGCAGGTGTAGAGTGTTCCCAGCCACAGGCTGATTTCATCAATACAGGATGAAAACTATAAAACTTGCAACTTTAAATATTGTTACGGACACGACTTCGATGTTATGATGGGCCGAGCGGAATGGCCGCCGTGTTCGCACAGTTTACCCGATTATACTCGAACGTTGGCCGAATCGCGCTACGCTAGATCAATGAAGGAAAGGACACAACGGCTGGGTTAAATGACACGACACCAGGGGTACAGTTCTCAAGACCTCCGGAGGAGGATATAATATGGGGTATGCAGAACGTTTAGATTACACGGGACAAGAGGTACAGCACAGAAAGGTGGGCACTTATACACGGTCTTATCTTAGCCCTGACAGACCACAGACAAACGGGACAAGACTGACTCACACAGGGATTGATGGCAAGGAAGGGCAGGTAGTCGATGGCTCAAGATGCACCTTGGCTCAGGGGCAGAATCGACTCGGTCCGGTCCAGAGATGCGGGAGGTATCTCTCAGCGCTAGGAGGTGGCGTCCTTTCTTCTTCGTAGCTGAGGCGCATCTGACGTCACCTCCGTCTTCCTGCGCATGTCCCGCGGGGAGTGACACGCCCTCGGCTCGTTAGCTCCGCCCCAGATGGAATCGGTCCGCCGCTTCTTATTGGGTGCGGGGGGTTACCGGGCTCCGCCCTTGACGAGGAGATGACAGTGAGCCCCTGAGTGGTAACCCCGTCGGAGCACATGGTCAATGGCGGCTAACCAAGCCGGAGTGAGGACGCGCACTCCCCGCGCCGCTGTTGTTGTTGTTGGTGTTGTTGTTTCATGAGGAAGAGATGCGGGGAGGTATTGGGAGGTCCTAAACTTACTAATGGTGCCATACAATCACATTCTGTGGAACGAAGAGTCAGAATTAATGGAAACGAGTCCTTAACTGACATAGACTAAGAATAACTAGCAAGATGTCCTATAGTTGTCTACGTGAGATGCGGTGAACCTGGGTACGACATTTAATGGGGGAAAAAGGGGAAGGTCGGGGCTACAGAGTGTTGTTTACAGACAATGGGACTAGGGAATGGGGGATTGGGGATAGTTGGGGAGTATTGGGGAAATAGGGGAATATTTACAAGCGGATATGGATGGAGGCCAAATCCCATATCCGCAACATTGCACCCTTCTCTACCTCGGGGCGTCCCGACCCGATAAATTTTTACTTGCTTTAGTGTGGCACTCAGATGTAGTTCCCTCTACTATTAACTCAACCCTGAGTGCGACAGTTTTACAGATTTTTTTTTTTTTTTTTTTTATTATTATTATTTTTTTTTTTGTATACAATATCGAGGCTCGTGAAAGAGCGAACATTAATCACATGAACACACAGAAAGACAAACCGACACATAAAACATATAACATAGGGAGCGGTAGACAAGATGGGGAGAGAGGGGGAAGGACACAAACACAACATTTGAGAGCAGGGACCGAGAGACATGGAGACATCGAGAGATCTGAGAGAGGGCGAGGGCTTTGGGGGGGGGGGGGCGTGGGAAGGGGGCAGTGGGAGAGGTATAAAACATATGGACACTGCCAGGACTTCCAGGAAAGAAGTTGGAATTTCAAACAAGGTGGATCTGGGGTGAATTAGCGGGGGTAGAAAAGATCAAGGTTTTGGATAGGGGAAGATAAGAGATGGTGGTGAACAGCTGTTTTAAAGACCTGGAGGGAGGAGTGGGATTGAAGGGAGTGAGGGAGTTTGTTCCAGAGGCGGGAGAAAAGAGGAATGAAAGAGTGAAGGTGAGCGGAGAGCCGAGATTTCGGCAGTTTAACCATCAGAGGGTTGCTGGCAGATCTTGTGCGACCTGTAGGAATATTTGGGGGACAGAGCACAGAGAGAGCTGGGGGTGCAAGGCCGGAGAGGAGTCGGTAGAAGACAGAAAGACCACCTACCTGCCTGCGGTGAGTGAGTGAAAGGCCCTCAGAGATAGCTTCATCGCGGGAGATTCCAATAATTCTGAAAGCTTTGGTTTCAACAGCGTGAAGCCGAGCTAGGTGTGAGGCAGGAGCACCGGCCCATAGGGGAGAACAGTATTCCATTGAGCTGCGGATGAAAGCCTTGTATGTGGTGAGGAGCTCAGGTGTGCCGAGGAAGGACTTCGCACGACGGAGGATGCCCAGTCGGCGACTGGCTTTGGAGGCCAGCTTGGAAATGTGGTTTTCCCAAGAAAGATCATGGCAGATAGTGAGACCCAAAATCTTGAGCGACAGAACTTCTTGGAGAGGATTGTTGAGAAAGTAGATGGGAGGGTTGTCCAGTCGATCTTTTCGGAGAGACATAGTAAGAGTGTGAGATTTGTCAGGATTGAAAGACATGTTCCACTTGTTTGACCAGTCTGTGATTTTGTCCAGGTCTTCAGAGAGTGAGGAGGCAGCAGACTGCCGATCTGAGGGAAGAGGAATGGAGCGGCAGAGAGTGGAGTCATCAGCAAAGAGATAGAGAGGATTTTCGAGAGAGTCAGAGAGATCATTGATGAAGACCAGAAAAAGCACGGGGCCCAGAACACTGCCTTGGGGAACTCCAGCCTGAACAGGAAGAGGAGATGAGAGAAACCCATTCAGGGCCACACGTTGACGACGACTAGAGAGGAAGTCCGCCAGCCATGCGTGGAGATTTCCATGGATACCAAAGGAGGAGAGTTTGGTGAGCAGAGCGGGGTGCCAGACCGTGTTGAAGGCACGTGATATGTCGAGGGAGACAGCTCTAATTTCCTGTTTGGCATTGAGGACCTCCATCCATTGTTGAGACAGCAGAAGCAGCATGTCCAGAGTAGAGTGACCTGGTCTGAAACCAAATTGATGATCAGAGATCAAGCCATTGGAGAAGAGGAAAGATTTCATATCAGAAGCAATGATGGATTCCATGACTTTGCTGATAATTGGGAGAAGGCTGATTGGTCTGTAGTTGCTAGGATCTGTTTTTGCACCTTTTTTGTGCAAAGCGGTGATGTTGGCTGATTTCCAAGCAGATGGCAGTTGACCTTGAGCAAAAGAGAGGGTGAAGAGAACAGAGAGAGGGTGAGATAGAGCAGCAGAGCAGGATTTTAGGACCCGTGGGCTGATGCCGTCGGGTCCAGTTGCAGAATCAGAGTCGAGGGTTGACAGAAACTTTTCCACCTTGTCAGGAGGAAAGGACACGGAGTCCAGGAGCAGCAGGGTACGACTGGGTATGGTGGGTACAGAGAGGGATGGGTTTGGGACACAAGATTTAGAGGCAAACACAGAGTTGAGGCATTCAGCTTTTTCACGTGTGGAGTCAGCTGTGTAGCCGTTTGAGGTAAGGGAGGGGATGGAGGGGGAACAAACACCAGAAACGGATTTGACCAGACGCCACCAGGATTTGGAAGAGGGAGACAGATAAGAGAGTTCGGTCTTGAGAACGGAGAGATATTGTTTCCTGGCTCTCCTGAGGGTGGACACACACTTGTTTCGGGCTTTGTGAAAGGAAATGAGATTTCCTTCCGTTGGATTTGCTTTCCAGGAGACGAAGGCAAGTTGTTTCTGGGCAACAGCCTCACCACAAGATTCCGTGTACCATGGACGGGAGGAAGGGTATGACAACTGAAGACGAGATGGGATAAATCTGTGCATGAGAGAGAGCAATTTACTTTGGAAGAATTCCCAGGATGAGTTGATGTCAGAGGTGGTAGAGATGGGAGACCAGTCCAGATGATTGATGGCTGCTTGAAGACCGTGCCAGTTGGCCTGAGTGAAATGCCAGACTCGTCGACGCTGAGCAGGCTCCCTGAGGATGGTCAGAGAGATGTCCACTTTAACAAGGACATGATCAGATGATCCGATCGGAGCAGAAGAAGAGCAGCAGACATTTTCAGGGAAGTTAGTCATAACCAAGTCCAGAAGAGAAGATGTTCCGTTGACTGAGATCCGGGTCGGGAAATTGACAGATTGTGTCAGTCCCAGTGAGTCGCAGAAGTCCTTTGCTGAGGAGCCATGGCTGGTGAGAGAGGTACCCACACCCAGCCAACTGGCATGATGACAGTTGAAATCACCACATATGAGGAAGAGAGAGTTGGGATGAGTAGATAGAAGTTGGTCCATATCATCAGACAGCGAGATGTAGATGGAGTCATCACTGTTTGGTGGACGGTACAACACACATATGAACAAGAGGTGGGAGCGAAGGGGAAGCCGTAGCCAGAGGTATTCCTGGGGGTGAGGTGGAGAGAGTGCAGTGCAGGGCGAGTGAGGAAGGGAGTTTTTGATAAAGATAGCAACCCCGCCTCCAGGACGAGGCTCAGGTCTATCATACCGGAGGAGGGAGTAGCCCGGGAGAGATACTATGGAATCAGAGACATCATAAAGGAGGAAAGTTTCTGTTAAGCAGATCACGTCTGGTTTGACAGAAGCAACCTGTATGGAGAGATCAGTTAAGTTTGAACGAAGGCCCCGGATGTTTGAGGTCCATACCGTTAATGAAGAGGAAGGGGGAGCATCAGATACAGAACAGGGGGGAGGAGGGGTAGGGTAAGATGTGGAAGAGGTGGAAGAGGTAGGGAGAGCTGTTGAAGGTGTGTCAGAGATTTCAGAATAGCTCGGAGAAAGGGAAGGATGGGGCGGACAAAAGGTTTGATGGTGATTGGGTGAGCCACAATGAGGTGTTATTTGAGGAGGGGGAAGAGCGAGGCAGAAGGTTGGGGGAGATGGAGGTGAGAGTTTGAAGGGGGAAGAAGTGGGGAGGACGCTTTGAGGAGGGGGAGTGAGCGGGGGGAAATTGAGAAATGTTCACAATGAGATGTTCACAAATGAGTAAATATGTCCCCCTGCGACGTTGCACCCTTCTCCTCACAGAAACACACCCACAGGATAACCGAATCGCGGAAAGAATCCTCAAACTAAACATACAGCCGGTAGGGAGCATTATTTACACAAGACTACACTGATATTTACACTACGATCCAGGACCTGTTTTTGGAGGAACACATGCAGATGTTATGCATAGAGAGAGCACGCATGCCAGCATCGATACACCAACCCACGAGTGCTCTGTGGCCCTACGGCCTTTAATAATGTGCAGAGCACTCCATCCAAGCACCAAAAGCACCACCCCATCATGTACAGTCAGCACCATCCGGTGCACCAATAAAGTGTTCATAGTCACCGGTGGTGTCGCAGCCGGCCGATGTTCTGCTGCTGGTCTTGCCTTCATGTGGTGCACTTGGCCTTCTTGCTTCTTTAAAAATAAAGAAAGGCGCCAACCGCGTCCATTTCTGAATTGTGGCCGTCAGGGGGGCCAACTATAAGTGGTTCACCTGGATGGCATAGGTGCCACGTTGACCCAGAGGTCCATCAACGGGTGGTGCTTGCCCGCAAAAGAACTGCGGTCCATTGTGGGTGGCCACCAAAATTGCGGTCCATATGGTGTATCGATCCAGGCAGCAAGCAGCGAAAGTGCAGGCCCACAACTGCGGAGCCAGCACCTCTCTCTCCTCTCTCTCTGCCCCAAAGCCAGATCCTCGGAGGTGGGAGACAAAAGAAGAAGACAAGTGGGTAAGGTGGTAAGGGCGCAAAAGTGCACGCAATACAAGGTGATGCACACTGGGGGCACATGGGAACCAGGTGAGACAGGTACGTTCCTACCGTACGCCCCCCCCCCCCCCACCAGGTAACCTACATTGCCCCTCCCTTACCCCTTACTGTATCCACAAAACACAACACTACCCATAAACATCTACTTTACAAATCAACAAACGTCCCTACTGTCTTCCCCGTTCCTCCCATAAACCAAATTCGTCTTCTCTCCCTCCTAACCAATCAAATTTGCTATTTCCAACTCTCATCAAAATTTGCCATCTCCAACTCAACATCAAAATTTGCCATCACCAATTCATCATCAGTCCCTCCTAAGGAGGGAGAGATGGAATCACCCCAATGTCTCATCCACGTCGTGATGCGTCTCACCAATCCACACAGCAATTCTCATTTCCTGCACACAGAACAAAGAAAACACAGGTGTGGAGTCATCATCATCACCACAGGTAAGTGGCTGCGTATGGTGCGACAGGTTCATCAATCCTAACTATTTCCTAAATGACTTTAACAACTTTACATTACCCGGGGTCTTTCTCCTGCCAAACCATTGGCCCTCTTACACTATGGGTTCTAAAAACCAATTCCCATTGACCAAACTGTGGTGCTTTTCAATTTGGGGTCTCACTCCCCCGATTCATCTCCCGGTGCCTTCGCACAATTTCTGGGCTGTGACGTGTAGCTCTCCCAGCAGGTCTACCCACCTGCACACCTCCACCACTGCAGTTGCCTCCGAGCTTACCTGCTCCTTACCCTAACCTAACTACCTGGGGAAGGCCTTCTGGCGCTCTCCCCACTCGGTGCCCTCTCTGGCACTGGGCTACCCGGGTCCGTCCTCCGGATCCTCGGGCCCCACTGACACTAACGGCTCCCAGAGCCCACCTGCGGCCTCACCTGGCCGACATCCTCACAGTGGTGGAGTGCCCAACCAACTACACACACTAACAGGCTACACGCCCAGCCATTTCCACAACACTAATGCACCCATCCACAATACCATTCTGCAACCGCACCACAAATGCCAATATACAACCACAATTTACCTATACCCTCTACCTAACACTTACACTACCCGCCCCGGGTACTCGTGAAAGGGGTCCACTCTTCCCCCATCCACACCTTCGCACCATGCACACCACTCCGTACCACTTACTCCAACTCTCTCCACACCACTCATTCTCTGCTCCATATATTCCACACACCTGTACTTGCACACCTGTGCTCTCACACCTGGTGCCACCTGCACCCTTCTCTCCCCAAGCGCATTCGCGCTGATCCACAACACTCACTACTCATCCACTGCTCCACACACCTGTCCAGTTCTCACACAGCATCATCTCATCTAACTACTCCCCTCTGAAACTTGCGCTTCCCAGTCGTCCCTTTAAAGTATTGCGCTCCCACGTCATTATCATCCATACTAATCTACCTGCGTCCCCACTACAGGTATCAGTCACTAACTAACCCTTAACGTTACCTAATGTCATCTTCGCTAGATCCCTATCAATATAACCAAGCCCTCCCTGGCTCGGTTGTCATAGCCACCCCATAAACTATTGCGCATTTGCCCCCCATGGGAAGGGTGGCAGGGATGCCACCCTTACCCACTGGGCCCATCGCTCACTACCAATTTTGCACATCAAATTTCAACAAATCAAAAATTTGCCAATCACTGCCCATCATCTGCCAATCATTACTGCCAATCCTTTGCCAATCAAATTTTGTTTTTCTAATTTCGGGGCCAAAACACTATCCTCGTCATTACAGCCTACTTACTAATGCCTCTCGGTGCGCCAATTTACTTCTAAAGCTCGGCTGCATACAGCCAAGCCATGAATGCGGGTTGTTCTGTGCCAGCGGCTGGATGCGTCCCGCATTCGGGGCAGGGACGGGGGCTTACCCGGCCCGAGACCCCACGCACCATCTCGGCACGGAGCCATCCCATGGCCCGATCTCGACCTGCCGGTATGCCTCAACAAAAAGTGGTCGCCATGACGATCCTTCCTATCGGGCTGCCCGCTCCGCCTAGTGGAGCACAGACGCGGCCGTTCAAAGCGAGGCCCAGCGTGGATCGCGCACGGCGGTCCTTTCGAACCCGCCGTGGCTCGGATCCCCGCTGGTTCTCGCGGCACGCTAAGCCCGGCACGCAACGAGGGCCCGATTCGGCTATAAGTCGTTCTAACCTCTAACCCGGTTACCGTCGATGCTTCACCTGCATGCTTACAAGCATACGCTACCCCTTTCTTGCTCATACATGCAGCCGTTTCCATGCTCCTCGTCGTACCTTCTCTTACACACCTCGGTACACTCATTCCGCTCACCGACTTGGTCACACACCTGACCACCGAACACCTTGGCACACATTCGTCACTCGCACACCTCACCAACACACCTCTTCGCGCCCCCTCCTCGGTCACCTCCTCTGTGACAATCACAGGTGTGCTCTCACTCGCACACCCAACCACGTGCCTCACTACCAATTCCAGCGTGCATTCCCACTCGCGCTCTACCATTCCAGGTGTGCATCCTTCCATTCCAGGTGTACATCCTCGCTCACCTGTCACAACCAACTCACGCTCCTTGTCACTCTCACTACTCTCACCACCACTCTTGACAACGCACTCACCCTTACTCCCGACAGCGCACTCTTTCCTCATGCACCTGTCCGTTACACACCTTCCTCGCGCACACTCTCCCGTTACACCCTCTGTAACACTCACCACAGGCGTGCATTCTCCTTCACTCTTGACAGCGCACTCTTTCCCCATGCACCTGTCCGTTACACACCTTTCTCGCGCACACTCTCCCGTTACATCCTCTGTAACACTCACCACAGGCGTGCATTCTCCCTTTACACCCTCCGTAACACTCCTCACTACGCGCTTCCATGTGCTCCCTCGCACACGCGCTACGACCGACTCACTCTCGCCAGCACCCTCACTCCTTGGCACACACTTTTTCCTCACACACCCCAGAGTCGGACTTTCTCACACACCTCCTTTTTCGCACACCAGAGCTGTCGCACACTTCACCAACGGCCTCTCACGAACACCCGGGTCCATCTCGACCCCCAAGCTTCTTAAATCACCTGGCGCATCATACGCACGACCATATTGGTCACCACTTACACCGGGTCCTCTTCCTCTTCGCTTCTCCTCCATCACCTGCGAATCCCTCATCCGGTTAATGAGCACATCATCACGATCCGAACACAGACTTTGGACCAATCCTTTTATCTCCTCCTTTATCTCTTTCTTATTCTCTCTCCGTCGCTTCTTAATTTCGCTCACCCCTTCTTCCACTTCTTCTAATTTCTGCTTTCCCTCTTTTATTTCCCGGTACGTCTCCTCAAGTTCGTCCTCTAAGGCTACCTTGACCGTTTCCATGTGCGTCCTCACCTGCCGGTCCTTTGTCTCCATTACCTCTGTCACCTCGTCCAACCTCGTTGTCAGTCCCTCACGTACCATCTGACATTGCCTCTTCGTCGCTATCAAGTCGTCTTTTAGTTCTTTCTGTGTCGCTTTTAACCCTCCTTGTACCGCAGTGTTCCTTTGTACCTGCTCCACTAACTCAGTCTGTCCCACCGTCAGCTGTTCCACCTCCTGCGTCAGGTCCTCTATGCCCCCTTGTAACTTTACCGTCCCCTTTCTCACCTCCTTCTCCATGTGCTCCTTACAGTGCCTCACCTCCTCGCGCACTCCTCCGACCTCCTCACTCACACCTCTTCTGATCTCCTCTCCCATCACTTGCATCTCCTGCCCAGATGCCACCCTCATCTGCTCCATTTCCTCCCTGTGAGCATCCAGTTTAGTTTCTACCCCCATTCTGACCCCCTCTATCTGCTGCCCCATTTGTTTAACTTCCCTTTCCGCTTGGTCCCTCATGTCCCTCAATTTGCCTTCCATACTGTTTTCTAACCCCTCTAACCCCTTTTGCATCCCTTCCATTTGATTCTCCTGGGCAGCCATTCTATTTTCCACCCCCATTAACCCATGTTTCACCCCTTCTATCCCATTGTCTAACCCCTCTAATTTCTTGTCTAATCCCTCACCGGTACCCCTCGCTTCGTCCCTCATCACCCCCATTTCGTCCCTCATTGCCCCCATACTGTTTTTCATTTCTTCATTATTATTGTCCATAAGGGCCTTCATTTGCATAAGAAAAAGGTTCAAATCCACCGGTGGCGCTACTACGGTCGCGGGCGCGGTCGCCGTGGCTATGTGCGAGGCGCCATTTTGCGCGCCCGCAACCTCGTGCGCGACGACGCCATTTTGCGACCCTGCTACCCTCACTGCTTCGCTCTCCTCATGTCCCTCAATTTGGTCCTGGATCGACCCTGCCTCACTCTCCTCTACCGGAACCCAGCCGTCTTGGTCTGCCATAGCGCGACTTTCAAAATTCGGGTTTTTATTTTTTTTTGTAAAACACAATCAAATTTCGCCGTTATAATTTCGAGCGCGTGAAACGCGCTCCGGGACCGATCCCACTTCCCGACACCAATTGTTACGGACACGACTTAGATGTTATGATGGGCCGAGCGGAATGGCCGCCGTGTTCGCACAGTTTACCCGATTATACTCGAACGTTGGCCGAATCGTGCTACGCTAGATCAATGAAGGAAAGGACACAACGGCTGGGTTAAATGACACGACACCAGGGGTACAGTTCTCAAGACCTCCGGAGGAGGATATAATATGGGGTATGCAGAACGTTTAGATTACACGGCACAAGAGGTACAGCACAGAAAGGTGGGCACTTATACACGGTCTTATCTTAGCCCCGACAGACCACAGACAAACGGGACAAGACTGACTCACACAGGGATTGATGGCAAGGAAGGGCAGGTAGTCGATGGCTCAAGGTGCACCTTGGCTCAGGGGCAGAATCGACTCGGTCCGGTCCAGAGATGCGGGAGGTATCTCTCAGCGCTAGGAGGTGGCGTCCTTTCTTCTTCGTAGCTGAGGCGCATCTGACGTCACCTCCGTCTTCCTGCGCATGTCCCGCGGGGAGTGACACGCCCTCGGCTCGTTAGCTCCGCCCCAGATGGAATCGGTCCGCCGCTTCTTATTGGGTGCGGGGGGTTACCGGGCTCCGCCCTTGACGAGGAGCTGACAGTGAGCCCCTGAGTGGTAACCCCGTCGGAGCACATGGTCAATGGCGGCTAACCAAGCCGGAGTGAGGACGCGCACTCCCCGCGCCGCTGTTGTTGTTGTTGGTGTTGTTGTTTCATGAGGAAGAGATGCGGGGAGGTATTGGGAGGTCCTAAACTTACTAATGGTGCCATACAATCACATTCTGGTGCAACGAAGAGTCAGAATTAATGGAAACGAGTCCTTAACTGACATAGACTAAGAATAACTAGCAAGATGTCCTATAGTTGTCTACGTGAGATGCGGTGAACCTGGGTACGACATTTAATGGGGGAAAAAGGGGAAGGTCGGGGCTACAGAGTGTTGTTTACAGACAATGGGACTAGGGAATGGGGGATTGGGGATAGTTGGGGAGTATTGGGGAAATAGGGGAATATTTACAAGCGGATATGGATGGAGGCCAAATCCCATATCCGCAACAATATTAACGGTGGTGGTGCTAGCCACCTCCGCCAGGTTCAAGTAAAAAACATATTTCAACGGAAAAAGGTGGATGTGATCTTACTTCAAGAAACTCACATCACACCAAATGTGGAACATAACTGGCATCAACTTTTTAAGAGCCAATGCTATTTCAGCAATTTATCAGCTTCATCTGCTGGAATCGGCTTCTTGCTGAAGCCAGGCCTCGTGTGTGAGTCATGCCATTTTCAGGAGGTAATAAATGGTCGGCTTAGCTCTCTCAATCTAGTAAGCCATAACTTCCATTACACCATTTTTAATGTGTATGCGCCAAGTGATAGCGTAGAGCGTAAGTCCTTCTTCACCTCAATGATAAATCACTTAAGATCGGTTGATTTTGATCATTGTGTGTGTGTCGGAGGTGATTTCAATTGCACCTTCGACCCATCGGTTGACAGAAACTCTGTCGAACCCCATCCTGAGTCCCATGTACACTTATCCAATTTTTTTAGCACAATGGGCTTCGTTGATGTTTGGCGGTTGCACCACCCAAACACATCCCAGTACACCTGGTGTCGATGCGCCAATAGTCGAGTATCCTTGGCAAGGCTTGACAGATGGTACATCAACGTACCCTTTAAAAATACTGCGGTTTCTTCAAATCTTTTTCCTTCCGTGTTTTCAGACCATCATATGGTAACCCTAAACCTTTCCTTTCCTCAACCCGCAAATAGGAGCGCTTATTGGAAGTTTAATGTTAGACTTCTAGAAGATGGTATGTTTAAAGAAGCCTTTCGTGTTTTCTGGGCAAGTCTAGTAGCAAAGAAATCTTCCTTTTCTTCATCCAGCATATGGTGGGATGACATGAAATCTCAAATTCGGGTTTTTTGTCAATGTTTCCAATCACACAGCACAAACGACAAGCACTTTACAATGGCCCGGTTGGAATTGGATATTCTACAATTGGAGAATAAATTGGCTCATGAAAACAATGACGCCAATTACCGGTTATTGCTTGTAAAGAAAGCTCTTTTAAGGGAGTTAGTTCAAGAGAAAGCAGCCGGTACATTAATTAGACTTAGAATACAGAATGTAAAATTATCAGACACCCCAAACAAGTCTTTCTTTCATTTAGAATCCTTAAGCAAGCCATCACGGCTAATCTCTTCTGTTTTGGACTCGAGAGGCAACGTTGTTGTCAACGAGGATGATGTTAGACTAAACATTATTGAATTCTATACAAAACTTTTTGAGGAGCAGACTGTTTGTAATGATACAATGATGGATTTAACCTCTCACCTCCCCTCCCTAACTGAGGCTCAACGGTTGGAGCTTGACCTACCAATCACCCTCCTTGAGCTAACCTGTGCTCTTGCTGCCATGGATTCAGGGAAAGCTCCGGGTATTGACGGTCTACCTCCCGAATTCTTTCTGACATTTTGGGACCTTTTAGGCCCTGAGTTGCTGAATGTTTTGGACACTTCTATACAGACTGGTATAATGCCGCTGAGTCTAAGAAGAGCCGTAGTGTGCTTGCTCCCGAAAACTGAAGATCCCCGACTTTTGGTGAACTGGCGACCGATCTCCCTGCTGTGCACGGACTACAAGCTTTTTTCAAAAGTACTAGCTAATCGACTAAAAAAGGTTATTGGCGATCTAGTACTGCCAGAACAGAGTTACTGTGTTCCTGGAAGATCCATCCATGATAATATCTATCTATAATTCCAGTAATCTCTGTACGTTTGTACGTTTGTACGTTTGTCTGTCTGTGACCGCTGTTTCTCGACAACCACGGGTCCGATATACTTTTCACTTGCCAGGTATATTGCTGGGGACCCGAGGATGTGCCTTTTCAAGGTTTCATATTAATCGGACAATTACTTACCGAGCTATGTCCAAAAAACGATTCAACCAATCAGAGAGCAGCGAGCTATCGCGTGTGCCGAACGTGGCGGACACACTCTGCCTCGGATGGCACATTTGAGAGCGTATTCATTTATTTCACGTTTGCAAACTATGTTGGCGCTATGTTGGCGTTAAACGATGTTTTAAAACTAATAAAAACGAATTTGCGATTCATTCGCTTTCCTGCGCGTTTGTGTACGCGATGGCGATTTCTTTACCAAACTCCGGAAGCCGTTCGCTTTGGACCGAACCATTTCATGTAAATAGAGGGGGGGGATATAATTTTAGATATACATATAGTACGGGCAATGCCCTAGTTTCTTTAATCAGAGATCTCATTGATGGTAACCGTGTTAAAGAAGACTTTGGAATGATGTCGCTTGATCTTGAAAAGGCATTTGACAGTATCGACCATAAGTTTATGCATCATGTGTTACAGGCATGCGGCCTCGGAGCAAACTTTCGTTCCTACATTTCCTTGCTATACACAGATGTATTTAGTTTAATTAAGATTAATAATGTGCTGGCTCCCCCCATCAAGGTTCGGAGAGGGGTTCGGCAAGGGTGCCCAGTCTCTGGTTTATTGTTTGCTCTTTCTTTAGAGCCTCTTCTCAATCTACTGAGAAAGAAGATTTCTGGAATAGCACTTTCTCCCATGAGTGCACCGCTAACCCTATGTGCTTATGTGGATGACGTCTGCATCTTTGTAAAAGATAAGGATGATATTGATATCCTTGTTGAGTGCCTATCAAAGTTTCACGCTGCCTCCTCTTTAAAAATCAATTGGAACAAGAGCAAGACGTTATGGATACCCTCCCTTTATCGCAACCTTCTTCAGCCTGTACCACAGCCGCCCCCATCCCTCCCCGCAGGGTTGCTGTGGGGAAGTGAGGGAATTAAGTACTTGGGCATATTCCTTGGTTCCCCACAGTATGCTCAGAGAAATTGGGACGGGGTAATTGAGCAAGTGGGAGAAAGATTGAACCGATGGAAAAAGGGTTTTACCTCATTTGTCCTTCAAGGGCCGTGTGCTAGTGATCAACGACTTAGTTGCCACAATGTTGTGGCATAGGTTCATCTGCCTGCAACCGCCGGAGGCCCTACTCAAAGCACTCCAGGGCAAACTGGTGGACTTCTTCTGGGGAGGCTACCACTGGCTACGACCCGATGTGATATGTCGCCCCTCGGCTGAGGGTGGCCACAACCTCGTCGACATCAAAGCCTGCCTAATGGCCTTCCGGCTGCGGTCCATTCAACGTCTCCTCTACATGGAACATCTGCCAGGCCGGCTCCCTGCACGCCTTGTACTGCAGCGAGCGGGTAGGCTCGGGTACGGGTTTGAACTTTTTCAAATGAACCTCCAACATGTCGACATATCGGTTCTCCCTGCTTTTTACTCAAGCCTCTTAAATGCCTGGCAGTCTTTCTGTGAGTCGTCAGGCGGACACATATGTAACGAAAATGCTGGCACACGAGCCTTTGTTCTATAACCCTCTCTTTCCCGACATTCCAAAGAGTCGAGATTTTTGCCAACACTTTATAGCAGCTGGTATCGTGAAGGTGCGGCATCTCCGACATGACTCAGGGTATGGTTGGAAATCCGTAAGTGAAATCGCCGACCTGACAGGGATTTGGTCCCATAGGATGATTGCAAAAATTTTGAGGAAAATGATTCGGGTGGGACGGCAACTTGGCCTAACTTGGACTCGAGGTACAGAAGAAGATCGAAATGAGCCGACAGTGCCTAAATTGATTGTTGAACCCATTCAAAACGATTTGCCCCCTGTTAGCGATGGGTCAAAGCTTTTCCAGACAATGGACAGCAAGGGCATCTACAAGATGTGCCTCAAGCTGTTAAATGGGAACCCTTCGTTAAATGGAGTTACCCGATGGAAAGGATTGTTACCCGGAGGACCCCCCTCCGAACCTATCTGGGAAGCCATGTATAGTGAGCCCACATCCAAAAGAACAGGTGATCTCCAGTGGCGTTTGGCCCACTGGATTGTTCCCTCCAACACGTTTATTAGACATTTTTCTCCTGTATCTGTTTGTTGTCCCTTCTGTACAGTCAATGAGGACTTGTTTCATGCATTCATAGACTGTATCCGATTATTTCCTTTGTTTCATTGGTTGAATTACATTGCACACGAAATGCATGTTACTTTTTCTTTGAGGAATTTCGTCTTTGGTTTTGCTCCTAAACAGAATCCTGCGTCTAAACTGTTTAGTTTCCTAATAGCAACTGCGAAACTTGCTGTTTATTTGACAAGAAAAGACAAACTATCTGGCAAACCGATAGAGCACTGCAATATCATGTTGTGTTTGAATGCATTAGTCTCAGCAAGATTGAAACTGGAATTTACCCTTTCCAACGAGGCCGGAAATTTTCAAAACTTTGTTGATACTTGGTGTGTTGGTGGGTTTTGTGAGGTTAAAGAAAACGAATTTAGAATACTGTTGTGAGATACTGATTGTTTCTTATTTGATGATCATTGGGTGCTTCTTCTTTTTCTTTTTCTTTTTATTGGCATTATTGATTTCATTGCAAAACGTGTATATTGTTACTTTTATATTTTTGTAATAAAAGGACTAAAAAGTCAAAGTCTCTCTCTCTGTCTCTGTCTCTGTCTCTCTCTCTCTCTGTCTCTCTCTCTCTGTCTCTCTCTCTCTGTGTCTCTGTCCCTCTCTCTCTCTCTCTCTCTCTCTCTCTCTCTCTCTCTCTCTGTCTCTCTCTCTCTGTCTCTCCCTCTCTGTCTCTGTCTCTCTCTCTGTCTCTCCCTCTCTGTCTCTGTCTCTCTCTCTCTCTCTCTCTCTCTCTCTCTCTCTCTCTCTCTCTCTCTCTCTCTCTCTCTCTCTCTCCTCTCTCTATCTGTCTCTCTCTCTGTCTCTCTCTCTCTGTCTCTCTGTCTCTGTCTCTCTCTCTCATTATTCTTTGTTAAATATCACTTTAAGGCTCTCAAGTTTGTTACAACTCTCAAGTTGATGCTCATGCACAACCATCATGTGATTGGTCACAGCATGGAGTTTTTTTTACCTTCGCAGGAGGAGAGGGCATTGCATTTGGGTTTGTCTGTCTGTCTGTCTTTGTTTGTCTGTCTGTTTGTCTGCACAGAACAAATATGATTTTCTCGGCAACCGTTGGTTCGATTGACAGGAAATTTCCACCATAGGTGCAACTCCACCTGTATAATTTGTATACACCTGTATAAACAGGGAACCATATTGTCATGAGGCCCGCAAGGCTAACTCTCGCTCTAGTGGGGGAAAATGGCCTTAAAACGATCATTCATTCATAATAATGTTTCTGTAAATACAGTGAATGAAGAACTGATGTTCCATGTTCCTTTGTGAATGTTCGTGTTGATCTGTGTCGATGGACAGGTAGAACAAATACTTTAGATGTTGTTTTATCTGTAAACAGTTGGATTCTTGGTTTTTTGTTGTTGATTCTCTTTTGTTGCAACAAATGTGCCTTTTTGTTTTTTTACCACCCACCCCAAATTCTCTCACTTCTTCAATTTTTGTTGATTTGTAATCCCTCCTCTCCCACCCTTCCCGATGCAGACATGACCACGCGACCCATCTGCAGGCACTTCATGGCGAAAGGCGGCTGTCGCTACGAGAGCAGCTGCGCGTTCTATCATCCGGGCGTGAACGGGCCTCCACTGCCGTGACCCAACCCCCCCTGGGGTCAGCGACCAAGCCACGACGACCCTCAGCACTCCGGGGGTGAAGAAGAATGGAGGATTTAAAGGCCGCCGCCATACTGTGATCTTTTCGCTGTAGCACGTGGTTTCTGCAACTCTGCAATCGAAGACCTTAAAGAACGTTTGAACTGGTTCTGGTCAGCTTTTCCGCAGCTCTCGCCCGAAGTTAACCTTCGTTCTTGAAACGTGTGTAGTTCGATACGCATCGTCGGTGATGGCGACGCGCGGAAGAAGTTGCCTTTAAAAGCATTTCAGTCCACTGGGCCGCCGTGCCGTGTGTAATAATCCTAGGCCTTCTGCACATGTGCCTGTGGACTATGGGAGCGAGAGGAAGCCGGTCGGGGGCCCCCTGTCCCTGAGGACACACGACGCTGTCTTGCAGCGTGTTTGATTCACTGATGTAAATGAAACTGCCAGCATCTGTAGTTTATTTGTAACTGGGGGATGTACAGTTTTATGTATTTTATTGTATTATATAATTAATATAATATAAGGCTACCATGAGGTGGAGTCGTCTTTTGATAATAAAGCGTTTTGTACAAAGCTGTGTGGTGCCTTTGAAGCCGTGTTGGCTTTTGTGCACGGTGAACCGTCCCAGTTTGAAGTGGAAGGTTTTGATTTCATCCTGGGAGGCGTGCACCTGCTGGACAATGCACCTGTCGTGTTTTCTTTCATGGCCGAGCGGCTGTTGAAACTGTCCGCCGCACACCTCGCTCGTCCCCAATTTCTGCACATATTCCTCCCCGCCATCTTTGTTTTTTGGTAGCGTCGGGCAGTTGCATAGCGATTTTTTTTCCCGCCAATTTTGACATTTATGGAGTCCGTACCCCCAGCGCTTTTTCTGGCTCCAGGAGACACGTGATGGTACTGGTGCTGATTGTGATGTGCACATGATGATGTAATGCGACGGACTGCTGTCTGAAATTGCTCATGACACGACCATTGATAACTATGTGGATGTGGGTCATGTCATGTGGGATGCTTTGGGCGTCTGCTATTGGGGGAGGAAGAGGAAGCCGCATTGTCATGCTTTATGCCATTAACAGGTTCCAAAAGGTGACTCCTGCTCACGACACGCTTTGTATAAAAGGTTTCCTGCGATATGTACATTTAGCAATGGGGGATTGTTTTCCCCGTCAATGAAAGCTCGTGGCTGCTGTCACCTGAAGGTCCGTTTGTGACGTCACTGGACCGCGTTACGTTCTGTGTACAATAGTTACGTTTTGAAATGCAAAATAAATGCATTTTAATAACTGTTTGTGGCGATTTTGTTTTAACATCCTCCCCTCCTCTCGTCCCATTTGCAGATTCAGGTGTGTGAATTATATTATTAACTCGACTGTGATCTCGAACGTTCGGAGGGTTCTGTTGCTCACAGGTTGTGTCTTGTTCGTTGTGTTTTATTATTTTCTCTTTTGCCGCTGGTGTGGTTCGGAGATTGCTTTGTGCGGTGTGTGCGACGAGTCCGGTTAACGTGCAGTTTCTTTGGATGCCCGGGAAGGGACGTTTGGGCTTTCTACATTCTGCACTCTGTTCGTGTTATGGTTTTATATATATATATATATATCACTATGGTGTGCAAGCTTTGTTACCATCGTGACCTCCTCTCCTGACAAATCCTTATCCCCTCGTTTAATTTCCCACTTCCGTGTTGTCTTCCTTTTCGAATCGCTGAATTATTTGCAGGATGTGAAAATGATTTTATTACCTCGATCCGTTTTTGCGGTTTGCTTTGTGGTGTTTTCACCGTAAATTAAACGAAAACAGTGAAGTTTGAGTTCAGTCATAAACAAAATGGAATACACCGGAAAATTAAGGAAGGAGTGAAGTTAATAAGTGAAGGAAACGGGAAGATTATTAAAATGTTATCATCTGTTCCGTTTAATGGATATTTCCAAGAGGTGAACAGTCTTATACACGGTACAGCACTTGTGGTTGTAATAAACGTCGACACCGTCTATTTATAATGTTGGGAGACTTTTAAACAACAACAATCGGAAGTCGTGCGAGGTCGCGGAATTTCGGGCCGTTTCCAATATGGTGAGTAGGTTTTGTTTAATTTTCTTTTAAAATTCCTTTACAGATTTCATTTTTTCATATTGTTTGAACCCTCTGTAAGACCATTGCAGCTTTGGTCCCGCCACCTTTGCCGTGCAATCTATTTATTTGTGTTTTACGCTTTTGCTCGTTCGTGATAAAGCGTACAGTGCGTACTGTACCCAGGCTCAGATACACGTTGAAAACCAATGTTCATATAGAGTTGTGGAATAATGTTTCTTATTTCTCTTATTCGGTGTCTGGTCACGCATGAGTGATTTACCTTGTAAGTTGAACAAGATATTAATTAAATGTTCATTTCTTGTCCTTGTACATCATTAACGTTTTGGTCTGCTTTTGTTTAGCTTTTCTATTCGTTCTTCAAGTCGCTGGTGGGTAAAGATGTGGTTGTGGAACTCAAGAACGACCTCAGGATTGGGATTGTTGTTCTGTCTTTTTTTCACCCTCCTCCATATACCCGTCCTACCCATCACCCCTCCCCCTTCCCTACCATCTCCCACCTCCTCCCTCCCCCATCGCCCCCATCTCCCACCTCCTCTCTCCCCCGTCTCCCACCTCCCTCCCTTCCCCGTCTCCCACCCCCTCCTTCCCCGTCTCCCACCCCCCTCCTTCCCCGTCTCCCCACCCCCTCCTTCCCCGTCTCCCACCCCCTCCTTCCCCGTCTCCCACCCCCCTCCTTCCCCGTCTCCCACCCCCTCCCTTCCCCGTCTCCCACCCCCTCCTTCCCCGTCTCCCACCCCCTCCTTCCCCGTCTCCCCACCCCCCCTCCTTCCCCGTCTCCCACCCCCTGCCTTCCCCGTCTCCCACCCCCTCCTTCCCCGTCTCCCACCCCCTCCTTCCCCGTTCTCCACCCCCCTCCTTCCCCGTCTCGCACCCCTCCCTCCGAATCTCCCTCCCCATCCCCCACCCCAACTCCTCCCTCCCCATCCCCCACCCCTTCCCATCCCCCACCCCTCTTCCCCCCCCCCCCTGCCTCCCTCCCCACCGCCACTCCTGCCTCCTTCCCCATCCCCACCCCTCCCCCCATCCCCTTCATACCCTTGCACAGTCCTAACTCTTCTTTCTCACTCTACTCTACTTCCTGCCCCTTAGTCCTTCAGTTCTCTGTCTCCATGCTCCATTCATTACCTCTGCCACCGAAGGTGGACCTGAGGTTGTTTCCAGCCCTGTCTGTCTGTTTGCATGAAATTTCAAAAAGTTATGGACGGCTAATGACAAAATTTAGTGGATGAGTTGGTTAGGTGAGTGACGAGAACAAGCTAATTACCTCGGCAACCAAAGGTGGATCGAGGTTATCTCAAAATGTTGTAGATGGATTCGGACGAAATTTGTCAGAGATGTAGCGGATGTGACGAGGTCGAAATAATTACATTTCGGTGAAGATCCGGATTCGGGTCCGGCTACTATAATTTTTATAGTGAATCTTCACCATTGGGAGATCGGGCCAAAAACGATACATAGCGGGATATCTCAAAAAGTTAAGGACGAATTTGGACGAAACTTGTTGGAGAGGTTGTGTGTGACGAGGAAGCATCGATTCAATTTTGATGAAGATCCGGATCCGGATCCTTCTCCCTCCCCCTTCCCCCCTCCCCCCTCCCCCCCTCCCCCCCTCCCCCCTCCCCCTTCCCCCCTCCCCCCTCCCCCACTTCCCCCCCTCCCCTCCCCCCCTATATATAAAGCGAAGCTCAACCGAGCGTCACTTTATATATCAGCGCGTATCCTGGTTCAATGCGCATCTTTCTTCACTCGCGTATCTCTCAAAGTCCTCTTAGGCTCACCGCGCTGCTGGAACTCAACTCTCAACCGCTGGTGCTCAGTCCTCTTCATCAGTGAGTCAGTCCGTCCTTCTCCCGCGAGTCCTCTTGCAGGCTTTGCGCAACGCTTATATAGATACGCCCCCGAACCTTCTCGAACCCCCTCGAACCTTCCAACCACGCCCTGTGACGCAGTGCTGCCGCCACACTCTCTGAGCCCTGGTTGGTGGCTCGTGCTTACCGTCAGCTCCTCTGCCGCCCTCATTCGGCCCCGCCCCGAGCCTCCTCTCCTAGGCCTGCCTCGTGTTAATTCGCCCAAAATGAACCAAAGGCAGCGCAAATGAACCAAAGGCAGCGCAATGGGGCATGAGGCTAGGGAGGCTGGATAGGCAGTAGAAGTAGGACCTATTCTCCTTACTCTACTCAACGCAGAAACTAACATAGGAAAAGGACTAAGCTCACAAATACTAAGAGATAACTATACTATCGCGAGGCTACATGTTGCTTGTGTGACTAACGATGAGGGGGAAATTTTAACCTTTATTATACTGACTGTACAAAACTCAAAACCGCAACAATATATATAGCACGGTCTCAAAAAGGTATATATAGCACGATGTCGCAATGTACAATGTGCGCTCAGTGGGTTCATCAAAAATGTAGTGGTCTGAGAGGGTCATTAACCAGTGTGGCAGCTACATTCAAATGTAATGTGTGCACAGAGGGAGCTGCAGATGGAGGAAATGTTGAGTTGGATCTTGGAGACGGCGTGAAGCTGGAAGGTGTGAAAACATTTTGCTACCTCGGGAAGACATGCTGAATGGAGAAGGTGGATCAGACTCGGCAACGGTTGCTAGAGTGAGATGTGCATGGAAGAAGTTTCGGGAACTGAGTGGCGTGCTGATGAGGAGGGGAGTGTCGTTGAAGCTGAAGGGAAAGGTGTATGCTGCATGTGTGAGAAGTGTTATGATTTATGGGAGCGAGACATGGGTAATGAACGTAGAGCAGCAACGAAGGCTGGAAAGGGTGGAAATGCGAATGGTTCGGTGGATGTGCGGAGTATCGTTGAGAGAGAGGAAGACGAATGATGAATTGCGAAAGATGATGGGAATAGAGCCTGTGATTGATGCTGTGAAAAGGAACAGGTTGAGATGGTTTGGTCATGTGTTGAGGAAGGATGAAAGTGACTGGTTGAGAAGAGTGATGGAAATGAATGTAGAAGGAAGTCGAGGACGGGGAAGACCGAGAAAGACTTGGCTAAAGATGGTGGAAGAAGAAATGCGGGCAAGGGGGTTAACAAGGAGAGATGCAGAAAATAGGGCAAAATGGAGAAGATTATCATGGGGACCGCAAGGCTAACCCCCGCTCTAGCAGGGAAAATGGCCTTAAAATGCATGTTGTTGTTGTTGTTGTTGTCTCAAAAAGGTGTGTACGGATTAGGGCAAAACTTTGTGGACAGACAGGTTGGGTGTGTGACAAGGACTAATTGATTCGATTTTGATGAAGATCCAGATACAATAAATTTTTGCAGTGATTCTTCACCATTGAGTGATGAGGCCAATAACGAGATATATGGTATATCTCAAAACGTTGTGGACGATTTGTGACAAAACTTGGTGGATGAGCTGGTTTGGCGACAAGAACATGCCGATTTGATTTTGTTTAAGTTCCGGATATAAAATCCGGCTTATCCGTGGGATCCAAAACGTAAACCTTTCAAAACAACGCTTGTTGATAATGTGCAAAATGAAACCATTAAATGCAAGTATTTTCTCTTGTTTTTGTTTTCCAGCATTTGTGGGACGCTGCACTCCGTTGACCAGGTGTGTTCGTTTTGCTACACCATGTATGTTTTGCTTTTATCCTTCCGCATGTGAGACTAAGCCACCCGGTGCATGCATTCGCACACACCATTACCGTACACACCTGTGGGTGTTCGACTTGACATACACACCGATTCATGAGCATATTCAGCACACTTTTGATCTGGACTACTATCACTACCACTGCTACTATGGTCACAGCCTGGTTAATCCGTCCGAGGCTTTGATGTCACAACTGCGCGCACACACACACACACACACACACACACACACACACACACACACACACACCTCTCAAAACTTGGGGTTTGATCCAAATATCCCTTTCTGTGCGACCATACGTTCGTGTTGTGTGCTTACCTGTAACAGTCATCCAACCAGTAGGTTAAATCAAAGAGTTCAGGTACACAGGTGTACTTCCCAAAGCAGTTATACCTGTGAGGTGTTGGAAACCTGCCATCGGAGGAAGTTGACTGGTTGTGCAATGGAGGGAATGAACAGGACCTCTAACGAGGTGTGATGACCAGGAGAAGCTGACGTTACGGGTGCTATAACCGTTCGTCAGAGAAAGAGGATTAATGCTCCAACGAAGGGTTAATGCCCAAAACGTCACCTTGTCCTTGCTTCCCGTGGTGTTTAGCATTCCTCGATCAATATCCTGTTGATTCCATCCATTGGTCTACCTTTCCGCCAATGTATATCGACACTTGGTCTTCACCAGCAAGAACACGGGGAAGGAAGGGGGAGTAATGAGATATTGAAATCTTGTTTTTGTTTTGTTGCCTTCCTAATGTAAATTACACGCAACTTCCCCAGTATTTTTGTGACAGTGCAATGACATGCATGTTTCTTGTTATGTGCAGTATTTGAACATCAAGCTGACTGATATCAGCGTCACAGACCCGGAGAAGTATCCACACATGGTACGAGGGCTTATTCGTTGCCTCCGCCGCCGAAGGCGGACTTTATGGTCTTGTTACAGAAGGTGGACTGAGAATTGTTATTTCCACCTGTCTCTTTTTAGAGAACATTACCAATTTAACCTCCCGTGTGGATTTGTCATGGATCCAAGGTGGCATCACGTGGGTCCGGCCCGGAGACCCCACATGATTTTTGTTGTGCTATAACTTTTTATAGAAATGTTTATTTACTTGATCTTCCAGAATATATTTTTTTCGTTCACGATTGAGAAAGAAATAGATTTTTTTTTTTTTATATCCCGACTTTGCATGTGCCAGGTCTGAGTCCTGATGTATATTTACCTCCACCACCAAAGGTGGGTAGAGGTTATGTTGTTTTCATCTCTGTCTGTTTGTGAAGAAAAGCCTGGTGTTGGGCTAGCGGCTAGGGTGCCAGCTTAGGATCCTAGGATCCTGGGTTCGAATCCCGGTCGATCGCTGAATTAACACCAGGGGGGTTGACTCAGCCTGTCATCCTTCCGAGGTCGGCAAATTGAGTACCAGTTCACTGGTAATTCCCTGTTTGTCGCAAAAGGCGACAAAAAGGGTTGGCGGCAGGAAGGGCATCCGGCCGTAAAACATTGCTTCAAAAAGGGGACCAACAAAAACAACAACAACCACGGTGCCCGAAAAAGGCCAACCCCCGCTTTGTGGGGAAAAATGGCCTCAAGGTGTTTTTTTTTTTGTCTTCTGTTTGTGAAGAAGATATCTCAAAAAGTTGTGGACAGATTCGGACGAAATTTGGCAGAGCAGGTTGGCATGGATTACAAGGATGAAAGTAGGTAGCGTATGATTAGATTTTGGATGAAATGATTAGATTTTGGTGAAGCTCCGGATTCGGATCCGCCGAGTATAATTTTATAAGTGATTCTTCACCATTGGGAGATAGGGCCAAAAACGAAACAGAGCAGGATATCTCAAAAAGTTATGGATGGATTTGGACGAAACTTGGTGGACCGGTTGTGTGTGTGACGAGGAAGAATCGATTCGATTTTGGTGAAGATTCGGATCTGGATCCAGCTAGTAGAATTTTGTAAAGTGATTCTTCACCATTGGGAGATATGGCCAAAAACGATACATCGCAGGATATCTCAAAAAGTTGTGGACGGATGATTTCCATTAAATGTGATTCTGTATTGTGATTTTTCTGGTTTACCCTGGGATACAAAACGTAAACTGTGCACTTGTCGGATGTATATCTCTACTCAGTGCCATTCTAGTTTCAATTGAATTATATGCTCGAACACTGTAGAACACGAATCGCCCTCTTGGCATTTTCAAAAACCTGTTTGGCCATACTTGGCCAGAATATTCACGCCGTCTCACGCCGTGAGAGCGGAGTAACTGACATTGACAAATATGTCGGCACCCACCGCTGTTTTACTGCAAAATGCAAAGCAAGAGGTTAAAAGAAACCGCTCCCATGTCCTTTTGCTCAATACTGGGTGGCGTACAGTGTTGTATGAACTCCAGATTTTTATTTTGCATTTGTGGTGTCCGGCTTTATTTAGTCTTTGCTTGTTTCATAAAGTATTTTCCTTTCTCCCTTCATGATGAACGAGTATGGTTGGATTGTGGCTGATGTCCAGGACTAGTGTTTGAATCCCATGGAAAATTGTCCCCTCGACTTAACCCGAGGATGCATGGCCTGAAAGCATTGTATGGGCATCCGGGTCCATTGGACCCGGGTCATGCACCCTTAAATGAATCCTGCCAACGCGTACACCACTATTTCATTTTGGCTCATAGGAGGGATTTCCTCCAGGTTTTGAGTGCCTTTTGGAGACTTTAGTTTTGTTTGACTTCCCTATTGCACTAGTTCGAGTTGATTCATTGTGTTATTGCTGGGTCTTCGATGCATCCATCCTGTGGCATCTTCGGATTGATCCATCGAAATGTCCAAAAAGGATGGCACAAGGACAATGGAGAGATCCTTAAACTTGCGAGAGGTATATTTTAGGGCTGAGGTGTACATTACAGATCAGTGATTGTTGAAGGTCACTCAGGTGATCAGAGCATTTGATTTGAGCCACATCAATCGATGAGGCTTCTTTGTTTGTCCGTTGTAGGCCACTCTTCTCGAAAAAAGTAAAATTGTAATCAAGTCAGTCTCTTGGTGTCACGAGGATATGCTAAACTCTCTTGACGTGTGGTGTGCCGTGCAGTTGTCCGTCAAGAACTGCTTCATTCGCGGTTCGGTCGTGCGCTACGTGCAGCTACCTGCCGATGAGGTCGATACCCAACTGCTGCAGGACGCTGCACGCAAGGAGGCGACGCAGCAAAAACCCTGATCCTCATATTGATTGTGGAGATCCTTCAGTGTTTGCCACATGTTGGTGGTTTGTTTTCATGATTTTTCATTTTTGCTCCACGAATATGAACGTACCCTCCTTAGGAAAAACAACAACAATGGTTTAACTTGTGTTGCTTAACTTGGGACAACTTCGACATCCATGTGGAACAGCTGTCCGTCTGTTTCGTATGGGCTAGCAATGGCGTCTGAGAATGTAATGTTTAAAATTTTGCTGCCAGTCGCTCTTTGTGAATGTGACATTTTGGGATGGGAACGAGGAGGTAAATCCCAGTCTTTAAAAGAGAAATATGCTGTTTGGATGCAATTTTGAGAATCTTTCTACCAGAATTGCTGGTTGTGGTTGTTGTTTTTTTGGGTTTTTTTGGTACTGCTCTGATGAACCTTGAAAATCTGATTTGTGGAACCACCTGTTTATTTGGTTTTGTAATACAGGTGAGGTGGTGAAGATTTTTCTTTTTGCACAATCGTGTGCGTATGTATATATTTCTCAAATTAAACACATTCTGACATATTAAGCAATTTGTCACTTTTGGCACAATTGGTGATCATTTTACAGGATTTTTTTGTTTTTACAGCACAAATTCACGCTGTTGAGGCCAAAGCTTTCAGAATCATTGGAATCTCCTGCGATGTAGTCAACACCGAGGGCCTTTCACTCACTCACCGCAGGCAGGTTGGTGGTCTTTCTGTCTTCTACCGACTCCTCTCCGGCCTTGCTCCCCCAGCTCTCTCTGTGCTCTGTCCCCCCAATATTCCTTCAGGTCGCACAAGATCTGCCTGCAACCCTCTTATGGTTAAACTGCCAAAATCTAGGCTCTCTGCTCACCTTCACTCTTTCATTCCCCTTTTCTCCCGCCTCTGGAACAAACTCCCTCACTCCCTTCAATCCCACTCCTCCCTCCAGGTCTTTAAAACAGCTGTTCACCACCATCTCTTATCTTCCCCCATCGAAAACCTTGATCTTTTCTACCCCCGGTAATTCACCCCAGAGTCCTTGCAGTGTTCATATGTTTTATTCCTCTCCCACCTCCCCCCCCCCCCCCCAAGTCCTCCCGATGTCCCTGCTCTCAAATGTTGTGTTTGTGTCCTTCCCCCTCTTCCCCCTCTTCCCCCTCTCTTTTGTGTCCTTCCCCCTCTTCCCCCTCTCTTTTGTGTCCTTCCCCCTCTCTCCCCATCTGCCGCTCCCCTTGTTTTTTGTGTTTTGTGTGTCGGTTTGTCTTTTTGTGTGATTAATGTTAGCTCTTTCACGAGCCTCGATCTTGTATACAAAAAAAATAAAAAATAAATAGCAAAATTAAATAACCGTTATAATCAGCTCCGTTTGTGGAAGTTAGGATCACCTTGGGGCTAGAAGGTGCGAGACCAGTATCACTTTTGGCCCCGCCCCCTGGGAGTTAGGGTCACAGGGGTCAAAACAGAAGATTTTAAACTCTGATATTGGGTCATTCCTGGTGGACCTTTTTGCCATCTTTTGACTTCGCTTTCGGTGGGAATGTGCGATGACATGCAGCCGACTTCATTCTCGTCGCACCTGCATTTCTCACCGTCTTACCAGGTATTCGTTGCATGGTTTGTGAAGAGAAATGTTCACTACGTTCCTGTACATCAAACTTTATAATATTAGTACAGTAACTTCCTCGTTATGCACTAAATTACTATGGCCACAATGAATCGTACATTCTTGTGCGGAAGCTTGACCCTTTCACAAACCAGCTGCTGACTGGCCGTAATTTGTTCAGTGGGCCAGAGATAACTTGCCTACTCTTAACGAATTGCAATAGGGGGCTCTAACGTTCCCCAACTATTGCTGGCGGGACGAGCTGAACGTCCATCTGTGGGACTCCGCATCCATTGATGTAACACCAAACCCGCAGTTTAATCGGTTTGGGAACCGAACACCGTCTAGACAGCTCGGAGGGAAGTGCGCTACATCTCCACCATCCTGTCAGACGACTCCTCAAACATACCAGGAAGTGAAAAACTAGGTGCAAAAGAAAAAACATCAGAGCAGCATTTCACCATACTGGTTATCATCGTCTAGATGTTATAAATTACATGGAATGAAAACAAACGTTGGAAATCAAGTGCAGTGTTGCTTTATTTTAAAAGGGAAAAATGAAGAATCATTATGGAATTACATACTTGCATAGAAGGAAGTTTTTCAAAATGCTGAAATATATATATTTTAACTTGGAAAATTATTTTGGCTTTATCAGGCCTGGTCCATGTCGCTGCGACCACCTCCTACCCCTACTCTGATGGCATCTGATCTGAGACTTTTCTGATTTGTAAACAAAGTCTCAGGTAAGATTTGCCGTGCAGGCAAGGGGTCGGCTAACATTCCCAGGAAGCCCAGTCGGCAGAAACGTGTTCACATTTGTGTCGTTCCTTCCCTCCGACCTCGGTGTTGCTTTGGCACGGTGCACTTAAATCTCCATCATTGAGCCTATAGAGTGTCGATGTATACTTTTTGGGCAGAGGTGGTGCATAGAATGCTGTTCACCCAGTAGCTGCGCGTTTGCGTGGCACATGACATGTGTTGAAATGCGTGTGACAGTGGGTGTGATGTGTGCGAGTCACCATAACAGCTAAGAGGTGGTTTGTAAATATATGTATACAGTACATGATAACTCAAATAAAGCCTCAAGATATTTAACGATGTTTTTGTCAAAAAAAATCCTCCTGCTATACACTGACACTGCGACACACTACAGTGTAGAAAACGTAAACAAAAAAAATGGCTTTTCATGTAAAAGTAATAGTAGGTTTACATATTACGTAAGTACAGCGAGTCCCCGGTTTATGAACGCCTGTTCATACTTTCTAATCATGTTTCCGTCTTTTTTGAACATGCCGCGTGCTAAGCGCTAAATTCAGGCAATTGGACCTCAAGTTAATTACCCATCGACACCATAATTCACGTGGGTTTCGCTCCATCATCCATCACTCTTCCGTTATGGTATTTAATTTAGCAGCACCAGAAAAAGATACTGGCTTCACTTGGCCCTGCCCCCCATAACTACCTTATCAATCCCTCATAACCCCTTTAACTCCTGACTACACCATCTATTTTATCTACTCTAATAAATTTATTCATTCTTGATTTTAAAAGTACATTTAAAAACGTTTTATGTTGAATTTTTTTTGGGCGTAATTGGCTTTTCAAGCCATACTGCGCTGAGTGCACAGGAAATGGGACGCTCAGGAAAACGAGCATTGCGTGGGCAGGGTGCAGCGATTCATTTATGTTCCCATGATGCATCTGGCCTTTTTGGTGGCACCGTACTGTACTGTATGGTACTGTATTTGTACACGTCCTCTCCCCACCCCTCAAACTGCCGTGTCTGCCGATTGCCCAAAAACGATTTGTACGTACACCTTGTGTCCATGTTGTCCTTCGGCAGGCGTGCTCAGGCGCTTGGTGAGCATTTTTACAGCTTTTGCCATAACAATGGCTGATGAGCATAAAGCAAGTAGTACCATGGTTAAAGGAGTGCTTTTTAAGCTTTATTAATATTGTTACTGGATGTATTTATAGCATCAATTTATTCATGTAAAAATTAGGGTTTCCCTTGTGTTTGGGAACCAATTAATCACTTACTCCATGTATTTAAAAGAGTCCGGTTTACCAACACGTTTTCAGGAACGCTGCGTTTCTAAACCGGGGGACTCCCTGTAATAAGATTTGGTTCAGATTGATTGTACTTGAGATTAAATAAGAAAATTGTGAATAAATATTCAAATCATATGTTATGTAATCCATCCACATCAAGCAATAATCAGGAATAAAAAAACAATAATCAGAAGCAATAATCAGGAATAATGTGGAAAAATAATATTAAGACTTTAAGGAATATTTGAGTGGTTTTAATCATTAATATTTGGGTGGGCGGCAGAAGGGGGGGGGGGGGGGGGGAGATAATGCTTCCCATGTTTTCATTAATTTAGATTAAAGACTTAAAAGACCCAGTACCAATAGACATGTATCCTCACTACACCGAATCTTCTTCCTCATTCCACCCACCCCCATGAAGATAATTGCATTTGGCATTGGAAACCATTCCTGCCACCGCCTTCTCTCACCGACTTATGCAACATGGGGTAAATATTTTTGTGCCCCACAAAAATGAAGGCCGTTTATTTTGGTGCTCCGTCACTCGGCTCCAAGACAAATGGTGATACGAGCTCCCGACCGTTCACCAGCTCGCTCAAGCCCTGGTGGTGACGACACATCGTGTTATTGAGCATATCAAACAACAATTGAACAAATTTCAACAGTAACGGTAAACAATGGACGAACAGTAAGTAGATAACGTATTGTATGGGATTTGAACACGGGTAACTGCATCATGAGCACCGGGGCTTCCATGGAAACCCTAACAGCGAACCTTGTGTACAAACATAGAAATCCAGAATCGAGTAATTCAATTTAAAATCTGACCTTGTACTTAC
Source organism: Myxine glutinosa (assembly GCF_964187855.1). Lineage (NCBI taxonomy): Eukaryota > Metazoa > Chordata > Myxini > Myxiniformes > Myxinidae > Myxine > Myxine glutinosa. The sequence goes on from NC_136273.1 coordinate 32,027,156, forward strand.
CCAAGTAAAGTTGTTACCGAACTACCTCACAAACTACCCGACCGATATGGACCAAATTTGGCATGAAGCATCAGGACAGCAAGGTCTGATTGGGGTGTGTTCTCGATCCGGATGCACCTCCTATAAAGAGGGTGAAAGGGGAGTTTGCCCCAAATATTGGTATTCCATTTTTTAAAAATGGTCTCGGATGCCAGCAACCGGATCCAGACCAAATGGGGGCATCATGACCATGCCCTAAAGTCAATTTGTGCTCCCCACGGCCGTATCTCCCGAGAAAAGGGGGCCATGGGCTCCCTCCCCTAATCTCTAATATTCACAAACATATTTCCCTCACAAACTACATGACTGATACGGACCAAATTTGGTACGGTTCATCAGAACATTAAGATTTCATGGGGTTGTGCTCCCCTCCCCCGATAGGCTGAAAAGGGGGGTTTCACCTCAAATTCAGGTAATTTATTTTAAAATCTTCTCAGAAACCCTGGGGAAATAACCGTCGGTCCCTCACGGGGATATATATTTTATTTTATTATATATATATATATATGTCACTATGCGACCTTCATATCATCAGTGGAGAACCGCCAGCAAGGTGTCCCATACAGCTGCTGCTGCACCTTGCTGGGAGCGATAAGCACCGCCTGCCACACGGTAACGTTATCTCTGGTATCCACTCATCATATGGAGTCGACCTGGATGCGGTTGGAGAACCAGATTACAGATACCATATATATATATAAAACATAATACAGTATATTCTCGTTTATAATACAAGAAACTTTAATGCAGGAGAAGGCTACGAGGCCCATCAAGCCTGCGCAATCATAGTTTTAAAATAATCCACTACCCTTGCAAAGACCATTCCGTGCATCCACCACTGAGTGATAGACCCCTGCCTCACGACCATCATGACTTCTTCTTCACTTCAAGTCTTTACCTCCTGGAACTGCCACTGTCCATTCTGCTGAAAAACTTGTAACCTAAAACCCCAATAGCTTTGCAAATGGCTGCCTGATCCTGTGCTGTCTGCTTATCATGGTGACACAGGTACACCAGGTGCAAAATAAAAATTGAATTCTGTATTGAACCAGCAATTGAATGGAAGGATGGCCAAAAGGTATGCACCCTCACCTCCAAGCAGTAATGCCTGGGTTTGAATCTCGACCGAGCTATAAACTGCCAGGCTGGTGTTTCGCAGGCAGGAGTATGCCGTCCCTCGGATGGATGTCAAATTGGGTATCCCGCTTGCCCACAGTAGATGGTGGATATTAAAGATCCCACGGTGCCCTTCCCAAAGAGTAGGCAAGCTATTACAGCACCATGAACAAATTACAAATACCTGCCCTAACCGAGAGAGGGCATTGCATCAGCGGTACACCCATGCCCTGGGCTATTGGTGCTACCCCACAGCGGGCTATTGGTGCTACCCCACAGCTTTTGCGCTGCATATGAAAGAAGAAGACTATCAATTCAACCTGAACTTCCTGTTTGGCCATTAGGCTTTGCCAGAGCTTACCTCGCCTGCATACGAGACCAGAGGAGAAACTTCACACTGGATCAGTGGATCAGCGAGCTCGGTATCACTGCTGGAAAAAAAAGAACACAACACCATGGCCATGAGCTTCATCCAATAAATTACAATCCGTAACACTTCCATGAGCCTCAATCATCAGTATCTCGCTCTTGCATGAGCCTCATTGAGTCTTGTACAACAACAACAACATGCATTTTAAGGCCATTTTCCCTGCTAGAGCGGGGGTTAGCCTTGCGGTCCCCATGACAATCTTCTCCATTTTGCCCTATTTTCTGCATCTCTCCTTGTTAACCCCCTTGCCCGCATTTCTTCTTCCACCATCTTTAGCCAAGTCTTTCTCGGTCTTCCCCGTCCTCGACTTCCTTCTACATTCATTTCCATCACTCTTCTCAACCAGTCACTTTCATCCTTCCTCAACACATGACCAAACCATCTCAACCTGTTCCTCTTCGCAGCATCAATCACAGGCTCTATTCCCATCATCTTTTGCAATTCATCATTTGTCTTCCTCTCTCTCTCAACGATACTCCACACATCCATCGAACCATTCGCATTTCCACCCTTTCCAGCCTTCGTTGCTGCTCTACGTTCATTACCCATGTCTCGCTCCCATAAATCATAACACTTCTCACACATTCAGCATACAAATAGTAGCACAAAACACAAATGTAGCATACAAAAATGTAGCATGCAGCATACAAATGTTTTTAGCTCTTTCACGAGCTTCGATTCAGCATACAAAAAAAAATAAAAAAAATACACCTTTCCCTTCAGCTTCAACGACACTCCCCTCATCAGCACGCCATAATGAGTCTTGTACATAATGTTTTTAAATAATGCAGGTAAATTAAATAGTGTTAATACCGCAGGAGAAAGGCTGTTGGAAATATCGGAAACAACAAATTCCAAAATTCAACAACCTCCACGATCATCATGGCCATCACCATGTAATCGTACACACCTGTTGGAGCACACCGGCCGGAGGATCGCACCGGCATTCTCCAACCAGCGCTGGTGCAGAGACAACAGCAAACGGCGAGCTGTGCTCGGTGTATCCGTCGCTGCGCCGTCGGCATTTTTTAGCGGTGCAAACTCGTCCCTGCGGATCACCTCGAGGACCGCAAACCGCCTGGTGTGGGAAGCACAGGCAGCGACACCTCACATAACTACCATTCTCATCGAACCCCACTCTGGTTACAAGGGCAGCGACACCTCACATAACTACCATTCTCATCGAACCCCACTCTGGTTACAAGGGCAGCGACACCTCACATAACTAACATTCTCATCGAACCTCACTGGTTATAAGGGCAGCGACACCTCACATAACTACCATTCTCATCGAACCTCACTCTGGTTACAAGGGCAGCGACACCTCACATAACTACCATTCTCATCGAACCCCACTCTGGTTACAAGGGCAGCGACACCTCACATAACTACCATTCTCATCGAACCTCACTCTGGTTACAAGGGCAGCGACACCTCACATAACTACCATTCTCATCGAACCCCACACTGGGTACAAGGGCAGCGACACCTCACATAACTACCATTCTCATCGAACCTCACTCTGGTTACAAGGGCAGCGACACCTCACATAACTACCATTCTCATCGAACCCAACTCTGGTTACAAGGGCAGCGACACCTCACATAACTACCATTCTCATCGAACCCCACTCTGGTTATAAGGGCAGCGACACCTCACATAACTACCATTCTCATCGAACCCCACTCTGGTTACAAGGGCAGCGACACCTCACATAACTACCATTCTCATCGAACCCCACTCTGGTTATAAGGGCAGCGACACCTCACATAACTACCATTCTCATCGAACCCCACTCTGGTTATAAGGGCAGCGACACCTCACATAACTACCATTCTCATCGAACCTCACTCTGGTTACAAGGGCAGCGACACCTCACATAACTACCATTCTCATCGAACCCCACTCTGGTTACAAGGGCAGCGACACCTCACATAACTACCATTCTCATCGAACCCCACACTGGGTACAAGGGCAGCGACACCTCACATAACTACCATTCTCATCGAACCTCACTCTGGTTACAAGGGCAGCGACACCTCACATAACTACCATTCTCATCGAACCCCACTCTGGTTATAAGGGCAGCGACACCTCACATAACTACCATTCTCATCGAACCCCACTCTGGTTACAAGGGCAGCGACACCTCACATAACTACCATTCTCATCGAACCCCACTCTGGTTATAAGGGCAGCGACACCTCACATAACTACCATTCTCATCGAACCCCACTCTGGTTATAAGGGCAGCGACACCTCACATAACTACCATTCTCATCGAACCTCACTCTGGTTACAAGGGCAGCGACACCTCACATAACTACCATTCTCATCGAACCCCACTCTGGTTACAAGGGCAGCGACACCTCACATAACTACCATTCTCATCGAACCCCACTCTGGTTACAAGGGCAGCGACACCTCACATAACTACCATTCTCATCGAACCCCACTCTGGTTATAAGGGCAGCGACACCTCACATAACTACCATTCTCATCGAACCCCACTCTGGTTATAAGGGCAGCGACACCTCACATAACTACCATTCTCATCGAACCCCACTCTGGTTACAAGGGCAGCGACACCTCACATAACTACCATTCTCATCGAACCCCACTCTGGTTATAAGGGCAGCGACACCTCACATAACTACCATTCTCATCGAACCCCACTCTGGTTATAAGGGCAGCGACACCTCACATAACTACCATTCTCATCGAACCCCACTCTGGTTATAAGGGCAGCGACACCTCACATAACTACCATTCTCATCGAACCTCACTCTGGTTACAAGGGCAGCGACACCTCACATAACTACCATTCTCATCGAACCCCACTCTGGTTACAAGGGCAGCGACACCTCACATAACTAACATTCTCATCGAACCTCACTGGTTATAAGGGCAGCGACACCTCACATAACTACCATTCTCATCGAACCCCACTCTGGTTATAAGGGCAGCGACACCTCACATAACTACCATTCTCATCGAACCCCACTCTGGTTATAAGGGCAGCGACACCTCACATAACTACCATTCTCATCGAACCCCACTCTGGTTACAAGGGCAGCGACACCTCACATAACTACCATTCTCATCGAACCCCACTCTGGTTATAAGGGCAGCGACACCTCACATAACTACCATTCTCATCGAACCCCACTCTGGTTATAAGGGCAGCGACACCTCACATAACTACCATTCTCATCGAACCCCACTCTGGTTATAAGGGCAGCGACACCTCACATAACTACCATTCTCATCGAACCTCACTCTGGTTACAAGGGCAGCGACACCTCACATAACTACCATTCTCATCGAACCCCACTCTGGTTACAAGGGCAGCGACACCTCACATAACTAACATTCTCATCGAACCTCACTGGTTATAAGGGCAGCGACACCTCACATAACTACCATTCTCATCGAACCCCACTCTGGTTACAAGGGCAGCGACATGAAAAGAAACGGTATTTGGGGAAACTTACTCGGCGAAGGGGAAAACGTCAAAGACAAACTTCTCCAGCTTCACAGCGTTCGGTTGCTTTGGCTTCACCTGCTTTCCTGCATCGTCTACGTGAGGAACCTTCTTCTTCGCTACATGGTATGGCAACTTGGACAAGTGTTCTCTGTGGAAGGGGGAGAGATGGACGCAAAGTAATGTAAATGACATCGGCTTTCTGTGGTAACCATTCATATGCTGTGCTTGGCTGCAAGTTTGCTCATTGCTGGGTGCATTGCTTTGCGATGTAACAGGAATAATATATTATTTGGTTATAAGATAGCTGGAATTTGGCTGGGGTGTAATATCTCCTTTTGGGAAAAGGCACCGAGGCATCTTTAAGGTCTACCAACAAGCCATGCTGCAGACTGGTCCTCCGGATCAACGCTCTGATGGACGTGACGACGCACAAACTGTGTGTGTGTGTGTGTGTGTGTGTGTGTGTGTGTGTGTGTGTGTGTGTGTGTGTGTGTGTGTGTGTGTGTGTGTGTGTGTGTGTGTTCCATCAGGACATTGAAACGTTAACTAAAAGGGCATGCCTCCCCACCCTTGCCTGCAAAACACCGGGATGACGGTTTACAGCTGGGCCAGGATTCAAACTTCTTTCCTGGAAGTCCTTGACTCCTTGGTGTCCTTGCGTTTTATACCTATCCTGCCCCCCCCCCCCCCCCAGGCCCTCTCCCTCCCACACACTCTCCCTCCCACACATCTCCCGATGTCCCTGCTCTCAAATGTTGTGTTTGTGTGCTTCCTCCCCTTCTCTCCCCATCTTGTCGACCGCTCCCCTTTTTATATACTTTGTTTGCTTGTTTGTTTGATTTGTTTGTTTGATAAATGTTAGCTCTTTCACGAGCCTCGACTCTGTATACAAAAAAAACCAAAAAAAAAAAAACCCAGGCTGGACAGCGCACAGGTGAGCGCATACCCCTTGGCTCTCCTGCCCCCCCGTGACTGCAATCCACTCAATTTATTGCTCTCAACATCATGGTAAAACCTGATTGTGTTGCATCTGGTTCCTGGTTCTTTTGAGCAATTTGGATTGATTTGCCCTTCTGCTGCCGCGTGCGAGTGCAGAGAATTATTTATCGTGAAGGCTTCATCTTCGGCGAAGAAACGGGAGAGGGAAAGGAGGATGGCATGGAGGTACGAGGAAGGACACAAAGAGGGAATGTTTCAGATGAAGGGGTGGAAAGGATGATCAAAGGTTTTTGCATTATTGCATACATAATATGTAGATGAGCCCCAATGGCACAAAATCAATCTCTGATATTGAAACAAACTCTGATTTTAGTCATGAATTTTTCAGTTCTGTTGTTGCGATTCTCGATGCAGAATGCTCACGTTACAACTCTCTTCAGGAAGTCGATATGGAACAGGTGGTTGCAGATATTTCCAGCACGAAAGGTGAGTCGACCATCCGGATCACGCCGAGCTGTATCCTCAGGGCTCAACTCGCTGTACTCTACGACCCGGTTCAGTCCACCGACCCGACACACCACTCCTACAGACTCGTTTGGCAACACTTTCTCCACAACCTGTCGACCACAACCACACAACAAAATCATAAGAAGTTGTTTGACTTTCGCTTTCCCGTTCCACGGCGAAGGACGTGTCACGATTATTTCCTCAATCTACCTCATAAGATAAGGAGACCATAAAACTATCCAATCCACTAATCACAACAGCCACTGGAAGAGGTGCAGTTCCTGGAACTCCTTGGCTTTATTATCTGGCATCACCTTTTTGGGGAGGATCATAATCACCAAGCTAGCAAAGACTCGCTGCCATCTGGATATTCTCTGAGGAACTAAGGCATTCCTGCACAGAGCCGATCATGATGTACGAGGCTTGCAGTTGGAGTTCCATGGAGTATGGCTCTCCACTTTGGGCTGGTGCTCATGATTCCAAACTTGTTCTTCTTGAGGTAGTCATAGACGTGGACTTCCGCACCATTGGAATCTCAACACATTAGGCTGATTCCCAGGGACTGTCACTCTCCCACTGGCAGCAAATTGGTGGGTCTTTACTTCATACAACCTTACATCTGGAGTTGTTCATCCTGCCCTCTTCTACCTCTGCCCTCTTTAGGCCACCCCAGGTCACATGCCTTACCTGCTCACCCTCCATAAGCCCAGGCTGTTTGCCAACCTGCATGTATTCGTCACCTTCATCTACCGATTGCGGAATTATCTCCCCGTCCGTGTATTTTACCTTGTTCTCCTCATTCAGTCTTTCAAGTGTGCTTCACCTCACTTCCTCATGCACACCCATGACTTCTTCTACATGCTAGTTATTTCCTATTCTCTTCTTCTCTGGGTCATTGTTCCTCGTTTTCATTACCGTCAATGAGAATCTTAAACACCGGCGTGTCCGTCAGCCACCTAATAACATGAAGCGTGATTGGTCATTGGTAGATTTCTCATTTGGCTTTATGGCAATAGCTGCTTTTCCATATGCGAACAATACACATAGCGTATCTCTTCTATTTTTCAAAATATCATAGACGTTACAACACAACATCAAATTGCTATGTTATAGCCAGTTATACTATAATCTTCTTCTATTCTATATATATATATATAAAAGAAAGTGTTTGTTTGTTTGTCTGCACGCGCTAATCTCCTGAACGGTGAAAGATAGGAGGAAACCTCTAAAACAAAAAATGTCGGGACGGGTCCCGGGAAGGTTATAGGCTAGGTGGCGAGGCCGGTCAAGGCCCACCTCGGCCGGGTTGAGCCCATTTCGCAATGAAAAGCTGAGCTGAATTATAGTAGTCAATCTTCTACGGCCGCGAGTAAAAGCTGAATTATAGTAGTCAATCTTCTACGGCCGCGAGTAAAAGCTGAATTACAGTAGTCAATCTTCTACGGCCGCGAGTAAAAGCTGAATTACAGTAGTCAATCTTCTACGGCCGCGAGTAAAAGCTGAATTACAGTAGTCAATCTTCTATGGCCGCGAGTAAAAGTTGAATTACAGTAGTCGATCTTCTACGGCCGCGAGTAAAAGCTGAATTATAATAGTAAATTCATTCAAAAATAATCCGGGCAACGCCGTGTACTTTCGGCTAGTTATAAATAAATAAGCACAAGTTACGGAATATCATAGCTCGTTAAAACGTTGAGGGTTATTTCAGCTCAATGGGAGATGTTGTCCATGAAAAGAATTGTAAGTTGGACATTTCAACAAATAGTTCAATACAAACTGTGAAGCATGCACTCGGGGCCCAAAAGCAGACTGCACTTGAGGAGGACGAGGGGGAAGACATTCAACATGACCCTGTAACACGACCTCCAAACAGCAAGCAATCGGTAGAGAGAAGAAAACAGGTGACTGCACGATGGAGTGTCACAGCAGAAGGACAAGCTATGGATCCAAATTCAAAAGCAAGTGTCAAAAAGAAAAGCAAAATAATGATCAGTAAAGCTGCAAAGAAGACCCGACTAGACCAGCACACAATTCAGCGGTGCAGAATTTTCAATAACTAATGTTGTGCCCCGAATACAGGCAGTGCTGTTTTTATGTGGAACAATGCTATGCAAAGCTCTTCTAAGAAAATTCGTTTTTGCTGTGGACCTGTTTTTGGTGTTCTCTAGATTTTCTACCTCACACTGTCTGTGTGCAAGGCAAGAATGCAGCCAGTTTGAATCTTTATTTGGCCGAGGCTGAGCGAAGCATTATCCATATGCCGTTTATTCCTGATACATGAAACAGCTGCAACCTGTGGCTATGGAAAACAGACTTTTGGAACGTCGACAATGTTTTCCATCCAATCATCATGTAACTTTGTTGTAACATTCTCCATGGGTAGGCACTCCGATGGTGAAAGTTGTGTGTGATCGCTCAAGCAGTTGCGGAGAAAACAAATTTAAAAGCGTACTAGAAAGCAACTGAAAAATGCAAAACCCGCCTGTGTCCATTGGTATTCAGACGTCTTCTTCCTCTTCTTTTGTGTTCTCAAAATAACGAAAACAGTTAAAAATAAAAATACAAAATGAAAATTGATTATTTTATGCAACCATGATCTTTGAGCTTTAGATCTAAAAAAAATATAAAAAATTGAGCTTCTAGCTTTTGATTGGTGAACCAATTCTGTGACCCAAAATGCAAATTCTTAAAATTTCAGGTCAATTGGATGAAAATTGGCGATTTTACACAACCTAGACCTTTGACCTTTCGACAAAATTATTAATTTGCCTTCTCCGTATTATCATAATAAAGCTTTGTTGAAAATTTGATGACAAAACTCAAATGGTAAAAAAGTGACGGCACAGACGCACGTGCACACACACACACACACATACATACACACACACACACACACACACACACACACACACACACACACACCACACACACACACACACACACACACACACACACACACACACACACACACACACACACACACACCCCACACACCTCCTGCTGTGCACGGGGTAATAAAGGTGAAAAAGTGAGGGCAGATGAAGAAATAAAAAATGAGAGCTTCGGGCCAACCTTCCACAACATGGTCACGGATGTCTGTGTATGCCGATTACTAGAAATACATTAAAACTCAATTTGCTTGCAAGATTATTGTGATTATTGTTATGTTTGAGTTTATTGTGCACTTACATTAGCAACAAATGATTGTATAGGAATCGGGTCGGCTTGTGTTTCCAGATTAGTCGCAGTAAAACGTTTCGACTTTTGTAGATCACCTTTCCCAAAAAAGGGTAACTTTAGATATAAGCTTGTGTCTATTCCAACAGATTCTGCAACTAATCTCAGAGTTACTTTTGGCTCAAGAAGTGCTGTGTTTTTTTTTCTTCAAATTCTGTTGAAATAATGCATCGGAATCTCCATTTCAAAATAATATCAAATCAGTATCAAATAATATCAAATCAAATATCAGTTGACAATGGACAAATGGTTGACAATGACAATGGACAAATATCAGTAAACCCTGGTGTTGGGCTAGCGGCTAGGGTGCCGGCTTAGGATCCTAGGATCCTGGGTTCGAATCCCGGTCGATCGCTGAATTAACGCCAGGGGGGTTGACTCATCCTGTCATCCTTCTGAGGTCGGCTAATTGAGTACCAGTTCACTGGTAATTCCCTGTTTGTCATTAAAGGCGGCAAAAATGGTTGGCGTCAGGAAGGGCATCCGGCCATAAAACATTGCTTCATAAAAGGGGACCAAAAAACAACAACAACCACGGTTCCCGAAAAAGGCCAACCCCTGCTTTGCAGGGAAAAATGGCCTCTAAAGGTGGTTTAATGGAGGAATAGTAGAAAAGATTTGCATCTGTTGTTCTGAACATAAGCCATCTAATCAGAGGAGAATGTGAAACAGACTGGCTAACCCAGGTTGACTTTTACAAATAAAAACGTAAAAAAACACTAGAATGGCACTCTTCTACATCACGACGTAGACCGATATACCTCCTCCCACATTATTACATCATGACAATACTTGTACCAAGTTTGATTTAAATCCATTCGCTGTTTTCAAGTCATCACATTTCTACCTGACATGACCTCTGACCTTTGACCTCGGGACCCCAAAATCGAATCATTTAATCTTTACATTATACATATCTGTACCAAGTTTGAATTAGATCACTCCAGCCGTTCAAGTTATAGACGTATTACAGACTTTGACCTTTGACCTATTGACCCCAAAATCGAATCACTTCATCTTTACATCATTCTACATAGGTGTACCAAATTTGGTCAGAATCCCATCACTGGTTCACAAGTTATTGCGGTAACAGTATTTTTACCTAACATGACCTCTGACATTTGACCTCGTGACCCCAAAATCGAATCAGTTCGTCTTTACCTCATTATACATACCTGTACCAGGTTTGACTGAGATCCATTCAGCTGTTCTCAAGTTATCGCGGTAACGAACACCTATCATGGACGGACGAACGGACAGCCGGACGGACAACCTGAAAACATAATGCTTCCGGCAACTTCGTCGGCGGAGGGATAACCAGAACGGCACTCCGCAGAGAACACACCTCCGCTAGAAAAAGGATGAACAGTTTCCATTTTTCTATCCACTGATAGACCGGATCTGGATTCGGACCTGAACCAAAATCGAATCGGCTTGTTCATGTCACCTAAGCAACTCATGCACCAAGTTTTGTCATAATTCACCACAATTTGTCATAATTCACCACAATTTGTCATAATTCTTGGCCCTAATCCCTCAATGGTGAAGAATCACTTACAGAAATTAAAGAATTCTCGTATCCGGATCCGGATTTGGGTCTTCACCAAAATCGAAACAATTCCTTATTGTCACACACCTAAACGGTCCACCAAGTTTCGTCCGAATCCGTCCATAACTTTTTGAGATATAATCTAACACATAATTTTTGGTGCCATTTCTCAATGGTGAAGAATCACTTAATGCATAGGATCCGGTTCTTCATCAAAATATATTCAAATTCACACATCCAACCTGTCCACCAAATTTTGGCCGAATCTGTCCACAACTTTTTCAGATATCCTGCTCACAGACAAACAGAAAGGGGTGATAACATAACCTTTGTCAACCTTCGATGGTGGAGGTAAAAATGCACAATAAAATCACCAAAACAAATGAAGACAAATCTGTGCACACCTTGGCACCACAATCCGCTGCCATGGTGATACAGAAGCCAATGAAAACTGGATCTGCAACCCGCACAAGCACGTTGTCCACACAATAGACGTGGACATTGCGTACGCCCCGTTTTTCCATGTCTTGCAGCATGCCGCTCGTGTCCAGCGCCTTGTACAAGCCTCCATTGCCATCTGTCAGACAAAGCAGCATGATGTGCTTCCTTCGACTTTGGATGTTCTCCATCCTTCAATGTCCATATGATTGGTCAAACATTCATCTCAACCGACCAATCCTTCTTCTTCACAAGTTCAATGATTTCCCCTTTATTTGCCGACCCTTTAACTCCCCCATTATTGTCCCCCGTCGCACCGCGGAGCGAAAGGGGGACTATGGTTTTCCCCTCCGTCCGTGTGTGCGTCTGTCCGTGCATGCGTGCGTCCGTTCGTTCGTTCGTCCGTGCGGGCGTGCGTACGCGAAGGACCGAATTCTAATTTGGTGTGTGGGTGCAACCCACGTCAAAATCCAAGATGGCCGCCGCCATGTATGTCTGACGCCATGTATGTCTGAACCTTGTGAGCGGAATATCTTGAAAAATAAACGAACTACTAACTTCTAATCTGGTGTGTGGGTGTATCTACGCATAAGGAAGAACGCTATTGAAAATTGGGTCCCCACGTCAAAATCCAAGATGGCCGCCACCATATATATGTCTGAACCTTGTGAGCGAAATATCTTGAAAAATAAACGAACTACTAACTTCTAATCTGGTGTGTGGGTGTATCTACGCACAAGGGAGAACGCTATTGAAAATTGGGTCGCCACGTCAAAATCCAAGATGGCCGCCTTACGTCTTCCACTTTGTCAACTCGCATCACTTCACCAACGGGGGACCGAGGCGTAACGCTCGTTTTCCTTTGCCTTCCTTTTCTTTAACACAAAACCACAGCCCACCACATTCATAATATATAGATGGGACCTCATCTGACTCATAATAGGAAGTGGTGCAAAGTGTGTACGAGCGAATGCAAACTATGCAAGCGGAACTTACCTGGAGCCATTGCAAGCTCCCCTTTGTCTTTCAGAATGAGCTTCCCATCGAACGTGAGTGCTGGCAGCATGCTCTGCTCAAACAGCAACACGTTGTCGCGTTGCAAGCCAAAGTAGTTGTGCTGGGCGAAGAATTCTCTCGTGGGCTCATTGGTGTGATGGCTGGTCATTATATACCTGGCATGGGGCACGAGGTCAATTTCTTGGTCACAGTAATCATCACTTCATCATGGAGGAGCTCAAGATCTAAACGACCCTCTCACGTTTAACAATTGGGAGTTTTATTGGGATTTATACTTTCGGCAGGTAGAGGGTAATGGAAGAGCGAGTGATAAAATGGCAAAGAACAGGTAGGTGTGCATGTTTGATGTTTAATACAGGATTAGACCAGAACGGCACTCAGGTGAGAGCATACCTCCGCCAGGTGAACAGTTTACGTTTTGTATCCCAGAGTAGTCCAGAAAATCACAATACAGAATCACGTTTAATCAAAATCATCCGTCCACAAGTTTTTGAAAAATCCTGCTGTGTATCGTTTTTGGCCCCATCTCCCAAATGGTGAAGAATCACTTTAAAAAATAAATAATTGTTATATCCGAATCCATATTCAGATCTTCACCAAAATCGAATTGATTAGTCCTTGTCACACACACAATCTGTCCACCAGGTTTCGTCCAAATCCGTCCACAACTTTTTGAGATATCTTGTTCACAAACAGACAGACAGACAGACAGACAGGGGTGAAAACATAACCTCCATCCACCTTTGGTGGCGGAGGTAAAAATGTGCATGGGGAGGAAGAGGGAAGGAGTATACATGAAAAGGTCATGAACCTCTCGCTGCCTTGGACTGAATGTTATAGTTCAGGAAGTGTGCGTAAAACCTTTCCTGAGAAGACTGAGGCATGGGGCCTGTTAGTGCAGCGGTTAACCGGCCAAATTTACCTTAATTGTTCAAATCATGATACAAGCATGAAATTTGGTAGAAACGTACTTTATTCAATGTAGAATTAGAAATGATTGGTACCCGGCATAGCAACCAATTAGAACTCCATCAAAATGGCCACCATTTCCAAAATGGCCACCAAATGTATAACAACTAGATAATTTACAATCTTCACGGAGATATATTCTCACGATAACAGAAACATACAATTTGGTGGACATGTAACTTATATGTGGAATAGAAATGATTGGTAACCCACACAAAGGGCATGTACTTGGTTCAGTTCGATTTACAAAACCATTGCCCGGCGCTTGAATTGTGAATGCTGTTCACATTTTTCTTCACACCATGCATGGAATCCAAGCATATCCGCATGTTCATCATTCTCATCACCCTCACTGCTTTGGTCAGCCATCTTTTGCAAGATGTACAATGCAGAAGCAGTGACCTGGTGTGTACATCGTGAATGAGTGACAAGGCTGGCTCTCAAGGTTGCATCGTCTTTCCTGGGTGTCGTTAGGCCAGCTTGCACAATTACTCCAACCCGACCACTATATTGTCTAACCAGCCACCGGTCATTTTTAGCACTACCATCTCCATATGAAAACCTAACATTACAACTATGGGGGATGCTTCTTCGTAGTGGTTGTACCTCCCTCGCCCCCCAACGCAAGTCGGGGGCCAAATCTTCCCCATTCTTCCCTGCTGCCCGGATTTGTCAGGGCAGCGCAGTCATGGTCAGAGAGCCGATCGGTCCGCACGGACCGGCCCTTTCCCTCTTGCCTCAGCCTATTCTCTCTCTTTTTCTTTCGTCCCTCAACGAGGACAACTCCATCATAATGTTAGGGTGTTGTCAGGGGCGTCGAAAGAGGGCGTCGGGGGTCGCTGCCTTGGGGCCCGGGGTCTGTTGAGGGGCACGAGCTTCTCCTGTAATATTTTTAAACAGCACAGTGAACCCCCTCATCAGCTCATCCTCACTCCCTCATCGTTACATTTAAACCCAGAAGCTGATGTTACTTTCTTGCCAGAAACAAAACACCATTTACTGCTGTTACTGCTACAGTTTCAAACTTTACAGAATACGGTTATTAACCAGAAATGTGCGTTACAAAGAAATGGGTTTGTATCCTCTTTGTCCAAAAAAAGTTATTAACCATCTTCACACTTATTTTTTTGCCAATCTTATGGAGAAATAGAGTTCAACAGTCGAGGGTGCGAATTGACTCGGTCGGTCCAAACGTCCCGCTATCTCCTCTATTTTTGATCATACGGATAAATGAAAGTGACCATTTGTTTTTTTTAAGTTTTTTGTTTTTCATGAAAAAGTTCCTTTAAAAATTATAAAAGAGAAAGTTTGGGGCCCCCGAGGTTGTTTCCCTCGGGCCCGAGCTGGCTGTCGACGTGTGTGGGTGTTGTTATTGTTGTTGCATAGCCCGAGTGCCTCAGTCTGTCTCTGTCTGTCTGTCTGTCTCTGTCTGTCTGTCTCTGTCTGTCTGTCTCTGTCTGTCTGTCTCTGTCTGTCTGTCTCTGTCTGTCTGTCTGTCTCTGTCTGTCTGTCTCTGTCTGTCTGTCTCTGTCTGTCTGTCTCTGTCTCTAACTCTGTCGTGGCCCTGACTTTGTGAAGGCGGGGTACACCATACACCATCCTGGATGTGGGGGATCTCTTGGTCGCTCCTGGGAGATAGATTGGCTGTCTCCGTGCTGCGGGCTTGTTCAAGTGAACTGTCTGTGGCTATGCAACAACACCAACAACAACAACAATCTAACATTATGATGCAGTTGTCCTCATTGTATGGACTCGCATCCCATTGAATCTCTTTTGTGATTGCAAACAGTGGCTGATACAATTCAATGGCAGGAATTTGTCCTGGATTGACTTTTGGGTGGCCTTATCGATCACCGTCATGGCCTTGTAGAATCATGGCATGTGAGTGTACACTTTCTGTGAAAAGTGGAAACAATGCAGCAACCCTCTTATGGTTAAACTGCCAAAATCAAGACTTTCTGCTCACCTTCACTCCTTCATTCCTCTTTTCTCCCGCCTCTGGAACAAACTCCCTCGCTCTCTTCAATCCCACTCCACCCTCCAGGTCTTTAAAACAGCTGTTCACCACCATCTCTTATCCTCCCCCATCCAAAACCTTGATCTTTTCTACCCCCACTAATTTCGGTCCCCTTGTGTTTTATACTTCTCCCCCCCCCACCCCCCTTCCCACGCCTCCTGCCCCCAAGCCCTCTCCCTCCCACACTTCTCCCTGCTCTCAAATGTTGTGGTTGTGTGCTTCCCCTTCTCTCCCCATCTTGTCTTCCGCTCCCTCTTTTTGTATATTTTGTTTGTCTGGTTGATTTGTTTGTGAAATAAATGTTAGCTCTTTCACGAGCCTCGATTCAGTATACAAAAAAAAAAAAAAGCTGGTAGTCTGGTAATTGTAGGATAATGGGAAGCGCAGAATGCCACATGGTTCAAATCATCATAGGTGTCTGGAATAAAAGAACATTACATAGCATGCAGATGTACACAAGTCAGTTGGTGAGGTCTGTTGTTATGCACTATTGCATAACATATACATTTCATGTTCCTTTGCTATGGACTTCTGTAATACATTGAGGTGTGTGTGTACACAGCACCATATAACTGGACTTCTCTAAGTGATACAGGTAGGGTGATTAGCAGTCATAACCAGTGTCGGAGCTTCAAAATATTGGTTGCTAGGCAAAGTGACTGCTCTGTTGCTAGGCAACATCAGTGTTGTCATGAAGCACCACAACCATGCCAATTTAAAGTCCCCAAATGTGGTTTAGTCTGTATATGCATACCTTGCTATTTCTAATTGGCTTAAAATGGCCGTTACTATGAAAAGCATGGTTGATAAGGAAGCTAATTTCACCGCTAATTTCACCCCAATTCCACTTTTTTGAAATACCAACTTCTGTCCTGGAAGTCCTTGGTGTCCTTGTGTTTTATACTTCTCCCTCCCCCCCTTCCCACGCCTCCTCCCCCCAAGCCCTCTCCCTCCCACACATCTCCCTGCTCTCAAATGTTATGTTTGTGTGCATCCCCTTCTCTCCCCATCTTGTCTTCCGCTCCCTCTTTTCATATATTTTGTTTGTCTGTTTGATTTGTTTGTGAAATAAATGTTAGCTCTTTCACGAGCCTCGATTCAGTATACAAAAAACAAAAGAAAAAAAAAGATGCCATTTTATGTGATGGGTACCAGTCTCAAATGTTTCAGTATCTTTTTTTTTCAGTATATACCAAAAGTTTCATACTTCTTTCAAAATCCCACAGCCTTTTGGTAAATAATCTACTCAATTGATGTCAGATATACAAGGAAAACAAAGAGCAACCTCATGTTACAACATCAGGTAAGTCAAACTATAGAAAGGAAACCCACCAGGGTACTTGGCAAGTCGTGCTGTGCACTTTATCTGTAAGGCGCTGTAGCTGAAGAATTTGTTCAGCCTGAAGCTGGTACAGAGACTTTCCAGAGGGAAGCCCCACCTTGCACATGCCTTTTGGATACGGCACACCGAGTCGGGTTCCTTGCCCACCGGCGAGCAGCAAGACTCCGACCGCACCTGCCGCCACCTGCAGCAGCCCTGTAGACCAATCCGAGAGCTTGCTTATGGAAGAATATCCATCATGCTCTCACAAGATAATACAAATTGCACCGATATGTCAAAGTCCACACCAGAAACACCCTCCAGATCCGATGAGAGGTCGAGTGACTCATTCAGTCAAAAGTCACAAACAATCTGACACCTTTTAATTAATTTTCACCTCCAAGACGTCCGATCGCCTCATACCTGTTACCCTATCAGACATAATCATAGATATTTGCTCGACTCCTCGTACATCTCAGTATAATCATGCTTAGGACTACCGGTGTCTAAGGGGGTGACTGGGTAGAGTGGGCCAAGGACAAAAGCAGTAGAATCAGCAACTATATGAACATTTACAACTCGATTAAAATGGCCGTATAAGACAGGTGGTCATAAATTTAAGGGTGTAGTACTGGTGAAAAATTGAGAAAACTACATAGGTACCTTTGAGAGGCCTTTACACAAAAACAAAGTCAAGTTAATATCTAATTTTCAGTTTTTCTTGAAAGATATAATCTTGGCTTTAACTCAGACCAGTTTCAACGCTTCTTTGTCATATTACATGCATATAATTTGCATAAATTAGACCGTCAATAAAAAACAAGGAAAAACAAAGAACACATTTCTACTTCTATCTTCTATGTCACCTTTCATTCTTTTCACACAAAACTTGGTACATGTATTATACATGTGTTACTCTACTACCTGATGAGAGGATTTTGTGAAATTATGTCAAATGTTCACTAATTAGCTAATTATGCCAATTACCAGATAAAACTTGGTTGTCCTTCAATAAATCCACAATGGCTACTCCTACAAACAAAAGCCTTCATCATTTTAAAGGAAGTGATATTCTGAATATCCTGTCCAAATTTCAGCCCAAAAGAATGATGCATTTCCCAAGTTATAACAAATTTCATGCAAAATATTGTTACAGACATGGCTTGGATGTTATTTACCGAGCGGTTTTATGGTATGACCACGTCTGCACAAGTTACCCGATTGTGCCCGAACGTTTAGTCGCGCGATGCTGGCTCAATAAGAAAAAGAAGACACCCGGCTGGATTACAATAACACAATACGACACCAGGGGTTCAGTTCTCAAGACCTCCGGAGGAGGTTATATTAAGGCGGAAGGTTAGATTACAACTACAAGAGGGACAGCATAGAAAGACAAGCACTTAGACACAATCTTATATTATTCCCAACAGACGACAGATAAACGGGACAAAGCTGACTCACACGGGGATTGATGGAAAGGACAGGCGGGTAGCGATGGCTCCAGGTGCACCTGGGCTCAAAGGTCAGAATCGACTCGGTCCGGTCCAGAGATGCGGGGAGGTCGCAGCGCTCGGATGGCGTCTTGTCTGCTCAAGCTGGGGGCGCATCTGACTCAGCGCTCGCAGGTGGCTTTCCTTCTCCAAGCTGGGTGCGCATCTGACGTCACATCCGGCGCGGGGCCGCGTATATCCGGCGGGGAGTGACACGCCCTCGGCTCGTTAGCTCCGCCTCGTGGAATCGGCACGTTGCTTCTCATTGGGTGCGTGCGGGGGGTTTACCAGGCTCCGCCCTTGACGAGGAGCTGACAAGGAGCCCCTTCGTGGTAACCCCGTGGAGCGCATGGTCTATGGCGCTAATCGAGCCGGTGTGAGGACGCATCCTCCCCCGCTCCGCCGCCATCTCCTCTGTTGTTGTTGTAATTGTTGGGGAATAAGATGGAAGGAGGTATGGGAAAGGTCCTAAACTCACTACTGATGCCATATAATCACATTCTGGTGCAACGAAGAGTCATAATTAATGGAGACGAGGCCTTAACTGACATAGAATAAGAATAACTAGGAAGATGTCCGAAAGTTGTCTACGTGTGGTGCGGTGGACCTGGGCACGACATTTAATGGGGGAATAAGGGGAAGGTCGGCTCTACTGATTGTTATTTACATGCAATGGGACTAGGGAATGGGGGATCGGGGAAAGTTGGGGAGTATTGGAGAAAATAGGGGAATATTTACAAGCGGATATGGAGGCCAAATTCCATATTCGCAACATTGCACCCTTCTCTACCCTCGGGGCGTCCCGACCCGATAAATTTTTACCTACTTTAGTGTGGCACGCAATGTAGTTCCCTCTACTATTAACTCTACCCTGAGTGCGACAGTTTTACAGATATTCACAAATGAGTAAATATGTCCCCCTGCGACGTTGCACCCTTCTCCTCACAGAAACACACCCACAGGATAACCGAATCCGGAAAGAATCCTCAAACTAAACATACAGCCGGTAGGGAGCATTATTTACAAGACTACGCTGCTATTTACACTACGATCCAGGACCTGTTTTTGGAGGAACACATGCAGATGTTATGCATAGAGAGAGCGCGCTTGCCAACATCGATACACCAACCCACGAGTGCTCTGTGGCCGACGGCCTTTAATAACGTGCAGAGCACCCTTCCCGAGCATCAACAGCACCACCCCACCACCAATCGGTGCAGTCACCATTGTTCATTGGAATAAAAATAAATTCGACAACCCCTAACCCTGCAGGTGTCTCTTGCTCTTCTTGTGGTGCACTTGGTGGTGTTAACTATTAGTGGTTCACCTGTATGGCATAGGTGCCACGTTGATCCATAGGTCCATCCCCGGGTGGTGCTTGGCCGCAAACGAACTGCGGTCCATTGTGGGTGGCCACAAACATTGCGGTCCATATGGTGTATCGATCCCGGCAGCAAACAGCGAAAGTGCAGGCCCACAACTGCGCAGCCAGCACCTCTCTCTCCTCTCTCTCTACCCCAAAGCCAGATCCTCGGAGGTGGGAGACAAAAGAAGAAACAAGTGAGTAAGGTGGTAAGGGCGCAAAAGTGCACGCAATGTAAGGTGATGCACACTGGGGGCACATGGGAACCAGGTGAGACAGGTACGTTCCTATCGTACGCCCCCCCCCACCAGGTAACCTACATGGCCCCTCCCTTACCCCTTACTGTATCCACACAACACAACACTACCCATAAACATCTACTTTACAAATCAACAAACATCCCTACTGTCTTCCCCGTTCCTCCCATATACCAAATTCGTCTTCTCTCCCTCCTAACCAATCAAATTTGCCATTTTCAACTCTCATCAAAATTTGCCATCTCCAACTCAACATCATAATTTGCCATCACCAATTCATCATCAGTCCCTCCTAGGGAGGGAGAGATGGAATCACTCCAATGTCTCATCCACGTCGTGATGCGTCTCACAAATCCACACAGCGATTCATCTCCTGCAACAAAACAAAGAAAACACAGGTGTGGAGTCATCATCATCACCACAGGTAAGTGGCTGCGTATGGTGCGACAGGTTCTTCAATCCTAACTATTTCCTAAATGACTTTAACAACTTTACACTACCCGGGGTCTTTCTCCGGCCAAACCATTGGCCCCCTTACACTATGGGTTCTAAAAACCAATTCCCATTGGCCCGACTGTGGTGCGCTTCAATTTGGGGTCTCACTCCCCCGATTCATCTCCCGGTGCCCTCGCACAATTTCTGGGCTGCGGCGTGTACCTCTCCCAGTGGGTCTACCCACCTGCACACCTCCACCACTGCAGTTGCCTCCGAGCTTACCTGCTCCTTGCCCTAACCTAACTACCTGGGGAAGGCCCTCTGGCACTCTCCCCACTCGGTGCCCTCTCTGGCACTGGGCTGCCCGATCCACACCCGGGATCCTCAGGCACCCACTCACAACTACCGGCTCCCAGAGCCCACCTGCGGCCTCACCTGGCCGACATCCTCACAGTGGTGGAGTGCCCAACCAACTACACACACTAACAGGCTACACGCCCAGCCATTTCCACAACACTAATGCACCCATTCACAACACCATTCTGCAACCGCACCACAAATGCCAATATCCAACCACAATTTACCTGCACCCTCTACCTAACACTTACACTACCCGCCCCGGGTGCTCGTGAAAGGGGTCCACTCTTCCCCCATCCACACCTTCGCACCATGCACACCACTCCGTACCACTCACTCCAACTCTCTCCACACACCTGTACCTGCACACCTGTGCTCTCACACCTGGTGCCACCTGCACCCTTCTCTCCCCAAGCGCATTCGCGCTGATCCACAACACTCACTACTCATACACTGCTCCACACACCTGTCCAGCTGCACACCTGTGCAATCACACCTGTTCAATCCTCACACACACAGCATCATCTCAGCTAACTACTCCCTTCTGAAACTTGCGCTTCCCAGTCGTCCCTTTAAACTATTGCGCTCCCTCGTCATTATAATCCACACTAATCTACCTGCGTCCCTACTACAGGTATCAGTCACTACCTAACCTTATCGTTACCTAATGTCATCTCTCTAGATCCCTACAATATAACCTAACCCACCCGGGCTAGTTTTCACTGCCATACACCCCATAATCTATTGCGCATTTGCCCCCCACATGGGAAGGATGGTGGATTTGCCATCCCACCACATCGGGGGTCTCTCACTATCAATTTTGCACGTCAAATTTCAACAAATTAAAAATTTGCCAATCACTGCCCATCATCTGCCAATCACTACTGCCAATCCCTTGCCAATCATCAAATTTTGTTTTTCTCTAATTTTGGGTCCAAAACACTAACCTCATCACCCAGTCTACTCACTACTGCCTCTCGGTGCGCCAATTCCTGTCCAAAGCCTGGCTTCGTAAAGCCAAGCAATGGATGCTGGTTGTTTTGTGCCAGCGGCTGGATGCGTCCGGCACTCGGTGCAGGGACGGGGGCTTACCCGTGCCGAGATCCCACGCACCACCTCGGCGTGGAGCCATCCAATGCCCCGATCTCGACCTGCCGGCACGTCTCACCAAAAAGTGGTCGCCATGACGACCCTTTCTATCGGGCTGCCAGCTCCGCCTAGTAGAGCCTGGACGCGGCCGTTCAAAGCGAGGCCCGGCACGCACCGAGGGCCCGATTCGGCTATAAGTCGTTCTAAACTCTACCCCGTCTAACGTCGATGCTTCACCTGGACGCTTACACCCCGCAGCCCGTTCCTTGCTCACACATCCAGCCGTGCCCATGCTCCTCGTACCTTTCCTTACACACCCAGGTACACTCATTCCACTCACAGCCTTGGTCACACACCTGACCACCGAACACTTTGGCACACATTCGTCGCTCGCACACCTCACCAATACACCTCTTCGCGCCCCCTCCTCGGTCACCTCCTCTGTGACAATCACAGGTGTGCTCTCATTCGCACACCCAACCACGTGCCTCACCACCAACTCCAGCGTGCATTCCCACTCACGCTCTACCATTCCAGGTGTGCATCCTTCCATCCCAGGTGTACATCCTCGCTCACCTGTCACAACTAACTCACGCTCCATGTCACTCTCACTACTTTCACCTCCACTCGTGACAACGCACTCACCCTTACTCTTGACAGCACACTCTTTCCCCATGCACCTGTCCGTCACACACCTTTCTCGCGCACACTCTCCCGTTACACCCTCTGTAACACTCACCACAGGTGGACACTCTTCCTTACTTCTGACAGCGCACTCTTTCCTCATGCACCTGTCCGTCTCACACCTTTCTCGCGCACACTCTCCCGTTACACCCTCTGTAACACTCACCACAGGTGGACACTCTTCCTTACTTCTGACAGCGCACTCTTTCCTCATGCACCTGTCCGTCACACACCTTTCTCGCGCACACTCTTGCGCACACTCTCCCGTCACACCCTCTGTAACACTCACCACCCCGCGCTTCCACGTGCTCCCTCGCACACGCGCTACGACCGACTCACTCTCGCCAGCACACTCACTCCTTGGCACGCACTTTTTCCTCACACACCCCAGAGTCGGACTTTCTTGCACACCTCCTCTTTCGCACACCAGACCTGTCGCACACTTCACCAACGGCCTCTCACGAACACCCGGGTCTATCTCGACCCCCAAGCTTATTAAATCCCCTGGCGCTTCATACGCACGACCATATTGGTCACCACTTACACCGGGTCCTCTTCCTCTTCGCTTCTCCTCCATCACCTGCGAATCCCTCATCCGGTTAATGAGCACATCACGATCCAAACACAGACTTTGGACCAATTCTTTTATCTCCTCTTTTATCTCCTTGTTATCCCCTCTCCGTCGCTTCTTAATTTCGCTCACCCCTTCTTCCACTTCTTCTAATTTGTGCCTCACCTCTTTTATTCCCCGGTACGTCTCCTCAAGCTCGTCCTCCAAGGCTACCTTGACCGTTTCCATGTGCGTCCTCACCTGCCGGTCCTTCGTCTCCATTACCTCTACCACCTCGTCCAACCTCGTTGTCAGTCCCTCACGTACCATCTGACATTGCCTCTGTGTCGCTATCAAGTCGTTTTTAATTTCTTTTTGTGTCGCCTTTAAACCTCCTAATACCGCAGTGTTCCTTTGAACCTGCTCCACTAACTCCGTCTGTCCCACCGTCAGCTGCTCCACCTCCTGCGTCAGGTCCTCTATGCCCCCTTGTAACTTTACAGTCCCCTTTCTCACCTCCTTTTCCATGTGCTCCTCACAGTGCCTCACCTCCTCGCGCACTCCTCCGACCTCCTCACTCACTCCTCCTCTGATCTCCTCTCCCATCACTTGCATCTCCTGCCCAGATGCCACCCTCATCTGCTCCATTTCCTCCCTGTGAGCATCCAGTTTGGTTTCTACCCCCATTCTGACCCCCTCTATCTGCTGCTCCATTTGTTTAACTTCCCTTTCCGCTTGGTCCCTCATGTCCCTCAATTTGCCTTCCATACTGTTTTCTAACCCCTCTAACCCATTTTTCACTCCCTCTATCTGATTCTCCTGGGCAGCCATTCTATTTTCTACCCCCATTAACCCATTTTTCACTTCTTTTATCCCGTTGTCTAACCCCTCAAAATTATTGTCTAACTTCCCAAATTTCTTGTCTAACTCCTCAAAATTATTGTCTAACCCCTCACTGGTACCCCTCGCTTCGTCCCTCATTACCCCCATTTGCTCACTCTGAGCATCCATCCGGTTCCCCAACCGCTCACCCAATCGCTCAATTTGGCTCCCCATACTCATCTGTACAGCTGCCTGTAACTGCGCAATGAGGGCCTGCATGTCAATCGGCTGCATGTTAAAGCCCGCTGATACAGCCGGCTCGGCTACCGCACGCTCGTGCGAGGCGCCTTTTTGCGCGCCCGCTACTTCGTGCGTGACGGCGCTATTTTGCGAACCTGCCGCCCTCACTGCTTCGCTCTCCTCTTGTCCCTCAATTTGGTCCTGGATCGACCCTACCTCACTCTCCTTTACCGGACCCCAGCTGTCTTGACCCGCCATAGCGCGACTTTCAAAATTCGGTTTTTTATTTTATTTTCGTAAAACAAATTCAAATTTCGCCGTTATAATTTCGCGCGGGAAACGCGCTCCGAATCGATTCTACTTGTTACCAATTTGGGCCTAATAAATTTAGTCCCGGGTTCGAATCCCACTCCTCGACACCAATTGTTACAGACATGGCTTGGATGTTATTTACCGAGCGGTTTTATGGTATGACCACGTCTGCACAAGTTACCCGATTGTGCCCGAACGTTTAGTCGCGCGATGCTGGCTCAATAAGAAAAAGAAGACACCCGGCTGGATTACAATAACACAATACGACACCAGGGGTTCAGTTCTCAAGACCTCCGGAGGAGGTTATATTAAGGCGGAAGGTTAGATTACAACTACAAGAGGGACAGCATAGAAAGACAAGCACTTAGACACAATCTTATATTATTCCCAACAGACGACAGATAAACGGGACAAAGCTGACTCACACGGGGATTGATGGAAAGGACAGGCGGGTAGCGATGGCTCCAGGTGCACCTGGGCTCAAAGGTCAGAATCGACTCGGTCCGGTCCAGAGATGCGGGGAGGTCGCAGCGCTCGGATGGCGTCTTGTCTGCTCAAGCTGGGGGCGCATCTGACTCAGCGCTCGCAGGTGGCTTTCCTTCTCCAAGCTGGGTGCGCATCTGACGTCACATCCGGCGCGGGGCCGCGTATATCCGGCGGGGAGTGACACGCCCTCGGCTCGTTAGCTCCGCCTCGTGGAATCGGCACGTTGCTTCTCATTGGGTGCGTGCGGGGGGTTTACCAGGCTCCGCCCTTGACGAGGAGCTGACAAGGAGCCCCTTCGTGGTAACCCCGTGGAGCGCATGGTCTATGGCGCTAATCGAGCCGGTGTGAGGACGCATCCTCCCCCGCTCCGCTGCCATCTCCTCTGTTGTTGTTGTAATTGTTGGGGAATAAGATGGAAGGAGGTATGGGAAAGGTCCTAAACTCACTACTGATGCCATATAATCACATTCTGGTGCAACGAAGAGTCATAATTAATGGAGACGAGGCCTTAACTGACATAGAATAAGAATAACTAGGAAGATGTCCGAAAGTTGTCTACGTGTGGTGCGGGGGACCTGGGCACGACATTTAATGGGGGAATAAGGGGAAGGTCGGCTCTACTGATTGTTATTTACATGCAATGGGACTAGGGAATGGGGGATCGGGGAAAGTTGGGGAGTATTGGAGAAAATAGGGGAATATTTACAAGCGGATATGGAGGCCAAATTCCATATTCGCAACAATATTGTTGCGGATATGAGATTGGCCTCCATCCATATCCGCTTGTAAATATTCCCCTATTTCCCCAATACTTCCCAACTATCCCCAATCCCCCATTCCCTAGTCCCATTTTCTGTAAACAACACTCTGTAGACCCGACCTTCCCCTATTTCCCCCATTAAATGTCGCATCCAGGTCCACCGCATCTCACGTAGACAACTATAGGACATCTTGCTAGTTATTCTTAGTCTGTGTCAGTTAAGGACTCGTTTCCATTAATTCTGACTCTTCGTTGCACCAGAATGTGATTGTATGGCACTGTTAGAAAGTTTAGGACCTCCCAATACCTCCCCGCAGCTCTTACTCATGGTACAAC
This sequence comes from Myxine glutinosa, assembly GCF_964187855.1. Classification (NCBI taxonomy): domain Eukaryota; kingdom Metazoa; phylum Chordata; class Myxini; order Myxiniformes; family Myxinidae; genus Myxine; species Myxine glutinosa. The sequence goes on from NC_136273.1 coordinate 32,053,403, forward strand.
AACAACAACAACAGCGGCGGCGGCACGGGGAGTGTGCGTCCTCACTCCGGCTTGGTTAGCCGCCATCGAACATGTGCTCCGACGGGGTTACCACGCAGGGGCTCGCTGTCAGCTCCTCGTCAAGGGCGGAGCCCGGTAACCCCCCGCACCCAATAGAAGCGGCGGACCGATTCCATCTGGGGCGGAGCCAACGAGCCGAGGGCGTGTCACTCCCCGCTGAGCATGCGCAGGAAGAGGGAGGTGACGTCAGATGCGCCCTCAGCTTGGAGAGAGAAGACGCCACCTCCGAGCGCTGAAATACCTCCCCGCATCTCTGGACCGGACCGTGTTGATTCTGCCCCTGAGCCAAGGTGCACCTTGTGCTATCGACTGCCTGTCCTTCCTTGCCATCAATCCCCGTGTAAGTCAGTCTTGTCCCGTTTGTCTGTGGTCTGTCGGGGATAGATAAGACTGTGTCTAAGTGCCCATCTTTTCTGTGCTTTACCTCTTACCTTGTAATCTACCCCTTTTCTGCATCACCAATTATATCCTCCTCCGGAGGTCTTGAGAACTGTACCCCCTTGTGTCGTGTCATTTATCCCAGCCATTGTGTCCTTTCCATCATTGATTTAGCGTAGCGCGATTCGGCCAACGTTCGAGTGGAATCGGGTGAGTTGGGCGGGATCGGGTTCTAATCGGGGAGTAACTGTTCGGACGCGGTAATACACCACCGCTCGGTAAAATAACATCTAAAACCGCGTCTGTAACAATTGGCGTCAGGAGTGGGATTGGACCCGAAGCGCGCTTCACGCGCTCGAAATTATTAACGGCGAAATTTGATTTTGTTTTACAAAAATAAAAACCCGAATTTTGAAAGTCGCGCTATGGCGGATCAAGACGGCTGGGTTCCGGTAGAGGAGAGTGAGGCAGGGTCGATCCAGGACCAAATTGAGGGACATGAGGGACATGAGGAGAGCGAAGCAGTGAGGGCGGCAGGTTCGCAAAATGGCGTCCTCGCGCACGAGGTTGCGGGCGCGCAAAATGGCGCCTCGCACATAGCTACGGCGGCCGCACCCGCTGCACAAGTGGGAGGGATGGCCCAAATGCAGGCCCTCATGGAGCAATTTATGGCGCAAATGCAGGCGTCCCTCAAACTGCAGAGTGAGCAATTGGGGGTAATGGGAAACCAAATGGGGGTAATGGGGAACCGGATGGATGCTCAGGGTGAGCGATTGGAGGGCCAAATGGGGTCCAATAGCGAGAAATTGAGGGAGGACATGGGGTCCAATAGCGAGAAATTGAGGGAGGACATGGGGGCCAATAGCCAACGGTTAGAACAAAGGATGGGGGCCCAGATCGGAGGGTTAGGGAGTAGAATAGAGGGATTAGACAATAGATTAGGGGAAATACAGGAGGGGTTAATGGGGGTAGAAAACAGAATGGCCGTTCAGGAGAATCAAATGGAAGGGATGAAAAAGGGGTTAGAGGGGTTAGAAAACAGTATGGAAGGCAAATTGAGGGACATGAGGGACCAAGCGGAAAGGGAAGTTAAACAAATGGGGCAGCAGATAGAGGGGGTCAGAATGGGGGTAGAAACTAAATTGGATGCTCACAGGGAGGAAATGGAGCAGATGAGGGTGGCATCTGGGCAGGAGATGCAAGTGATGGGAGAAGAGATCAGAAGAGGTGTGAGTGAGGAGGTCGGAGGAGTGCGCGAGGAGGTGAGGCACTGTAAGGAGCGCATGGAGAAGGAGGTGAGAAAGGGGACTGTAAAATTGCAAGGGGGCATAGAGGACCTGACGCAGGAGGTGGAACAGCTGACGGTGGGACAGACTGAGTTAGTGGACCAGGTAAAGAAGAACACAGCGGTAATAGAGGGTTTAAAATCGACACAGAAGGAGATGAAAAAGGACGTAGGGGTAATTAAAAAAGAGTGTCAGACGGTACATGAGGACCTGACGAGGAAAATGAACAAGGTGGTAGAGGTGATGGAGGTTAAAGAGCGGGAGGTGCGGGAGCACATAGAAAAAAATTAAGTGGAGTTAGAGGAAGAACTTAAGGGGGCGCGACATACAGGACTGGTGTCGGAGATGCGACGCCTGTGCTGCCAAAAAGGGACCAGCACGGAGGATGAGGGCCCCCCTTCAATTACACCAGGTGGGGGCCCCCCTAGAGCGGGTGGCCATGGATATCCTAGGCCCACTACCCCGCACCCGCCTAGGTAATAAGTACATCCTCGTTGTGATGGACTACTTCACCAAGTGGCCGGAGGCCTACGCCCTCCCCAACCAAGAAGCAGGGGTGGTAGCGCAGGCCTTCGTGGAAGGATTTGTGTGCCGGCATGGGATTCCACAGGAGTTGCACACCGACCAGGGACGAAATTTCGAGAGCAAATTGCTAAAAGATGTGTGCAGTCTCCTGTCAATTCGGAAAACAAGAACAACGCCTTTAAGACCTCAATCTGACGGGATGGTGGAAAGATTCAACCGAACTTTAATCCAACAACTGGCACTGTTCACCGCCACCCGTCAGGATGACTGGGACGAACATCTCCCTTATTTGCTCATGGCCTACCGAACCAGCCAGCACGGGGCCACCGCATGCAGTCCAGCGTTGCTTATGTATGGGCGGGAGTTACGGGCTCCCGCCGACTTGCTATGCGGTCCCGTGCCAGACACAGTGGTTAACCCGCCGAGGGAGGGGTACGCACGTCACCTAGAGGAAGGCATGGAGCTAGTCCATGCCTTCGCCCGCCGCCAACTCCATCTGGCGGGGGAAAAGATGAAGCGCAGGTACGACCACCAGAGCCAGGGGAGTCAGTACACTCCGGGGATGAAGATTTGGTTCTTCAATCCCCGGAGGAGGAAGGGTAGGTGCCCGAAACTCACCTCTCCCTGGCAAGGCCCGGGGGTCGTCCTGTCGCAAGTCTGTGACGTGGTAGTAAAAATCAAAATGGGGCCACGAGCCCTCCCTCGGATCGTCCACGCCGACCGAATAAGACCCTACACCGGCGAGCAGGCGCCCCCGTGGATTGCCTCGGCTTTAGATGCCGAGGCGGGACCCAGTACCTCTGAATAAGGGGGGCTTATTAGTGCCAGAGGACTGGGGGATTGATGAGCGATGGGCCCGGTGGGTAAGGGTGGCATCCCTGCCACCCTTCCCATGAGTGGGGCAAATGCGCTATAGTTTATGGGGTGTATGGCAGTGAAAACTAGCCCGGGTGGGTTAGGTTATATTGTTAGGGATCTAGAGATGACATTAGGTAACGTTAAGATTAGTTAGTGACTGATACCTGTAGTGGGGACGCAGGTAGTTTAGTGTGGATGATAATGATGAGGGAGCGCAATAGTTTAAAGGGACGACTGGGAAGCGCAAGTTTCAGAGGGGAGTAGTTAGATGAGATGATGCTGTGTGAGAACTGGACAGGTGTGTGGAGCAGTGAGGGAGTAGTGAGTGTTGTGGATCAGCGCGAATGCGCTTGGGGAGAGAAGGGTGCAGGTGGCACCAGGTGTGAGAGCACAGGTGTGCAAGTACAGGTGTGTGGAATACATGGAGTATTGGAATGAGTGGTGTGGAGAGAGTTGGAGTAAGTGGTACGGAGTGGTGTGCATGGTGCGAAGGTGTGGATGGGGGAAGAGTGGACCCCTTTCACGAGTACCCGGGGCGGGTAGTGTAAGTGTTAGGTAGAGGGTATAGGTAAATTGTGGTTGGATATTGGCATTTGTGGTGCGGTTGCAGAAGGTATTGTGGATGGGTGCATTAGTGTTGTGGAAATGGCTGGGCGTGTAGCCTGTTAGTGTGTGTAGTTGGTTTGGGCACTCCACCACTGTGAGGATGTCGGCCAGGTGAGGCCGCAGGTGGGCTCTGGGAGCCGTTAGTGTCAGTGGGTGCCTGAGGATCCCGGGTGTGGATCGGGCAGCCCGTGCCAGAGAGGGCACTGAGGGGGTGAGAGTGCGAGAGGGCCTTCCCCAGTTAGTTAGGTTAGGGTGAGGAGCAGGTAAGCTCGGGTGGCAACTACAGTGGTGGAGGTGTGCAGGTGGGTAGACCTGCTGGGAGAGCTACACGTCACAGCCCAGAAATTGTGCGAGGGCACCGGGAGATGAATCGGGGGGGAGTGAGACCCCAAATTGAGAAGCACCACAGTTTGGTCAATGGGAATTGGTTTTTAGAACCCATAGTGTAAGTTGGCCAATGGATTGGCAGGGAAAGACCCCGGGTAATGTAAAGTTGTTAAAGTCATTTAGGAAATAGTTAGGATTGATGAACCTGTCGCACCATACGCAGCCACTTACCTGAGGTGATGATGATGACTCCACACCTGTGTTCCTTTGTTCTGTGTTGCAGGAAATAAGAATTGCTGGTTGGATTGGTGAGACGCATCACGACGTGGATGAGACATTGGGGTGATTCCATCTCTCCCTCCTTAGGAGGGACTGATGATGAATTGGTGATGGCAAATTTTGATGTTGAATTGGAGATGGCAAATTTTGATGAGAGTTGGAAATGGCAAATTTGATTGGTTAGGAGGGAGAGAAGACGAATTTGGTTTATGGGAGGAACGGGGAAGACAGTAGGGACGTTTGTTGATTTGTAAAGTAGATGTTTATGGGTAGTGTTGTGTTTTGTGGATACAGTAAGGGGTAAGGGAGGGGCAATGTAGGTTACCTGGTGGGGGGGGGGGGCGTACGGTAGGAACGTACCTGTCTCACCTGTTTCCCATGTGCCCCCAGTGTGCATTACCTTACATTGCGTGCACTTTTGCGCCCTTACCACCTTACTCAATTGTCTTCTTTTGTCTCCCACCTCCGAGGATCTGGCTTTGGGGCAGAGAGAGAGGAGAGAGAGGTGCTGGCTCCGCAGTTGTGGGCCTGTACTTTCGCTGCTTGCTGCCTGGATCGATACACCATATGGACCGCAATTTTTGTGGCCGCCCACCATGGACCGCAGTTCTTTTGCGGGCAAGCACCACCCGTTGATGGACCTTTGGGTCAACGTGGCACCTATGCCATACAGGTGAACCACTTATAGTTGGCCCCCCTGACGGCCACAATTTAGAAATGGACGCGCGGTTGGCGCCTTTCTTTATTTTTAAAGAAGCCAGAAGGCCAAGTGCTTCAAGAAGGCAAGACCAGCAGCAGAACATCGGCCGGCTGCGACACCACCGGTGACTATGAACACTTTATTGGTGCACCGGATGGTGCTGACTGTATGTATGGGGTGGTGCTTTTGGTGCTTGGATGGGGTGCTCTGCACATTATTAAAGGCCGTGGGGCCACAGGGCACTCGTGGGTTGGTGTATCGATGCTGGCATGCGTGCTCTCTCTCTATGCATAACATCTGCATGTGTTCCTCAAAGAACAGGTCCTGGATCGTAGTGTAAATATCAGTCTTGTGTAAATAATGCTCCCTACCGGCTGTATGTTTAGTTTGAGGATTCTTTCCGCGATTCGGTTATCCTGTGGGTGTGTTTCTGTGAGGAGAAGGGTGCAACGTCGCAGGGGGACATATTTACTCATTTGTGAACAGCTGTAAAACTGTCGCACTCAGGGTTGAGTTAATAGTAGAGGGAACTACATCTGAGTGCCACACTAAAGTAAGTAAAAATTTATCGGGTCGGGACGCCCCGAGGTAGAGAAGGGTGCAATGTTGCGGATATGAGATTGGCCTCCATCCATATCCGCTTGTAAATATTCCCCTATTTCCCCAATACTTCCCAACTATCCCCAATCCCCCATTCCCTAGTCCCATTTTCTGTAAACAACACTCTGTAGACCCGACCTTCCCCTATTTCCCCCATTAAATGTCGCATCCAGGTCCACCGCATCTCACGTAGACAACTATAGGACATCTTGCTAGTTATTCTTAGTCTATGTCAGTTAAGGACTCGTTTCCATTAATTCTGACTCTTCGTTGCACCAGAATGTGATTGTATGGCACTGTTAGAAAGTTTAGGACCTCCCAATACCTCCCCGCAGCTCTTCCTCATGGTACAACAACAACAACAACAACAGCGGCGGCGGCGCGGGGAGTGTGCGTCCTCACTCCGGCTTGGTTAGCCGCCATTGAACATGTGCTCCGATGGGGTTACCACGCAGGGGCTCGCTGTCAGCTCCTCGTCAAGGGCGGAGCCCGGTAACCCCCCGCACCCAATAGAAGCGGCGGACCGATTCCATCTGGGGCGGAGCCAACGAGCCGAGGGCGTGTCACTCCCCGCTGAGCATGCGCAGGAAGAGGGAGGTGACGTCAGATGCGCCCTCAGCTTGGAGAGAGAAGACGCCACCTCCGAGCGCTGAAATACCTCCCCGCATCTCTGGACCGGACCGTGTTGATTCTGCCCCTGAGCCAAGGTGCACCTTGTGCTATCGACTGCCTGTCCTTCCTTGCCATCAATCCCCGTGTAAGTCAGTCTTGTCCCGTTTGTCTGTGGTCTGTCGGGGATAGATAAGACTGTGTCTAAGTGCCCATCTTTTCTGTGCTTTACCTCTTACCTTGTAATCTACCCCTTTTCTGCATCACCAATTATATCCTCCTCCGGAGGTCTTGAGAACTGTACCCCCTTGTGTCGTGTCATTTATCCCAGCCGTTGTGTCCTTTCCATCATTGATTTAGCGTAGCGCGATTCGGCCAACGTTCGAGTGGAATCGGGTGAGTTGGGCGGGATCGGGTTCTAATCGGGGAGTAACTGTTCGGACGCGGTAATACACCACCGCTCGGTAAAATAACATCTAAAACCGCGTCTGTAACAATATTATATTGAATTGAATTGAAATTTGAATTTTTCAATAATTAGGGGTACTTCTATGACCTCTAATAGCATGATTCTTGTTTATAAGACTATAAGGAAACTGTTCAGCTAAGAAAAAAAAAAAAATCAAAAAAAAAAATCACCTGTTCACCAGTACTACACCCTTAAGGGAGGTTCACCGCATTAGGCAGGTATTACTGTATATCAAAAAACCAAGTGCCATTTGTTTTTTTCAGGGTGTTTTCAGGAAACAACATTGATGGTTTTGACTGAATTCCATAAATTACTGTTCTCTTGAAACAAAAGCAACGTCACAACAATGGCAAAAGCAACCAAAGATGATTAATGGGAAGCACACATTAATCGCCCCGCCCCCCTCCCCATTGCAAACCTCCAATGATCAAACCCCCTCCCAGACCCCAAGTCCTCAACCTCCACCTTCCAACCCTCAGGGTTAAATCCCTCTTCACTCCAAGCCTTCAAATCCACTCCCAACGCTCTCCTCCCCCTACCCCCCCCCTCCCCGACCACAATTCCTCAACCCTTCCCACCCCACCCCCATGATAGTCTTCAACCCACCCTACGCCATCCCCCAAAGCTTCAACCTCCCCCTCCCAACTTTTTGTCACATCTTTGCTTTCCCTCCCCTCTTCTCCCAACCTCAACTCTGTCCTGTTCTTCCTGATGAAGATATACAAATCATTAAAAGTAAATGATGACAGATTATTATTTGAACTATCTCGATTTACAATCTCGAGGAGTTCTGGGAATCTCGTGATTCCTGTAACTCCCCGGATGAAGACCTTTATGATGACATGGGTTTTATGGTCACTGGTTGAGTTGTTCAAAAGAAAATAGTCGGAAATAATAGCAAGGACCTGCGGAACCTCCGCGATAAAAGCCCTTGCTCGAGAGAATGACATATAGTTATTTGAGGGGTGTATATGCAACAGACCGCTGCCTCAATTGCTCCCAAAATAAAGTACGAGCTGGATTTGAAGCAAACACACACCCCTGTCTATGTGCGTATTTAACACATCACTATTACATAGCTCGGATTGATTTCAATTAAACTGGGCAATAGGCTGACACCAGAGGTCTAAGGCCTAAGGCCTATACTTCCGTGGGCCTTCACAAAACCTATGACGCCTATCAGCTTCAACCTTTCGATATTTGATGATCATTTTAACAGTCGCTTTGGTCATTTTACACTAAAGGGAAAACTCATAGGGAAGGCATGGCGATTGTGAATACAACAGCTCCAAAAATGTCTTTGGCTTCGCATAGCACCAAAATGGCGGACGTATGATTTTTTTTCTTTCAGGTTATAATTGTGGGTAGCCTTGTGTTGGCTTAACACCAGGTGGGTTAACTCAGCCCGTCATCCTTCCGGGGTCAGCAAAATGAGTACCGGCTTACTGGGATGAATGGGCCATTCAAGTATCCTGCGGTGGAGTGGCGACCCGTCCAGGATTGTGCTGACTAGCCAAGAAACTGCTTCAGCAGCACTGTGCATCTAAGGATGCAAAAAAGGAGTGGTCATAATTGTGGGAGGAACCAGGCCACCTGTTCAACCAATGGGTGGAAAGGAGCGTTACAAACAGACAGACAGACGGATGACAAGCGTATTATTGTATAAATAGAAGATATTAGGCATTTTTACCCGTTACTTTGCTGACAGATTTAATCAAAAGACAGCATATTGTACTTCAACAAAATTCCGAAAGAATGGAAAAAAAATTCTGGAGAAGTTAACCCATGCTGGGTACGGTTGAGGGAAGAAGAGGAAGAAGGAAACTGCGTATGTGCTGGATGGATGGGGTAAAGGATGCAAGTATGCAACCAATCTGTCTCTTCCAGAGCTTCGGGAAGCCACGCAGGGTAGGGATGTTCGGAGAAATCCGATCATGAATGTCACCAGAAGTCGGACACGACTTAACCAACGACATACAGTAGATACAGTAGAAGGTTCTCCTACTGTATTGACATACAGTAGATACATTAGAAGAACAACCTTTAGAGACCATTTTTGCCAACAGGGCGGAGGTTGGACTTTTTCGGGCACCGTGGTCCCCTTTTTGAAGCCTACGCCCATGGTTTTGACCTCGGAAGGATGACGGGCTGAGTCAACCCCCCCCCCCCCCCCCCCCCGGTGTTAATTCAGTGATCAACCAGGATTCGAACTCAGGATCATAGCATCCCAATCCAGCACCCTAACCGCTAAGCCAACACCAGGCTTAGATACAGTACTTATATATTATATACATATATATTGACGTTAAAGTTTACTGATTTTCACGACGTGATTTTCTAGGTTGTATTCTATGGTAAAACACACCTCGTTGTCTCCAAGTTTGCACACATTCGGGATCCGAAGTGGACACGCTGCCCAGGAAGTTGTTGAGGGGAGGTTCCAGATCCCCGGGGGAACAGGAGGGTCCCTGCCCGTCGGGCAAAGCCGTGACGCATTCGAAATCCTGGCGCAGAGTCGTGAAGTCGAGGCCGGACACCTGCTTCATAAAAACCTCCCGCTGCGCAGACTCCAGCTCGTCCCAGTAGCGAAGGACATGATGTTGTCCCGCCGCCGCCAGTCGCTCCCGCAGCACATCTTCCATCCTTGGGTACTTCCTTATCGGCGTCTGAATGGGCGACGTGGATCTCCGGGGAACTGAGTTACGAGGGGGGAGTCTATAGTGACCACGCCCATTGCTCCACCTCCGCCACTACAGCAACCACGCCCATTTCTCCGCCTCCACCACCTTAGCAACCACGCCCATTGCTCCACCTCCGCCACTACAGCAACCACGCCCATTGCTCCGCCTCCATCACGTAAATACGGACGTGACGAAATGAACTAAATTCTCAGAACATTTCTCTGCATCGTCTTTGTTTCTTCCCATTTTCTTCCCACTGGGTTTTCTTTTCATGGTCGAAACCGTAGTTTATACTTTGAGCAGTTAATACAATAACAACAGCGAATTGTTTTGAAATACAATAAATCATTATATGTGAGACACGTCTCCTCGACTGATGTGATATTTTCTAAATCCAAAAATGCCATATAGTCAGGTCAAAATACAGTTTAACCCCCAAAAAATTGCTACAAAAGGTTTCTCAACTGATTCTGGTAGGGTTTAGCGTACGTTATAACATACTAAAAGTTTACCAAAGTAGGACCCCCGGAAAAGTGTTTTTTTTCAAGATGGCGTCCAAGATGGCCGCCGAAACCTCTTAATGATCATAACTATGTAACTATCAACTCAAATTTGATGATCTTGGTGTCTATCCCTAGGTTTTTGGGGGCAAGGAACACATTAAGACAACTTTGGATATTACTGAGCTGTTGAATCATTATGAAATTGAACTCATGACCTTCAGCTGTCACCTAATGCACAAACACCTTTGTCCATAGAATAAGTTTCAGAGCGTTCAGTTTTGAGTGTCATCCTCCTCCTCAGTATCGACCTCTTGAGTGTTGTTTGGATTGTCACAGTTTTCAGTTTGGCAAGGGCCACATGCAGCAGTGCAGCGGAGTCCATAGCGTCTGCAGCTGCATCGAGAGGATTTGCATCCCCCCAAACAGTTGCAATGGATAATTTTCAAGAGTTCGTCAGGCGCAGCATTGTTTTGGGTCATAATTGGAATTAACTGATCATTTTCCTGTTTCCATCCCCATTCAGTTGGGTTCATTTCATTTGCCATCCCCATCCATACCATAATTTGAAAGTACACACGTTGGCTATGGAATATTGTTGCAGGTGATGTTGGGGGGAGCCGTTCAGAAGTGACAAATGCTTGAGCAGTTGCCACTTTTTTGGTGAAAATGATATGGCGCAGTGATGATAGCGTATCATTAGACTTGCCACCAAAGAGATCAACCATCAGGTCTTTGCCAAGATCTGATATGTCCTCTTGAGATTTGTTTTGAAGGATGAATGCACTAGCACAGGACTTCATGACAGGATCAGATTTCACTAATTTCCGGAAGGCTGACTTTTTTCCGATGCCGAAAATCCTTGAAGTAGAATCACATCCTGAGTAGGCATGTACAAAGAGCAACTCATTGCACACATCGTCTCCTAAAGTTTCTTTCAACAGGTTAATGTTATACACTCTGTGTTCTTTTGACTGCTTGTTTGCATCAGAACGGAAGTAGATGATCTCATTGTCTGTTCTGGAGTAATGAAGGAGCAAGATCAGCAAATCTGTATCCTCACCGACCAACGTTGTGGTGCAATGACGGGATCGTTCAACAGTTGCCTTAACGATATCAACGTCTGCATCCCCTGGTGACTGAATGACATGGCATCCCCTTTTAGTTAGTGCTGTGCTGATGAGAGCAATCATGTCTGCCTTGTTTTTGTCACGAGACAAAAAGTCGTCCTTTTTGCCTGCAAACTCTGTTTCTGCAGTGAAACTAACAATAGGGTGCAGGTTTTTTCCTCGTCTCTGATGTGTTGTTGTCTTTTATGGAGGGACCTTCACCATAGCCATCGAACACCACTGTCGCTTGTCCGTAATGTCTCACAGTGAAGTCTGCATAAGACTCAGCTATTGCATTATATGAGTCGCCTTTGTTCCACGGTAAACGATGGAGCAAAGAGCCACCATCAAGCACGTAACAATCTGTTTTGGGAATAGAGTTCATCACAGCCTCACTTGATAAGTCTGCAGCATGGTCTCGAATTGCCTGAGCAAGCTGAGGTTTGTCTGCTTTTCGAAGAATGTTCCTGGTCTCAAAGAGGGCTGGAGGGTAGGGGCTTAGTTAATACGTCAAAACCTCTTCAAGGGAAAGATCTCCTGACCTTGACACCAGAAGGAAACGCTGGAACAGAAGGGCAGGATCAATGGTACGATCAGGAGCAATCTTCACAGCAGAGATATTCCCAAGGGTTTTGGCTCTGTCTTTCCGCTTGAATTTGTAAGTAAATGCCGACTTTCCGATTATATCTTCAATGATCTTGTTTCCAACCGATTCAAAGTCATGTTAGTGCGGGAGCCCAGAAACATTTGTTTCACATCTCGAGTACAAAAGGTTTGAGGCCTGGAATATATGCATCTATGATAGGAGACCCCAAAAAGGCAATTCTTAAGTTCTGCAATTCTGCACAGCAACCAGGGGGCGCCACCAAAGACCCCTAAATGTGACTCTTAATTCACAATTTGAGTACATCTTTCAAACTTGTCTTAAAATGTTCTCTATAGGAGTGGAAATCAGAATTCCCAATTCTTAAGTTTTCAATTTGTGTATTAGGTCGCTTAAGAACGACCTAATTAATGCTAATTAACGCTAATTAGCATTTTTAATTCACAATTTGAGTACATCCATGAAACATATGGCAATGTATTCCTTAGGTCATCCTAAATCAAGATCAGTCATTCTTAAGTATCCATTTCATGTATTAACCCACTTAAGAATGCACACTGACAAAAAGGAGAAACATAGATTGTATACAAACACAATGTTTTATTTTTTTATAAACTACACAAAAATGTACTTAGTATGCATGAATTATGCTTCAAAATCAGATCATAGTAAGTCATGTAGTAAATTGGCGTCCTGGTTCTACCGCCCATCAACAATTAAATCTCAAATCTCGGAACAAAAAACAATTTTTAATGTTAATTTTATAAAAATTAATACCTAATGTCTAACTTTTACTCTATTAGCGATATTGCTGTTTTATCTCTGACTATCGCTTATAAACTATTTAACATGTTTAAGCTAATTACCCTGAACTAAAAACAAATTTTAATGTATGTAAAAACTCAACTAACTATATCAACGAAAAATTATTGAATTTATCTCAAACATCAACATGATTGTATATATGTTGTTTTATCCAACATTCCTAACATTATTTTGCTTAAAATTTCAAAAACATTACAAATTCCCTGTCAGGATGCTTTGGATATGTACCGTACTGAATATAATCGTATGAACAGGTTTGGTCGATTGTAAACCTACACATCACCATCATCACCATCTCCTTCAACGTCCTCTTCATCAGAAGATGACTGCGCTAGGACCTCATCATCGTCAGCATCAGCTAATTCTTCATCATCTGGAACGAGCGACTCCGGAAGTTGGTCTCCCTCAAACCAGATGGGTTTATATTGATCTCCCACTAGTTCCCATCCGTCATCCTCTGATGGGTGTTGCTGGATGATTGGCTGGTGTAAGTTTGGCATATATAGAACCTCTTGTTTTGGAAGGTGGTCACTGCAAATGCTTGCATTAAACCCAACCCACATAATAGGCAATACATCATTGCCAATGGCATGGCTCATCATCCACACGAGGTCCAGGTGGCGAGCCTTGTTGCTAACATCTGGAAGGCTGTAGACTGCAGTGTTTTTGTAACTGAACTTCGTCATCTTTGGTATCTTCCTATATGGCTGGAGTGCAGTATCTGTACTCTCAAGGGTTCTCTTCCTTTTGCCTGTCTTTACTTGCCGAGCACTAGTTGAGGTTGAAACTGCCATGACAGCAGATGCTTCACGTTCTTCATCAGGTGCTGGCACATTTTGGTACAGAATACCCATGGTATCGTGCAGCGAATTGGCTCCAGACATGGTTTGAGTCATCTCATCGAAATTGTCGAAGGCTAATCCGACTGGTTTACCTACGACTGTTCCTTTTGGACAAGCAAGCTTCTGTTCTTGAATGGATTCAGCTGTGGCAGTTTCAACTTCTTCCAATGTGTTGTAGCTTAAACAGTGACCAAACCTGTTCAGGACTTGAACCATTTTTTTACTGCCAGTGACCGACTTAACACTCATACCAAGAGCTACATGTTTTGCAGGTTTTGCGCGACCCCGTTGTACAATGAACAAGGCATCCTGACTAGACGAATTTGCGCGGCGCTTTACTGACTCTGTATATCGCTCTGGTTTTAGCCCTCCGTACAAAATATTGAAAAAATCTACTACAAGTTTTGGGGGTGACGAGTCCCCGTTTCTTAAATCCTCCAATGTCGGACATTCAGGAAGGTCGACCTTTTCAACCTTGAGCAACTGGTTGCGCAAAAGCAATGCTGCTTTGGCGATTGTTCTCTCATCAGTAGATGTGTAATCATATACCACACGAATTGCATCATCTGCGGTTTCTGCATTATATAAGATGTTTCCAAGCCTTTTCCCAAGTGAACTCTGTATCTTTATGCGCGCTTTGAAGTGACTCATCAATGTCCTAGAGAGGCTGAAGGCGCTTCCCCTGGGCGTTTCTGCGGATGCCGAACAAATATCAAGATAACGTTCATATACAGAATTAAGAAGTTCAGGTCTGTTGTCTATTATTACAGATTGCTCAATGTATGCAAAAATGTCCAACACACTGGTCTCAGAAGGCGTTTTTGTTTCACGTGTGTCCTTTTGGGAAACTCGATTGGCTGACAACAAATACGCACTTTTACATGAATGATGGTAGTGGGCCTCCTTGGCAATTAAATCCGTATCAACTACTTTTGGAATAACCTTACTGTCATTTAATGTCTTTGCTGCATTTTGGATCGATACACCGGCTTCAATGGTTTCACATCTTCCCAACAGTTCGACGCTTCCACCTTTGAGTCGTTTTATCTTTTTCTCACAGAATAGACAAACAGGTGGCAAAATCCCGGCAGATGATGTAGAAGGTGCCGACTCCTTGGATGGACGTAAATGTGGGGCATTGCTACGGTGAACATCACTGGCGGCTTTTAACAGGCGGCGTTTGGGATGAGATGGCGGTAAAGTTCTTGTAACAAGAAACATGGTAACCATCCATTTCAGCAGGAGACGTAGGCAATCTCTGAACTACACCACAATAGACAGAGTCCTGGAAATGTTGCTTTTGCCGTCTATTAGCTGCTGCTGTTTCTACTGCTTCCCATTGCGTATCCTTGAAAGGTAGAACGTCTGGACGAGCTTTCTTGTCTGCACTGCGTTGGATGTGAAGAATACATCTGTGTTCCAATGATGAAACAGTAGGCTGGACAGTAGGCTGGACAGTAGGTGTAGTATTGGTGGCCGATTCCATGGTTGCATGTTTCAAATCATTGTCTGAAAAATAAAATCACAGCGGGTGGTCAGTGAGCATGGCGAGTCAGTCAGTTTTGGTCAGTGAAATCCAAAAGAAGTTATTTCAAATTTTGAGGCAATGTCATTATTTTCTACTCAGCTGTGGTTCGAACCTGAAATCGGTATGCATACAGAACTTTGGATACCCTCATCTGCCTGGACATTTCCTGCGCGCCACCTAGGCCTAGGGCTACATAATTCTGTATCGGCCCCGAATGCTTATTAGGCCTACAGCATAGTATTGTTTGTTGGGTTAGGGTTAGGGTTGGGTTAGGGTTAGGGTTAGGGTTGGGTTAGGGTTAGGGTTAGGGTTACCATGTTTCTTGTTACAAGAACTTTACCGCCATCTCATCCCAAACGCCACCTGTTAAAGCCGCCAGTGATGTTCACCATAGCAATGCCCCACATTTATGTCCATCCAAGGAGTCGTCACCTTCTACAACCTCTGCCGGGGTTTTGCCACCTAACCCCAAACCCTAACCCTATTTGTTGACTTACCTAAGCAGTGATCTAGGCATTGCAGGCAACATCAGACATTCTGCAGCCGATTCAGAGAATCTATGGAGGGAAAGAGCAGGAGATTCCCCATGATTAGGTCCTATGATAAACCGACAACTCCCTCTACAGGGTGTCCCAGAAAGTTCGTCCCTCAAGATAGTGTCACAAACCTGGATTGATAATGTGTTAATATTTCCCTTTAAGTCACTGGTTATTATTCCCCAAACAATGTTGTATATTGGTCCCAGTTATTCACTGCAGGACAGTCATTTCTGTAGAGAGGCACTTCCTGTTTAGGGTGTAATTGGCTCAAGTTAGGGAAGAAGCCTCCCCATTGGCTGGGAGGCCAAAACTCCTTCCTTAACCAAAACTGAACACCCTCGATCCGGCCAGCCAGACAGGTGTGTGCATGCTCAGCACTGGTGTGGGTGTCTACTTGGGGCCTGCCCTCAGGTCAGCACTCCAGCCCCTCCCTTGCATATAAGGGAGGGCCAGCCAGGGAGTGGAGGGGGGGATAGCAGCCAGTGACAACCCAAATTCCGTTACAATACTGACTGCATTCTTAAGTGGGTTGATGCATGAAATGGACACATAAGAATTGCTGTTCTTGATTCACGATGATCTACTGAACAGTTTGGGACCAATTTGAAAGATGTACTCAAATTGTGAATTAACACTCACCTTGCCAGGGACGGGGTCAATGAGTACATTTTGCGTTCTTAAGTGGGTTAATACATGAAATGGATACTTAAGAATGACTGATCTTGATTTAGGATGACTTAAGGAATACATTGCCATATGTTTCATGGATGTACTCAAATTGTGAATTAAAAATGCTAATTAGCGTTAATTAGCATTAATTAGGTCGTTCTTAAGCGACCTAATACACAAATTGAAAACTTAAGAATTGGGAATTCTGATTTCCACTCCTATAGAGAACATTTTAAGACAAGTTTGAAAGATGTACTCAAATTGTGAATTAAGAGTCACATTTAGGGGTCTTTGGTGGTGCCCCCTGGTTGCTGTGCAGAATTGCAGAACTTAAGAATTGCCTTTTTGGGGTCTCCTATCATAGATGCATATATTCCAGGCCTCAAACCTTTTGTACTCGAGATGTGAAACAAATGTTTCTGGGCTCCCGCACTATGTACATTCACATCTGGCCCAGCCACTATCCCGTTGACAATGTTTCTCAGAGTAGGATCAGATGTGAAGGGTGAGCAGGCTGCAAGCTTTATCCGAATTTTCTCGAGATCAGATGCATCTCTTTTGATGCGCGCCTCAGTTGAGTCTTTGTGTTGCGGACTTGGAGTATAGGTTAGGTTTGTGAAATCCTGCATCGCAATGTTGTACTCGGATGTTACAGGTGCAGATAAGGTCCAAAGGTTTCGCATGTCCTCAGTCATCCCACTGCCGCGAGTTAGACCACCAGTGCTCTTCAGAGACCTCATCAACGTTTGTTCGATGACAAGATCACTACTATGACAGCTCGTGGGCAATGACAGCTCGTGGGCGAACTGCCTGAATTATGGCATGACCAACTGCCGCAACCTTGCGTCTTGTGTCTTTCCCAACGAACAATGTTTCCAGTGCTGTCCGCAGACTAGTCGGAATGAACGATAGGGCTGAATCAAGTTTTAAATCATCACTACTTGGATACTGATTCGTCACGGTAGAAACCTGAGATTTTATATCACTTCTGATTAACCTAGCAGCAGTTTCAATAATAGCGCGTTTTTGGGACTCTTCATCGCCTTCCTGACACGTTTGCTTGTAGTATGATCTCAGAATCTGCGACGTTTGTTCTCTCATCGTAACAATATCGTCCACGCCTTCTCTTTCACCAAAAAAAATGGAGTCCTTAAAGCGTTCTTTAAGACGCTTTTTCAAACTGTAATTGTCATACGGTTCCGAATCAGGATTACAAAGATACCCTTTCATTATGAGGCTCAAAGATGTAACAGTTAGTTGTTCCTCACTGTTCAGTTCTAGGTAAGCACACATTTTCTGAAATGCTTCATACTTATCTTCATCTTTAGGACGACCACACTTTCTGCGCTTGGCTTCGGGGGCTTTCTGGAACTCTAAAGGCACAGACTTGAAGGACCGGAGATTTCCACTACACGAATGATGATAAAGTCCGTCTGCTGCATGTAAATCTCGTAAATAGTATTCAATCCGACCCTTTACAGTATGTCCCCAATCATCTGAACGGGATTCACAGACCTCCACAATTGTCTCCACAAATTTGTCAGTCCGTACCCAGCTAAAGTGTCCCTTGTCCAAATCAATTGTACATCCACAGAATACGCAATCCTTTTCACTGTCAAAACCTCCACTTGATTGTCTTGTGGTTCTCTTTGGTGGCACAGAACCACTACTTTTCTTTGCAACATGGCTTTTAATGTTTTTATCATTTATGTACTGTTGACGACAGCTTTTATGCACTTTAGTACTGGCTTCAACTACAAGATCGTCCTTCCGCTTTACACTGGCTTCATTTATTCCCTTCGCCCCCTTCCACTGAATTGCAACCCAGTTATCACTGGAATCCTCGATCTCCTCCTTGCAGATTGGACAAAAAGCTTGACTGGCTGTGCTTGCACTCATTGTTGAATCATGTCTGAAAAAGAGAAAGATGAGAATTAGTTATTCAGTTAGATCCAATTCGACACATTCTTCAGGTCAATATATGGAAAATGCCCCCTCAACCTGTTAGATAATGGCCCACTTTCATTTTTAATGGTCTTAATGTGTTCCTTGCCCCCAAAAACCTAGGGATAGACACCAAGATCATCAAATTTGAGTTGATAGTTACATAGTTATGATCATTAAGAGGTTTCGGCGGCCATCTTGGACGCCATCTTGAAAAAAACACTTTTCCGGGGGTCCTCCTTTGGTAAACTTTTAGTATGTTATAAAGTACACTAAACCCTACCAGAATCAGTTGAGAAACCTTTTGTAGCAATTTTTTGGGGGTTGAGGGGGTATTTTCCATATATCGACCTTACTAATAAGATAATAAGAGGACAAGGGACGGAGGGCGGTCGGACAAGGGACGGTGGGTGGTCGGACAAGGGACGGAGGGCGGTCGGACAAGGGACGGTGGGCGGTCGGACAAGCGACGGTGGGCGGTCGGACAAGGGACGGTGGGCGGTCGGACAAGGGACGAAGGGCGGTCGGACAAGGGACGGAGGCGGTCGGACAAAGGACGGAGGGCGGTCGGACAAGGGACGGAGGGCGGTCGGACAAGGGACGGAGGGCGGTCGGACAAGGGACGGAGGGCGGTCGGGAGAAGGGACGGAAGGCGGTCGGACAAGGGACGGAGGGCGGTCGGGCAAGGGACGGAGGTCGGTCGGGCGGTCGGACGGAGGGCGGTCGGACGGAGGGCGGTTGGACGGAAGTCGGACAAGGGCCGGAGGGCGTTCAGACGGAGGGCGGTCGGACAAGGGACGGAGGGCGGTCGGACGGAGGGCAGTGGGACAAGGGATGGAGGTCGGTCGGACAAAACGACGGTCGGTCGGACGAAGGTCGGACAAGGGATGGAGGATGTTCAGACGGATTGCAAACCTGTAGTCACCTCCGGTGAAACAAGTAGTGCCCTAATAATAGTCAGGTTCACTGTTTTTTCGTTCAAAATCATGGTAGATTAGCAAACCTATACATTTTTGGAAACGTTATTACATGGAAAATCTGAAAATCAATGTTTACATTTGCCAATTCCGACCAATTCGATTCGCCCAATTCGACCAACCGACCAATCGCTTCGATCGACCATTCGACCAATTCGATTTGCCAATCAATTTGACCGACCTTTGCTTGTGTGGAACGGACTGTGAAAACGATGCGGACTATATTGTCGGATACGACACACAGGACAGTGATGACGAACTCTAAATGGCATATTCTGTAATCGTGTATGTTTGATGCCATTGACTGCCTGTGTATATTTTGTCATTGACTGCCTGTGTAGATGTGAAGTTATACTGACTGCATGTGTATATATGATTTTGCTGACTGCCTGTGTATGTTTGGTGATATGAATTATTGTGACACATTTTGATGTTATTAACTGCCTGTACAAAATGATAACATGTATTTGATTATGCAACTTATCGCGAATATAAAGACAGTATTTTGCAATTCAAAACCTTTGATTCGTGTCTTACCATTCCCCATAGCACTAATTTGATACTTTCATTGGATTCCTTGTCCCTGAAAATATAGGTTTAGTATATTTTAAAAAGTTTTTAGGGTAATTAGAGGCAGAAATAGAACAAAATATGTATTTTACAGTGGCCATTTTGAAAATCCAAAATGGCCGCCATACAGGTATCTCTCCAAATGTAAACATTGATTTTTAGTTTCCTTATGCTATAACCTTTCCAAAAATGTATAGGTTTGCTAATCTACCATGATTTTGAACGAAATATAATTTATTGACATAGTGAACCTGACTATAACAGAGATTTGTGCTTTCGGTTGAAACTTCCTGCCATAACCTTAGTCGAACGTCAGTCCTGGGCATCCTGTTCGTGAAAGACTAGGGCCAACTTCCACCTGTCAACCGCACAGGAACGTGGGAATAATTGTGGCAGTTAATGAAGAAGAATAAGTGTCTTAGATTGAAACAGGTGTCATCATCATATGATGCAATCAGAAAAGTTTATTTTAATTGTTGGGTAATCTTGCAAGGACAATAAACACGTCGAAAGTTTTATTTTCACGTCCAAATAAACTTCGGAAGTTCTTAATACCGTCTTGGGCTAAACCAACTTGCCAACAAGTGATTAAGTAACAATAATTATAAATAACAAACTCGAACCCAAACTGGTTTCCTCCTTTTTATAAAAACACCCTAAAGGACACGTGTGAACCACGTGATCATGAGCTTTGTGACGTCACAGCAAAACTACAACTATCTTTGGGTTGCTCTGGTTTCGCCTTTAATGAGACATCTTTGTGTGGAATGTACCAGAGCAAGAAAGCTAAAATCTGTTCTTGATAACCGAGTCATTCGAGGTGCATCTATTTATTACGTACTTTTACACCCCATACACCATGGGGCAAACCCCCCCCACATTCAACGTATGATATTGGAGGAACCAGAGCAGAAACATTGCGAGGATGAGGAAATCCCCAAACTTGTGAATTTGTGCGTGTTTAAACATGTAAAGGTGAACGTAGGTACGCAAAGAAATGTAGGTACGCCAGTTTATTTTAGTTATATTAAGGGATGGTTTGAAGAAGTAAACAAAACATTCTTCCTGGACATTGTTGTTGTGTTCACAGCAAACAATATTACATTGTTCCAGTGTTGTAGAAACCTTAAACTTGTAAAAACGTTATGTGTTTTGTGTTGCTGTGATTATTTTAAACTAAGGCCGAGTTTCTCTTTTTCTGTTGCTCAAAGTCCCAACACCTGAAGCCCGAAGCAGCAATTTTGACTGTTTTTGGTTTTTTTAATCCCTCTTGCTTCCTGTGTTTGAACAGTCAAAATGACGGCTGAAATGGTTCTAGGTAAGAACAAGTTATTGGGTAACAGGATTTTCACCTAACATGACCTCTGACCTTTGACCTCGTGACCCCAAAATCTAAGTTCAGCTTTACCTCATTTTACATACCTGTACCAAGTTTGACATAGATCCATTCAGCCGTTCTCAAGTTATCGTGGAAACGAAAACCTAGCACGGACAGACGGATGGAGACAGCTGGACTGACGACCTGAAAACATAATGCCTCTGGCGACTTCGGCGCTTCCTCGTGTTAAATTAACATTTTTTTGCATTACATTTCTTTCAAGCGACATGCAATTTACATTTCACGAGCGTGGCTCGGCCCACTACACTCGCCTCACCACACGTCACTGCAGAGGCACAGGCTTGTTTAAACTGAAGATGATCACCTGACTCAACTTGAGTTGCTGTGTTGTCATGATTTCCAATCATAATACAAACATTTATTTTATACAAATTTTATTTGTAATTTTGGTGATATCATTTATTTGTAATTTAAAAGGTCCAAGTGGTCTAAAGCTCTAAACAGTCAGGGGGTCCATGCTGGTCTAATGGGTCTAAAGGGTCTTACTGATTTTCAGGATCTTAAGGATATTTGTGGACTTTAATGGTCTTCGGGGTTTTTGGGGTTCCTTAGGGTCTTCGGGGTGTTTTGGGTGTTCGGGGTGTTTTGGGTCTTTAGAAAACTTTATGTTGGGTTTTAGAAGCCAACTTTATTTTGTATCAAATATCAAAAAAGTACGTAATGGTAGACCTATGGGTGGATACACATGGACGCTCACCAATACGTGAGTGTGTGTAGAAACCGGAGGCAACTGCTGTGTTCAGGGCAAATAAAGTATTTTAATGCGTAGGAGATAAGGATTGTTACCTGAAATGGGTCACAAAACTTCTAAAAAATGCCGAAAGTACCTGAGAGAAAGGCCTCTGCACAACAAAGAAACTTGGAGATGTTTCTCAGCTCACCGAACAGGTAGCTGCTCATACTGCAGACTCCCAATCATGTGGGTCCGTACAAGGCCCAAGTGGACGGGTATGTGCTACACAAACCCCAAATGGATCCCTACCATTGAATGGATTGTGTATCTGGACTTCTGAACATCCATGGGATGGATATATATGGGGCTTGTGAATATCGAGGTTAAGTTTATTTTATTTTGTGTGCAGCCTATGGCTGCTGGTTGCATCATTGATGGGAGCACGGCTGTGCAATTCATCAACATGCGTGCCACCTGGTGTTATTGTGGACCTCTCATGTCATATCTGTGGGTAATATCCTATGTTGAATTTCAGTTTCCCCTACTGTGGACATATTATGTCATATCTGTGGGACATGTGTCATATTGGTGATAATATGACCTTTGACCTATTGTTTTACCTATAATTGATGTTTGACCTATATTATCTGGACATAGGTCATATCTGTCAAATCACATTATAATTGCCCTGCCTGGTGTGCGTCCCTCAGACTTTCCCACGAATATGGGAATATCAAAGCGCGATGGCTTAGCCGTGTGGCTGGAGCTCAGACCATCATGGAAAGAAAATATTGGATTTATTTTTAACAAAATAAAAAGCAACTTTACTCTTGCATTTAAATGGGAAAAAAACGTTTGTGTGTTTCTTCAACATCAGGCGCAGCGTCATAAGCTGTGCAAGTCCTCTGCACCGATGGCTCTCCAGGTGGGCAACCAGGTGCGCATCGTGTCATGGTGCAAAGGGGTTAGCGTGTATCGTCATAGTCTTGATGCAGGTGTTCGTTAGTGGCCGGTACGTTTTCTCTTGCACGGGCAGCTTCTCCAAATCATCCAGCGTCTCGAGCCCGTCGATAACCTTGCACGCCGAAAGCCGGTTTGCTTGATCAGTTCACGTGACGCCGTTCTCGGTCCGAATCCAAACAAATAATAAATAACAGTTTTTCTCAAAATGAAAGCCTGAACCTTGGACTGACCAGGATATCTCAAATACATCTGCGAGGCAACTTGTGATGATGAAAACCCAAGCTTGTGATGATGCAACTTGCGATGATGAAACCCAAGTGATATATCAATCGGCCTGGACGATCTCATTGCATGCAACAGCTAAAAAGTGCTGAATGCCAAACTGTATTGTCGAGGAAAATATTTGAAGTTTACAAAACAATTGCTTGTACAGTATATAAAAGCCAGTGACAAAGAGGACATTCTCCATGTTACGCAAGCAAACTTGGTTCGTTTCTCTGACCCCCTTCACCCTGCATTCCCCTTCCATGACCCTCCTCTACCCCTCCCAGGCCTTTCATTCCAATATTCTCCATTCCAACATTCTCCAATTCTCTCCAATAGACCCTGGTGTTGGGCTAGCGGCTAGGATGCCGGCTTAGGATCCTAGGATCCTGGGTTCGAATCCCGGTCGATCGCTGAATTAACACCAGGGGGGTTGACTCAGCCTGTCATCCTTCCGAGGTCGGTCATCCTTCCGAGGTCGGCTAATTGAGTACCAGTTCACTGGTAATTCCCTGTTTGTCGTTAAAGGCGGCAAAAAGGGTTGGCGTCAGGAAGGGCATCCGGCCGTAAAACATTGCTCCAAAAAGGGGACCAAAAAAAACAACAACAACCACGGTGCCCGAAAAAGGCCAACCCCCGCTTCGCGGGGACAAATGGCCTCTAAAGGTGTTTTTTTTTTTTGTTTGTTTTTCTCCATACATCCAAAGCACCTTGCCTTTCAATTACCACTCCACCCCAAATTCCCTACACCCTCTAAGTTGAAACCTCTAAGTCACGCTGTTGAAACCAAAGCTTTTAGAATCATTGGAATCTCCCGCGATGAAGATAACTCCGAGGGCCTTTCACTCTCACCGCAGGCAGGTTGGTGGTCTTTCTGTCTTCTACCGACTCCTCTCCGGCCTTTCTCCCCCAGCTCTATCTGTGATCTGTCCCCCAAATATTCCTACAGGTCGCACAAGATCTCCCAGCAACCCCCTTATGGTTAAACTGCCAAAATCAAGACTCTCTGCTCACCTTCACTCCTTCATTCCTCTTTTCTCCCACCTCTGGAACAAACTCCCTCACTCTCTTCAATCCCTTTCCTCCCTCCAGGTCTTTAAAACAGCTGTTCACCACCATCTCTTATCTTACCCCCATCCCCATCCAAAAACCCCATCCAAAACCTTGATCTTTTCTACCCCCGTTAATTCACCCCAGATCCACTTTTTTGAAATACCGACTTCTTTCCTGGAAGTTTTAGCAGTGTGCATGTGTTTTTTACCTCCTCCCCCCAAACCCTCCTCCCTCCCACAGATCTCCCGATGTCCCTGTTCTCTGCTGTTGTACTTGTGTGCTCCCCTCTCTCTCCCCATCTTGTCTCCTGCTCCCTTTATTATATGTTTTTTATGTGTCCGTTTTTTTTTTTTTGTGATTAATGTTAGCTCTTACACGAGCCTCGATCTTGTATACAAAAAAAAAAAAAAAAATCTTCCCCATCCTCTCTACTTGCCTTCTTTTTTTCCAATTGATTTTTTTTATTTACCCACAATTCTCTCCCGTCTTCATCGCGCGTACAAAATATGTATAAGGCTGTAAAGGTTCAACATATGACTCACTTCCCAAAGATGGTGTACTTCATGTCGAGATGCGGCTGCTTGCCGTACGTGATGAAGAACTGCGAGCCGTTGGTGTTAGGTCCACTGTTGGCCAAGGAGACCACCCCACGGATATTGTGCTGAAACAAATATAACACCACCAGGACAACACGGCCGACTTTCCAATGCATGGTTTACAGGCCTGAACTAGTAAATCCAGATTTAATATGAAGTTTACAATCAAGTCGAAGCAGTTAACACTTGTAATGCGAAAGGATGCCATTTGGTTCATGAACAAAAAAACCCCTTGCTTCCTGATTTTTAAAATCCCTCTTGCTTCCTGTGTTTGAACAGTCAAAATGACGGCTGAAATGGTTCTAGGTAAGAACAAGTTATTTGGTAACAGGATTTTCACCTAACATGACCTCTGACCTTTGACCTCATGACGCCAAAATCTAATCAGTTCAGCTTTACCTCATTTTACATACCTGTACCAAGTTTGACTTCGATCCATTCAGCCGTTCTCAAGTTATCGTGGAAACGAAAACCTAGCACGGACAGACGGATGGAGACAGCTGGACTGACGACCTGAAAACATAATGCCTCTGGCGACTTCGGCGCTTCCTCGTGTTAAATTAACATTTTTTTGCATTACATTTCTTTCAAGCGACATGCAATTTACATTTCACTAGCGTGGCTCGGCCCACTACACTCGCCTCACCACACGTCACTGCAGAGGCACAGGCTTGTTTAAACTGAAGATGATCACCTGACTCAACTTGAGTTGCTGTGTTGTCATGATTTCCAATCATAATACAAACATTTATTTTATACAAATTTTATTTGTAATTTTGGTGATATCATTTATTTGTAATTTAAAAGGTCCAAGTGGTCTAAAGCTCTAAACAGTCAGGGGGTCCATGCTGGTCTAATGGGTCTAAAGGGTCTTACTGATTTTCAGGATCTTAAGGATATTTGTGGACTTTAATGGTCTTCGGGGTTTTTGGGGTTCCTTAGGGTCTTCGGGGTGTTTTGGGTCTTTAGAAAACTTTATGTTGGGTTTTAGAAGCCAACTTTATTTTGTATCAAATATCAAAAAAGTAAGTAATGGTAGACCTATGGGTGGATACACATGGACGCTCACCAATACGTGAGTGTGTGTAGAAACCGGAGGCAACTGCTGTGTTCAGGGCAAATAAAGTATTTTAATGCGTAGGAGATAAGGATTGTTACCTGAAATGGGTCACAAAACTTCTAAAAAATGCCAAAAGTACCTGAGAGAAAGGCCTCTGCACAACAAAGAAACTTGGAGATGTTTCTCAGCTCACCGAACAGGTAGCTGCTCATACTGCAGACTCCCAATCATGTGGGTCCGTACAAGGCCCAAGTGGACGGGTATGTGCTACACAAACCCCAAATGGATCCCTACCATTGAATGGATTGTGTATCTGGACTTCTGAACATCCATGGGATGGATATATATGGGGCTTGTGAATATCGAGGTTAAGTTTATTTTATTTTGTGTGCAGCCTATGGCTGCTGGTTGCATCATTGATGGGAGCACGGCTGTGCAATTCATCAACATGCGTGCCACCTGGTGTTATTGTGGACCTCTCATGTCATATCTGTGGGTAATATCCTATGTTGAATTTCAGTATCCCCTACTGTGGACATATGTCATATCTGTGGGACATGTGTCATATTGGTGATAATATGACCTTTGACCTATTGTTTTACCTATAATTGATGTTTGACCTATATTATCTGGACATAGGTCATATCTGTCAAATCACATTATAATTGCCCTGCCTGGTGTGCGTCCCTCAGACTTTCCCACGAATATGGGAATATCAAAGCGCGATGGCTTAGCCGTGTGGCTGGAGCTCAGACCATCATGGAAAGAAAATATTGGATTTATTTTTAACAAAATAAAAAGCAACTTTACTCTTGCATTTAAATGGGAAAAAAACGTTTGTGTGTTTCTTCAACATCAGGCGCAGCGTCATAAGCTGTGCAAGTCCTCTGCACCGATGGCTCTCCAGGTGGGCAACCAGGTGCGCATCGTGTCATGGTGCAAAGGGGTTAGCGTGTATCGTCATAGTCTTGATGCAGGTGTTCGTTAGTGGCCGGTACGTTTTCTCTTGCACGGGCAGCTTCTCCAAATCATCCAGCGTCTCGAGCCCGTCGATAACCCTGCACGCCGAAAGCCGGTTTGCTTGATCAGTTCACGTGACGCCGTTCTCGGTCCGAATCCAAACAAATAATAAATAACAGTTTTTCTCAAAATGAAAGCCTGAACCTTGGACTGACCAGGATATCTCAAATACATCTGCGAGGCAACTTGTGATGATGAAAACCCAAGCTTGTGATGATGCAACTTGCGATGATGAAACCCAAGTGATATATCAATCGGCCTGGACGATCTCATTGCATGCAACAGCTAAAAAGTGCTGAATGCCAAACTGTATTGTCGAGGAAAATATTTGAAGTTTACAAAACAATTGCTTGTACAGTATATAAAAGCCAGTGACAAAGAGGACATTCTTCATGTTACGCAAGCAAACTTGGTTCGTTTCTCTGACCCCCTTCACCCTGCATTCGCCTTCCATGACCCTCCTCTGCCCCTCCCAGGCCTTTCATTCCAATATTCTCCATTCCAACATTCTCCAATTCTCTCCAATAGACCCTGGTGTTGGGCTAGCGGCTAGGGTGCCGGCTTAGGATCCTAGGATCCTGGGTTCGAATCCCGGTCGATCGCTGAATTAACACCAGGGGGGTTGACTCAGCCTGTCATCCTTCCGAGGTCGGTCATCCTTCCGAGGTCGGCTAATTGAGTACCAGTTCACTGGTAATTCCCTGTTTGTCGTTAAAGGCGGCAAAAAGGGTTGGCGTCAGGAAGGGCATCCGGCCGTAAAACATTGCTTCAAAAAGGGGACCAAAAAAAACAACAACAACCACGGTGCCCGAAAAAGGCCAACCCCCGCTTCGCGAGGACAAATGGCCTCTAAAGGTGTTTTTTTTTGTTTGTTTTTTTTTCTCCATACATCCAAAGCACCTTGCCTTTCAATTACCACTCCACCCCAAATTCCCTACACCCTCTAAGTTGAAACCTCTAGTCACGCTGTTGAAACCAAAGCTTTTAGAATCATTGGAATCTCCCGCGATGAAGATAACTCCGAGGGCCTTTCACTCTCACCGCAGGCAGGTTGGTGGTCTTTCTGTCTTCTACCGACTCCTCTCCGGCCTTTCCCCCCCAGCTCTATCTGTGATCTGTCCCCCAAATATTCCTACAGGTCGCACAAGATCTCCCAGCAACCCCCTTATGGTTAAACTGCCAAAATCAAGACTCTCTGCTCACCTTCACACTCCTTCATTCCTCTTTTCTCCCACCTCTGGAACAAACTCCCTCACTCTCTTCAATCCCACTCATCCCTCCAGGTCTTTAAAACAGCTGTTCACCACCATCTCTTATCTTACCCCCATCCCCATCCAAAAACCCCATCCAAAACCTTGATCTTTTCTACCCCCGTTAATTCACCCCAGATCCACTTTTTTGAAATACCGACTTCTTTCCTGGAAGTTTTAGCAGTGTGCATGTGTTTTTTACCTCCTCCCCCCAAACCCTCTCCCTCCCACAGATCTCCCGATGTCCCTGTTCTCTGCTGTTGTACTTGTGTGCTCCCCTCTCTCTCCCCATCTTGTCTCCTGCTCCCTTTATTATATGTTTTTTATGTGTCCGTTTTTTTTTTTTTGTGATTAATGTTAGCTCTTACACGAGCCTCGATCTTGTATACAAAAAAAAAAAAAAAAATCTTCCCCATCCTCTCTACTTGCCTTCTTTTTTTCCAATTGATTTTTTTTATTTACCCACAATTCTCTCCCGTCTTCATCGCGCGTACAAAATATGTATAAGGCTGTAAAGGTTCAACATATGACTCACTTCCCAAAGATGGTGTACTTCATGTCGAGATGCGGCTGCTTGCCGTACGTGATGAAGAACTGCGAGCCGTTGGTGTTAGGTCCACTGTTGGCCAAGGAGACCACCCCACGGATATTGTGCTGAAACAAATATAACACCACCAGGACAACACGGCCGACTTTCCAATGCATGGTTTACAGGCCTGAACTAGTAAATGCAGATTTAATATGAAGTTTACAATCAAGTCGAAGCAGTTAACACTTGTAATGCGAAAGGATGCCATTTGGTTCATGAACAAAAAAAAATCCGTGGAAAAACGTCCGTGGCGATTCCCATGAATCACGTTCAAAATGCGTAATGTCCTGAGAAAACCTGATGGCAATTACTCCCAGGTGGAGTGTGCTACTAACTGGTGTATATAACCTGGTGGTTATTGCCAAATACATGTGTGAGATATGGTCGAGAGCATCCCAAAAGATTTCTTTCGGATTGAATACCCAAACAACCAAAAAGGTAGCTTTTGTATATTTCAGATTTTTTTGGTGCTGTCGCTAACTACACCGCCTAGGCTGTACAAACATGCATGCCCGGTTGCCCTGACAGATCAATTACGAACGCTATAATAGTCCGGCAGCTAAGCTAAATATAGCATAACAATTGTGCATTTTGTGAGGAAAGCACAAAATTTGGCACACTAGTACACTATCATATTGTTACAGACGCGGTTTTGGATGTTGGTTTACCGAGCGGTTTGGTATGACCGCGTCTGCACAGTTTACCCGATTATACTCGAACGTTGGCCGAGTCGCGCTACGCTAAATCAATTGAGGAAAGGACACACGGCTGGGTTTAAATGACACGACACCAGGGGTACAGTTCTCAAGACCTCCGGAGGAGGTTATAATATTTCGGAACGTTAGATTACAAGGACAAGAGGGACAGCATAGTAAGGTGGGCACTTAATTACGGTCTTATAGTAACCCCGACAGACGACAGATAAACGGGACAAGACTGACTCACACCGGGATTGATGGCAAGGAAGGGCAGGTAGTCGGTGGACAGCACAAGGTGCACTCTTGGCTCAGGGACAGGATCCACACGGTCCGAAAGATGCAGGGAGGTCTCCCAGCGCTCGGAGGTCGCGACTGGTTCTTCTTCAAGCTCGGGGCGCATCTGACGTCACGTCCGGTAAGTGGCTGCGTATATCCGGCGGGGAGTGACACGCCCTCGGCTCGTTAGCTCCGCCCCAGATGGAATCGGCCCGTTGCTTCTTATTGGGTGCGGGGGTTACCGGGCTCCGCCCTTGACGAGGAGCTGACAGCCAGCCCCTTCGTGGTAACCCCATGGGCGCACATGGCAATGGCGGCTAACCAAGCCGGTGTGAGGACGCACACTCCCCGCACCGCGGCCGCGCCGCCCCCGCTGTGGTTGTAGTTGTTGTTGTTGTTATTGTTTCATGAGGAAGATGGGAGGAGGTATGGGGAGGTCCTAAACTCACTACTGGTGCCATACAATCACATTCTGGTGCAACGAAGAGTCAGAATTAATGGAAACGAGTCCTTAACTGACATAGACTAAGAATAACTAGCAAGAGGTCCGAAAGTTGTCTACGTGAGATGCGGTGGACCTGGGCACGACATTTAATGGGGGAAGAAGGGGAAGGTCGGTTCTACAGAGTGTTGTTTACAGACAATGGGACTAGGGAATGGGGGATTGGGGATAGTTGGGGAGTATTGGGGAAATAGGGGAATATTTACAAGCGGATATGGAGGCCAAGTCCCATATCCGCAACAATATTATGAAAAGATCTGGATATTGGGCCATCTCAGATTCAGAGATTAGATTTTTGCAAGATTTGCAGATTTTGCAGATTTTGCAAGCTGAGATTGCAACGCCAGGGACGGCCGACTCCTTCCTGCGAGCTGCCCACGTCACCCGCACAAGAAGAGCTCATCAAATCACTGCAGCGGCACTGCACATCCTGCAACACCGTGCGTATGAACGCCACTGTATGACATATGCTGATGATGCAGAAGACCTGCCTGAGTTCGAAGACTGGTGTCACCAGAGAGGAGAAGACATTCCCAACTTTCAGTGCTGGGCAACTGTGCTGGAACTAGAGATGTTGGTACTGGTCTACGTGCGTTCTCTGCGGCAGGCTTCATTCACGACGTACCTTGATGCCCTGACGGAACTGGTCCCATGGTTCCATGCCTTAGACCACACACACTATGCCAGGTGGGTCCCTGTTCACCTGAGGGACACGGTTGCACTCCCAATGAAGCACCCAGATGTAGCCAGAGAATTCAGGGCTGGCAACTTCACTGTACAGAAGACGAAGAAGGTGTTCTCTTCGATCCCAATCGAATCGAAATCTTGCAAAAATCAAATCTCTGAATCTGAGATGGCCCAATATCCAGATCTTTTCATAATATGATCGTCTACTAGTGTGCCAAATTTGGTGCTTTCCTCACAAAATGCACAATCGTTATGCTAAGTTGCCCCACTATAAGGCGAGTTTGCACATTTTAAAGTTTGTGATGTACACCGGCTTTTAAACACATCCGTTATTAAAGAACGATGAAAGTTAAAGGTATTTTCATAAGTTGAGCAATCGGGCTCTGCAAATTTTAACGTCAAACTGCACATAATTGTTTACTCGCTATAAAGATCTATCTACCTTTAGGTGTTCGTTAAACTCGTCTTCAAACTTTCGTCCCCAGATACTGTTGCCTCCTTTGCCTGTACCTGCGTGAAAGGTAACAACATTACCTTACCATTCGATCTTTCCAAGTATCGCCTCATAGCATGAGTCACGTATCGCTTTCACGATTTAATGGCCATTTCCTCAAACAGTCCTCCGAAAAAAATCCTGCCCATGCTTGCCATAAAAAAATTCGAAATCATAATCTTCACCTGTGGGGTCCCCCGTCTGCACCATGAAGCCACGGATGTTACGGTGGAAGAGGCACCCATTGTAGTAATCGCTAGCACACAGCACCAGGAAGTTCTGCACACAGCAGAGCGAGGGCATGAATCATGAATCGGGTTCCGTGTCTACGTCTCAGATGTACACAAGTTCCCTCTACGTGTACAGATCCGCATTGACTACACAACGATAGGGTATCTGTAGTTTGGCACGACAATAAAGGGCCTTGCCGATTGGCCGGGATGATCATTCATTTCTAATGTTCCACGTCATTGCAATCAAAGGCAAAATCGGAACACAGGATGTTGTTATTAAAGCTTTTCAAATCCTTTGTAGATCTGGGTTCATCAGTCTGAATAATAATAAGAATAATAATAAATAAATAAATATATATATATTGTAAATATAATATTCTTATAAATGTCACGTTATGTTAAACTAGATCCAGGAAATTAATTAAGGTTGATTAAATCCGATTTTAACTATAACGACCCTTGGTAGAGCGCACACCTCCACCAGGCTGAACAGTTTATGTTTTCTATCCCACTGATAGGCCGGATCTGGATTCGGACCTGATCCAAAATCTAATCGGCTTCTTCTCGTCACCGTAACCAACTCATTCACCAAGTTTCATCCAAATCCGTCCATAACGTTTTGAGATATCCTGCTTTCTATTGCTTTTTGCCCTGTCTCTCAATGATGAAGAATCACTCAAAAAATTCTCAGATACAGATCCGGATCTTCACCAAAATGTAACGATTTTGTCCTCGTCACATATCCAACCTGTCTACCAAATTTCGTCCAAATCCGTCCACAACCTTTTTGAGATATCCTGTTCACAAACAGAAAGAAAAAACAGGGGTGAAAACATAACCTCCATCCACCTTCGGTGGCGTTGTTCACGAAGGGGACTGCGACCTATTATAACCACCTTTAGAGGCCATTGGGAGGACCTATTACCTTTAGAGGGACTGCGACCTATTACACAGTCTTATTCCTCATCTACATCAACAACCTCTCTGATGCTCTGGAAAAAGAAGAAGAAAACAAAATCCAGTCTTCCTTTTTGTAGGCGACTCCACATTATGTCATACAACACACCATCCCCACCCGCAGGCAGACAGCAGGTTTTTTTTGTGTACAAGATCGAGGCTCGTGTAAGAGCTAACATTAATCACAAAAAAAAAACTGACACATAAGACATAACGTACACATAAGAGCAAGAGGATGGGGGAGAGGGGGCAGCATACAAGTACAATATTTGAGAGCAGGGACATCGGGAGATCTGTGGGAGGGAGAGAGCTTGGGGGGAGGGGGCGTGGGAAGGGGGGTGGGGGAGGTAAAAAACACATGGACACTGCTAGGACTTCCAGGAAAGAAGTCGGTATTTCAGAAAAGTGGATATGGGGTGAATTAAAAGGGGGTATAAAAGATCAAGGTTTTGGATGGGGGAAGATAAGAGATGGTGGTGAACAGCTGTTTTAAAGACCTGGAGGGAGGAGTGGGATTGAAGAGAGTGGGGGAGTTTGTTCCAGAGGCGGCAGAAAAGAGGAATGAAAGAAAGAGTGAAGGTGAGCGGAGAGCAGTTGAGTCACTCCGTGGATCTGGAATTGATTAGATACTGGTCTGATAAATGGAACACATCTTTAAGTTCTGATAAATCTCACAATCTCACCCTGTTGTGGAAAGAACGTCAAATGAACTCACCGATGTCCATTGTCAGGCATTGGAAAAGGTTGAATCTCCTTAAGTGATAGGCCTCACCATTAGCCATGACCTCAAGGGTTAACTATATAAAAAAAACTTAGCCTTCAAAGAGAGATGCAGACTAAGCATGCTCCATCGTACCAAATCTTTCCATGAAAAATCTGAGATGCTCGCAGCCTATAAGGCCCTTCTTCATATGTAGCAAGGCCCTATAAACTCATTGGGGCTCTCCCCTATGGGCGACTGCCGCTGCATTACATCTGTCGTTCCTGGATTATGCGGAGATCAAAACGCTCAACATTATTGGAATCTCCCGCGATGATGCCGAAGCGAAAGGTTTGTTGTTTTCTCATCGCAGGCAGGTTGGTGGTCTTCTGGTCTAGCTCCCTTTGCCTTCTCAGCACTCCAACCCTCCCCAGCTTGGTCAGGTAACTCCCAACCTGGCTAAACTCTCAAAATCCAGGATTACCTCAACTCCTTTTGTTCCCGTTTGTGAGAAAGCTCAATCTTACTCTTCCTTCCAGGGATTCAAGCACGTGATGTACCACCCACCATCTCATGTCATTCCCCATCTATTTATATCCGTAACTGTTTATATCCTCTTACTTGCAAGTTACCGTTTCGTCTCCACTTCTGCTGTTCATTCATTCCCTTCTTTATGAAAACAGTGGCAGTGGAGCAACAGTTGGAGTACTGCCGCCAGTCGTCCAGCTGTTGCCGCACTGTCACGATGTTGCCTCTTTACCCTCCATCATCTCGTCCTTCCATGAGGCTCGATCTTGCATAAAAAACCAAGTACATCCGATTGACTTTTGCTATTCACGCTGTTTGTTGCTTATAATTATATATCGCTCTATTTAATCACCGATGATCTGAACACACCTCACACGCCTTTGGAACTTGCTCACAGAACAACTCCAACTTCAAATCTCCAAGGTCAGTGTGCAGAGTCACAGCCTGTCATTCCAGAGAAACGTGGAGGAGACGCAATTAGACCATCCATACCTAATCCATTACACACACACAATATATATATATATAGTGTACAGAGAGATATACATACAGAGAGAACGTTCAGTTCAATCATACAGAGAGAGATATATAGTATATACATACAGAGAGAACGTTCAGTTCAATCACGTGGATATATTTCATAAATGGAAGGACTTTGTACCCCATATACTGCACCGTAACCATATGTGTATATATATACAGCCGTCACACACACATACACACACACATAAGAATATGTGCACACACACAAGAATATGTGCACGCACGCACGCACACACACACACACACACACACACACACACACACACACACACACACACACACACACACACACACACACACACACACACACACACACACACACACACACACAAGAATATGTGAACACACACAAGAATATGTGCACACACACACAATAATATGTGCACACACACACAATAATATGTGCACACACACATGAGAATATGTATGTACACACACACACACTCTCACACACACACACACACACACACACACACACACACACACACACACACACACACACACACACACACACACACATAAGAATATGTGCACACACACAAGAATATGTGCACACACACAAGAATATGTGCACACACACACATGAGAATATGTATGTACACACACACATACACCGTTTCGTGATGTCATACATAGGTTGTGTAACCTAAGCACCAGATATTGAGCCCAAGACAAAAACTATAAACGAATACAACGTCATAGAAAATATACATTCTTTAACGTACCAAAGCATTGGGGATACTTATGATTTGTATTTTATTTTTTTAAAGCAATTATGATTTAAAACTCAGCCTCCCATTTGACTAGCGTGATATGAATACAGGAAGCACACGTGCTCTGACCTCACCATTGAACGTTGGCGCTTACAAACTATTTTTTTTTTACCGTTAAGACTATAGCAAATAGTCAAAATACTGTTTTCAAAAACACTATTCCATTCTCATTTCGAGCGAGGAAGCATCTGGTTCACCGTCACACTGACTCCGGAAGTGTTTTCCTTACGGCATTTCTCTCACAGATCAGAAAAATTCGTTATACTTGTTACATTTGATATTATCCCTCGAAAGTAATATGATAGTGCCTTTAGATTGAAGAAAAGTAGGTTAAAAAAGAATATCTCGTGAATTGGATCGTTTCTTTATACACCGCCCCAAGTCGTGCGCTTCAACACCACTGATCTGTATATATACTACAGATCTGTATATACCACATATGTAGTATATACAGATCAGTGTTCAACACTCCTTTAGAATCCATTCGTAAATGCTCTTTAGATTAGATCCAATTAGCACGCAGAAATGATCTATGCAGTTTTCGACCAATATTACGGTTGAGGTAAAAATCGGCCAAAAACTGGCGAAACGTTGCGTTTCCAGCAGGGGTGCCGCAACATGGAGCACGTCGCCCTGCCGAGAGAACGTTCAATAACGTGAATATATTTCACAATGGAAGGACTTTGTACCCATACACCGCACAATAACCATATACCTACCGATAGATTAAATAGGGTATGGAATGCAATCAATTTCTGCAGAAAATACAAATGTTGGTGTGACAATACCTGATATGAAGTAAACATCCATGGCGCTGAAGGGAGTTTTCCGCCATGGGTGAAATCCGTGATGAGGTGTATAACGTTAATGTGATAGCTAATCACGTCGTTTTTCCAAGGCCGCTTCTAATTACACAAGTAATAACAACAGTTTTGATAATAGCACAATATTAATGCTATTGTGGCGGACACAAAAGCCCACTGGCGTGGTGACATCATTCCGCGCACCAAGTGGGCGGTGGCCACGCCCAAGGGGTAGGCGTGGCCTAATGATATACACCGGGCGCGCAGCCCGGAGCGCGCCAGTGTTACAGTGAGCTCCTGAAATAAAGACGCTTATAAGTTACCGCTTGTCCGCTTCCTCCTTGATCGCAAGCAGCGCGCGTAACGCCGCGCTTTACTGGTGACCCCCTTGACGTTGGATCTGCCGGAGCGATCCTTCCACACGCGACGCCATTGCCATGGCCAACTTCATCAAACTTCCCGAATTTTGGGAGGCTCAGGCCGAAGTCTGGTTCGTCCAGGCCGAAGCCCAATTTCAGCTTCTGCGCCTCACCGGCGATGACACGCGCTATTGCCACGTCGTCGCCTCCCTCGGGCCCGGCACGGCCGCTCGAGTTGTGTCCGTCCTTCGCCACCCACCGGACGGCCACAAGTACGAGGCACTCAAGCGGCTACTCCTAGCCACGTTCGGCCTCACGGACGACGCACGGGCCGACCGCCTCCTGGATCTCACCGAGCTCGGTGACACGCGCCCGTCGGTCCGAATGGACCATATGCTGTCACTGTTGGGCGACGAAGCCCCCGGTTCTCTATTCCGAGCGCTTTTCCGTCGCCAACTTCCAGCGCAGGTTCGCCTCGCGTTGGCCGGGACCGGGCTAACGGAACCCCGTGCATTGGCAGCCGAGGCGGACAAGTACTTCGCCGCTTCGGACACGCGGGCGAGAGTCGGCGTGGCCGTCATGGCCCTCGTGGCTGATGCTGCTAAAGCTGCTGCTGCTGATGCTGCTGATGCTGCTGCTGCTGATCCACAGCATCAGCTTATACAGCATACGCAGCATGCTGATACGCACCTCGTGACCGCCGCCTCGCCCCGCCCACCGCCGCGGCGAAAACCGCCACCGCGGGGAAACCCGCCAACTCCACCGGCCTGGCGGAGCCAGCCGCGCTCCTCCAGCTCCACCACCTGGTGCTGGGTCCACGCCAAGTTCGGCCACGAAGCTCGGCAGTGTCATCCGCCATGCTCCTTCAACAGGTCGGGAAACGCCTGGGCCGGCGCTCAATAGTGGCGATGAGCGCCGGCCGTTCGAGCAGCCTGCTGTTCATAACGGACACCTTCTCCGGGCGCCGTTACCTGTCACCTGTCACGTTCGAGCAGCCGTTACGCGGCTACCATCAGGTCCCCGTCAGGCCGGAGGACGTCCCGAAGACGGCGGTCATCACGCCATTCGGACTCTTCGAGTTCCTGCGCATGCCCTTCGGTCTGAAGAATGCGGCTCAGGCGTTCCAGCGACTGATGGACAGCGTCCTGCGTGACTTGGATTTTGTCTACGTCTACCTGGACGATATCCTCGTCGCCAGCGCGTCCCGCGAAGAGCACCTATGCCACCTCCGCACGCTCTTCGAACGCCTGGGCCAGCATGGCCTGATTGTGAACCCCGCAAAGTGCCGGTTCGGCGCCACCATAATCGATTTTCTGGGGCACCGTGTCACCAGGCACGGAGCCGTCCCCCTGCCGGCCAAGGTGGAGGTGGTGAAGGGGTTTCCGCGCCCCCGCACGATCAGAGGGCTGCAGGAGTTCCTGGGCATGGTGAACTTTTACCATCGGTTCCTGCCCCGTATCGCCCAGCTCCTGCGCCCTCTGCACGAAGCTCTCCGAGGTAAGCCGGGCAAAGGCGACGTTACCTGGACCGAGCAGATGGACACGGCGTTCACGGGCGCGAAGCTCGCCTTGGCTAACGCCACCATGCTCGCGCACCCGGCGCCCGATGCACCGATCGCCCTCACCACCGATGCCTCGGACTACGCGGTGGGCGCGGTGCACGAGCAATGGGTGCGTGGAGCTTGGCAACCGCTGGCGTTCTTTAGCCGGCAGCTTCGCCCGCCCGAACGCCGTTACAGTACCTTCGACCGCGAGTTGCTCGGGCTTCACTTGGCGGTCAGGCACTTCCGCCATCTGCTCGCGGGCCGTGCGTTCACTGCCTTCGTCGACCACAAGCCGCTGATCTTCGCGATGGGCAAGGTCACCGAGCCATGGTCGGCCCGGCAGCAGCGTCACCTCTCGGCCGTGTCCGAGTACACGACGGACATCCAGCACGTCGCGGGGAAGGACAACCCGGTGGCGGATTCCCTTTCCCGGGCCGTCGCCCACGCAGTCCACCTCGGCATCGACTATGCCCGGATGGCAGCGGACCAGGCCGCTGACCCCGACGTCCAGGCCTTGCGGACCGCCGTCACGGGCCTCCGCGTCACCGAGGTGGCGTTCGACGGCGCGGGCGCGGCCCTCTTGTGCGACGTCTCCCTCGGGCGTCCTCGCCCCATCGTGCCCGCGGGCTGGCAGCGCCAGGTGTTTGACGCCATCCACGGCCTGTCCCACCCGGGCGCGAGGGCCTCCCAAAGGCTGATCGCCGACAAGTTCGTCTGGCATGGCCTCCGGAAGGCCGTCCGCGGCTGGGCCAGGACGTGCCTCGCGTGCCAGCGCGCCAAGGTGCACCGGCTCACCCAGGCCCCGTTGGCCCCATTCACGGTGCCGGAACGCCGGTTTGACCACGTCCACGTGGACCTGGTGGGACCTCTGCCCCCCTCGCGGGGTTTCACCTACGTCCTCACCATGGTGGACCGCACCACCCGGTGGCCGGAGGCCGTGCCCTTGGCGTCGACAACGGCGGCCGATGTCGCGCAGGCTTTCATCGCCACCTGGGTCGCCCGGTTCGGCGCCCCCTCAGCCATCTCGTCCGACCGCGGCCCCCAGTTCACCTCGGAGCTCTGGGGGGCAGTCGCGCAGGGGCTCGGGGTCCGGCTGCACCGAACCACGGCCTACCACCCCCAGGCTAACGGCCTGTGTGAGCGATTTCACCGCTCATTGAAGGCCGCGCTCCGGGCCACCCTCCACGACGACGGCTGGGTCGACAGGCTCCCCTGGGTCCTGCTGGGCCTCCGGACGGCGCCCAAGGAGGACCTGCGCGCAGCCGCGGTGGAGTTGGTCTTCGGGCAACCGCTGCGGGTGCCGGGCGAGTTCCTCCCCGACACCATGGTCCGCGGCACAGCAGCGCTCCGCTCTGCAAGAGACCGCCCAGAGGTTCGCCCCGGTGCCAACGGCATGCCACGGGCACCCACCGACGCATGTCGCCCCGGAGCTTCGCACGGCGGAGTACGTCTTCGTCCGCCACGATGCCCACCGGACACCACTGCGGCCCCCGTACGACGGGCCTTTCCGCGTGCTGGAGACCGGGGCGAAGCACTTCACCCTGGACATCGGCGGTACTCCTGACCGCGTTTCGGTAGACCGCCTCAAGCCGGCCCACCTCGACTTGGACCATCCACCGCCAGTGGCCCGACCCCCACGTCGGGGCCGTCCCCCTGCGGGCGGACCCCCGGCACCGCCCAGCCCCGCCGCCACGCCGCCCCCCGGTCCTGCACCCATCCCAGGGGCAGCCAGGGACATCCCACCTGGCATCCCTGCACCCCGGACGCCGCCGATCGCCAGGGGGCGCTTCGGCAGGGTCATTCGTCTGCCCCGCAAACTGGCCCTCCAGGTGCGCGGGAATTCTGGGGGGGCGC
Organism: Myxine glutinosa; assembly: GCF_964187855.1. Taxonomy (NCBI): domain Eukaryota; kingdom Metazoa; phylum Chordata; class Myxini; order Myxiniformes; family Myxinidae; genus Myxine; species Myxine glutinosa. The sequence continues at coordinate 32,092,704 of NC_136273.1, forward strand.
GTGTGGCGGACTCGGACACAAAAGCCCACTGGCGTGGTGACATCATTCCGCGCACCAAGTGGGCGGTGGCCACGCCCGAGGGGTAGGCGTGGCCTCATGATATACACCGGGCGCGCAGCCCGGAGCGCGGAGTGTTACAGTGAGCTCCTGAAATAAAGACGCTTTTAAGTTACCGCTTGTCCGCTTCCTCCTTGCTCGCAAGCAGCGCGCGTAACGCCGCGCTTTACTATTACAAAACAATATTAATGCTAATAAGAACAAGCCCATTAGATTTTGCTTCAGGTACGAATCCAGACCTGGCTTATCAGTGGATACAAAACGTAAACTATTCAGCCAGGTGGAGGTGTGCGCTCTCCTGAGTTCTGATCGAGATTCCGATGACAAAGGCAGGTGGAGCGCACGGGAGGCGTCTATCCAAGATTGTCTGTTGTCCGAGTGTGTTATTTCCACTCGGTGAAGCACAGCACGTTTTGCTGAATTAATTCCCCGGATAAAGAGACGAATTGCTGAAGTTTGAATCGCTCGCTCATTATAATTCGCCACGTTCCCTGGACGTTCTTCCACGTCAGGTCTCACACTCAGGTAATGACCCACTGAGGATTGATGCACAAACCGGTCCCAAAAAACCCCCCACAATTTAGTGCAAGTACTATCAACTCATTCTGATGTACCATAGCTCATTCTGATGTACCAGAGCTCATTCTGATGTACCAGAACTCATTCTGATGTACCAGAGCTCATTCTGATGTACCAGAGCTCATTCTGATGTACCATAACTCATTCTGATGTACCATAGCTCATTCTGATGTACCATAACTCATTCTGATGTACCATAACTCATTCTGATGTACCATAGCTCATTCTGATGTACCATAACTCATTCTGATGTACCATAGCTCATTCTGATGTACCATAACTCATTCTGATGTACCATAGCTCATTCTGATGTACCATACCTCATTCTGATGTACCATAACTCATTCTGATGTACCATAGCTCATTCTGATGTACCATAACTCATTCTGATGTACCATAGCTCATTCTGATGTACCATAACTCATTCTGATGTACCATACCTCATTCTGATGTACCATAACTCATTCTGATGTACCATAGCTCATTCTGATGTACCATAGCTCATTCTGATGTACCATAGCTCATTCTGATGTACCATAGCTCATTCTGATGTACCATAGCTCATTCTGATGTACCATACATACCTTTTACAGAGCGTTGGCGAAGCTGTCTTGGTAAGGGTTATATTCACTTGTACTGGGTGGTTTGCCTTTGCCTTCCTCGCAGTAGTTATGATAGGAATTTGTAATTTGTTCAGGGTGCCGGCGATAACTCGCCTATTCTTAGCGAAAGGCACCGTGGGATCTTTGCCGTCCACCAAATAATGCAGGTAGACGGAATTCCTGTTTAACGTCGATCCGATGGATGACCCACACATTGATGAATCACCCCACCTGTGAAACACCGGCATGACCGTTTATAGCCGGTACGGGATTCAAATAGGTTAGACAACTTTGTGGTGACATACAGGTGAGAGTGGGTATGTTTAGGTCATCCTGCCAGCCCATATGCTATTATAGAGTAAATATAAGGATTGTGTAAAGAGGAATATCAGTAAGGTGAGGGTGGTTGGAGAGTGGAGAGAGTTGAGGTGAGTGGAGGGGTATCGTGGTCATGGCAGGGCAGAATCATGGTGCCATTGGACCTGACCCATTATAAACTAGAGCTTCCAGGGAAGCAAAACTCAACTGAACTGACTGGACAAAACCAAGTTTGATCAAAATCCATAAATATTTGTGGACGTTAGTCATAACGTCGTTTCGGAGCTGAGAACAATATGGCGGCCATTTTGTGACGGATCGGGTTGGAATGCAATAGCAACCTACCTTGTGTGGTAAGGGTTAATCATTCTAAGTTTGATCAAAATCTGTTAATATTTGTGGACGCTGGAGTGTTAACGTCGTTTTCATGACCAAAAACAAAATGGTCGCCTAAGTCCGCCATTTTTCAACGGATCGGGCTGAAATGTAATACCAACCTGGTCCTTGGGGGTAAGGATGCTGCATGTCAAGTTTGATCAGAATCGGTTATTTGTGGACGCTGGAGTGTTAACGTCGAAAAGTTAACGGACGACAGACGACGACAGACGACGGACGCCAGAGGGTTCAGTATGTGATGAACTCAACTGGACCATAATCCAGTTGAGTTAAAAAGGAATGGAGGAAGAAGAGGAAGAAGTGCATTCTCGTACTGTATAGTACACGGGACGATAAAGAGTGTAGTGTCCGTACATTCAGTAAACAGCAACAGGAACGAGAATCAAGAGGTTTTTCTTTATTCGGCATTCTCTCCCTTCTGCGCATGCGCACTCTTCCTCCATCAACCCCTCATCACGTGGTTCCCCGAACCAACAGACACAGCAACTGCCCCCCTCTTTACATCTCACAACAAATAGGTAGTTAATCATTAAGATCACTGTACTCGTCTGTCATATAAACCAGATAACATAATTACATCAAGCTGTTCATCATTTCATTAACCAACCTACAATTATTAACTCAGTTTCACAAATGTTAGACTAGAGGGGTCAAAAAACAAATTTCTCATCCAACCAGGTGGTAGGCAAATCCACAGACTCAGCATTGTTCAATTAGTCTTCGCGTTTTCTTCCTTTCTCGCACCGGAAATCTTCTCGACTCCCAAACCCGATGAGGTAGTTGACCAGATGATGGGGAAGGCACGGGTTCATCCACAACCGGTTCTGGGTTCCCAAATTGATCAACCCGTGGAGAAAAAAATCGAGTCATCAAAATGCTGATCGGGAAGAGCAGCTCGTTCAACAGGTGGTGTAAATGGAATAGACGTTTCCTGACTCCCCCTCCCAACAAGACTGGTTGGAGACAAGGCTCCAGAAAACGAGAATGGGAATTGGTCGGGGCCCCCAATTTCACCCCTGGGTTGTAAACATGAAGAGGTGGTCACATTCCAGGGACGTATGTCGCTTCCACACCAATCCGTTTACTCGCACATCATAATTTCTCGGACTAATGACCCAAAACATAGTCCCAGGAACCCAGCTCGGACCTTTTCCAAAATTTCACGCAAACACGAGTTGGCCTTGCTGGAACTTTCGGACATGTCCGAGGTTCTCTTGGAACACCTTCACTTGTTGTTTGGTTTGGTTAGCTCTTTGAGCACTGAGCCTTATTCTAGGTTGTCTGTTCATTAACAGTTCAGAAGGTGATTTCCCAAACGAGGTAGGCATGGCCCTGTATCTCAACAGGAATCTGTCCAGTTTAGCTTGTAACAACTCCCCGGTATCTCCAATTTTTTTCATTTTCTCCTTAAAATGACCGACATAACGTTCTGCCAAACCATTCGTAGCAGGGTGTCCTGGGGCAGTCAGGGTATGTTTAATGTCATTTGTCGTAAGAAACTCTTTGAACTCGGCGCTGGTAAATTGGCTGCTGTTATCAGTCACAAGGTGTTCCGGCAGACCAAAAACACTGAAAACACGTCGAAGGCTTTGAATAATGGTCGTGGCAGTAGTGTTCACCAAGGGAATTACTTCTAAGTACTTTGAATAAGCGTCCACCAGAACCAAAAACATTTTCCCTTTAAAAGGGCCCGCCAGGTCTAGATGAAGTCGTTTCCAGGGACCGGCAGGCCAAGACCACGATGCGGGCTGGCTCCCCGGCGGAGCCTTCGCATTCTCCTGACACATTACACACGATTTCACGGTGCTTTCAATATCCTTGTCGATATTTGGCCACCACAGGTATCTCCTGGCCATTTGTTTCATTTTTACCATGTCTGAATGTTCAGCATGTAAATCAGTGAGTAGACTCTGCCGAAGCGATGTGGGAATAACCACTCGAGAGTTCCACAGTGCAATATCATCTTCCACAGAAAGTTCCAGCCTTTTGTTGTGATAAGGCCGAATCACCTCCTCTGGATTCTCATTCCAACCATGTTTTGTGAAATTAAGTACCTTGAGAGAACTTGATCCTTCTTTGTTTCAGCCACGACGACAGCGGCATTCACAATTTCATCATTTTTCACCAGAAGTACCTCCACAGTCACTTGTTCAGGCTTTGTAGGATGACCGGATACAGGTTTTCGTGAGAGGAAATCCACATAAACGTTTTTCTTGCCTGTGATGAACTGTATGGTGTAGTCGTAAGCTGCCAACAGTAAGGACCATCTCTTTATCCTTGCTGATGCTAACTGTGACATGGGTTTGTGCTCATTAAACAGAGTTATCAGAGGCTTATGATCTGTCATTAGCGTGAAATGTCTCCCCAGGAGGTATTGCCCAAACTTTGTCTCTCCAAAAACTATTCCTAAAGACTCCTTCTCAATGTGGGAGTAATTTTTTTCCACATCATTCAGAGTTCTCGATGCGTAGGCCACCGGCTCTAACTCACCCTCTGGACTGGGTTGAAGTAGGACTGCCCCTACACCCATGGAGGATGCGTCCACCTGAAGGACCAAGCAGGCATGAGGGTTGTAATGACGTAGTACGTGATTGGAGCACAAAGCAGCTTTAATTTTTTCAAATGAGTTACCCTCAGCCTTTCCCCATTTCCATTTCACCTCCTTTTTTAGTAGCTTGTACAAAGGAGACATGATTTCGGCAAAATCTAGAACAAAACGACGAAGGAAATTTGCGAGGCCAATGAATGACTGCAATTCACCCACGTTTTCTGGAACCCCTGCCTGTTGGATAGCTTCAAGCTTCTGTTTTGTCAGGAATACCCCCGCAGCCGAAATAACAAATCCAACATACTCAATCTCGTCCAGCTTGAGGTGGAACTTGTCACGTTTTAATGTAATTCCGTTTTCCTCCAGCCTTTTCAAACCCCTGTGAAGGTTTTTAAAATGGTTGTCAACACTATCTCCCATCACCAGGATATCATCAATGTACACGCAGCACCCGGGAAGGTCTTTTAGCTAATTCTCCATGGTACGTTGAAAAACTGCAACGAATGTGTTTACCCTAAATGAAAGCCTTCGGTACTGGTACAGGCCTCGGCATGTATTTACCATAGTATACTTTCTGCTCCCAGGGGCCAACTCTAATTGGTGGTAAGCTTGGGACAAATCAAGCTTCGTATACATCTTCCCACCAACTACTTTGTGTAACAGTTCTTCCAGCGTAGGTACTGGGTGTTGTTCCAACTCGGAAAATTTGTTTATGGTGCCTGAATAATCACCACAAATCCACAACTGGCCATCTGGTTTAATGACCGGCACAATGGGTGAGGCCCATTCTGAGTACCGAACTTTCTCAATGACCCCATCCTTTTCAAGCTTGTCCAAAGTCTGGTCAACCCTTTCACGGATGGCAAACGGAACAGTTCTAGCTTTAATGAATACTGGATCATCGTCCCGCACCTTCAGCGTAACCTGTACCCTAGGGTGGTCCACAGATATATGTAATATTTAATACTACTAGCAACGATACCCGCCCTACGGGCGGGGCTTCAATTGGGAGGCCCAAATGAAAAGGTAAAATATCAGAAATTGAAGGCTTTTTTATTTTAAACGATTCATATAAACATCCGTTAAATCATATCACACGCAAATCATCAAAATCTAAACAGTATCTTACTATAATTCACCAAATGTCCCACAGTGATAGATACACTATGATCGTGAATCGTGAACGATAATCGTGTTCACAATCGCTATGTCGTATGTACTCCCGATATGTTAACTTCAGTTGAAATGGGTTAGAATTCTCTTAAGCAGGGATTCAACCCGTGTCCTTATAAAAGGTCTTTGTCCGAGGTCACCGAGTCCGATCGAGTCCATGCAGCGATCGGTGCAGCCGTTTGTGCGGCACCCGGGAAAGCAACATCGTCACAATGAGAACAATGAACGTTATTTGAACGCGAATGTTATGCACGAGTCCAAACCTGAGAATGCTGGAGACTAAAGCTAAAATTGGGAAAACTAAATAGCCTATTTTACTCCTGGAGATCCCAGGATTACCTACCCAAAATATCTTTGCGATCGGTTCAGCAGTTTTTACGGTAACTTCGAACAGACAGACAGACGGACGGATGGACATTTGGTGAATTATAGTAAGATTAAAAATCCATGCTCCACAAGGCTGCCCTTGTTCCTATGTTTATGAAGATCATATGAACCAAATATGAGGTCGATTGGAACTTATTTAGAGGTTGCTCAAAAAATAACATTTATAATTTATCCTGTTTTTTTCAGATGGCAGAAACTCACAGCTCTTCTACAGTTTGGTTGCTGGGCAAGTCTGAAAAGGAAATAATATGTGGGGGACAACCAACCAAAGGACACACATTGCAGAAAATGGTGTACCATCACATACAAGAACACCATACAGTTCGTGAAAGTGCCAAACTTAGTGTACAAGCTGTGTGTGCATACTGGGAGAAAGCACGAATTCCAGTGCAGAGAGTAGATTCCTGTGAGCGCCAACGTTTGAAGTTGTATGATGCCTACAAACTGGTAAAGTAAAATAGAACCAAGACATTCGAAAACTATAGAGTGAAGGAGCAGATGTTCAAAGATGATATTCAATCCCTCTTCGATATCTCACCAAATGATGCGTTTGAGAAAATGACGAATGAAGAAGACAAAGCATTCCTTATCATGCAGCGTGAGGATCCCTCAAGTTCACGTATGGGATCTGTGGACAACACTCTGGCAGTGAAGGAGAACAGAAAGCGTATCAGGCTTGAGAATGAAGATAAAAGAAAGAAGAAACATGCTGCTGAGACTCTAACAGCAATGCAATCTGTTCCATCAACATCGGCTGTGGTTGATGACGACGAGTCTGAGATTGAAAGCTCCGATTCAGGGGACAATTAATTCAAACTCCAAAGTCCATCTTCTGCCAAACAGGTGAAAAAGGTTCTCATCAAGGTGATCACTCCAGCAATAGTGGCAACTCTGGACAGAGTAAATCTCTCAGATCGGCGTGCTATGTTTGTAGCCAGTGCTTTTGCACAATCTCTTGGTCATACCATTGAAGACAAGTGAAAGCCAACAATAATAAATAATTTGGGTAATTGAAAATAGATCATTATTATCTATGAATTGATGTATGATGCTAAAAATTCTGTATCTTATTATTCATTAAAATTTGTCAACATTTTGAGCAACCTCTGAATATTATCCCATCAAGCTCAAATTTTCACCACAAACTACTTTCTTCAATAGGAATAGGGGCAGGCTTGTGGAGAAATGAAAATCCAATCTTCAAATTTTTGGACCACCCTACTGTACCCCTCTCAACCTTCCCAAGGCGTTGTTTTCAAACAACTTGGGGTATTGCTTGATGATGTCATCGGTGGTGATTGGGAACGGCAACATTGAAAATATTTTTCCAGGGAAGGGAAAATTTTGAAATAATGTCTCGACCCAGTAATGAAGGTCCTGCTCCATCGACCACACGCACTGTAACAAAACCACGTTACTCCCCAATTTGAACACACATTTCTTTCTCACCAAAGCATTTGATGACATCACCCGTGTAGCTCTTCAGTAATATTGTAGTTGGTTTCAAGCTATTGATGTCACCGGACAGATGTTGAAAATCACGACTGTTTAGTAGAGTAACTGAACTTCCCGTATCAATTTCCATCGGAATCTCTGTTCCGTTGATGGAGTTTTCGAGTTGGTAGTGAGTAGTGTTTTTTGAAACAGCTGTAGTAGTGGGGGGGCCAATGTAGCAGATTGAAATGCCCGGTGAAATTGCTTGTTAATTTTTGGACACTGGTTGGGCTGCCTTTAGGGATGATATAAGTTCTAGAAAAAATATGTCTCCAATTGTTTCAAGTTCTTTATGGCGGCCATTTTGGATTTTCAAAATGGCGGATGTCGAAAACGTAAAATTCCATTATCTTGGCTTCTAAATGACCTAGAGTTTCGATTCTGGTGTCCAGTTGTACATTTTTGGGGATAGAGAATTGAATGAAACCTTCTTTAATAACCTACAAGGGATAAAAATAGGTTTTTATGGCACAGCCGAACCAGTGTCCAAAATCTAACTTAATGCACATCTATCTTAATTGTTATTTGTTATTTGTATGTTCCAGATTCGTGACCCTGAGCTATGATGGAGCCAAAAAGCAAGAAAACCAAGAAAGAAACTGATTTCACACTTTGCATTCAGTGCCAGGATCCCCAAGGTGCACTAGTGACTGAGCCAGCACTGGGCTCATATGCAAAGTTTCTCCAGTTCATCCAGGAGAGGGCACGATATGGTGATGCCGACTTCAAACAGATCAGCGAACGATTAAGCTGTTTCACTGCCACTGACTTGAGGAACAATAAAGCAAAGTGGCACCGGGCATGTTATGGATCTACATGCAACACTGCTCACCTGGAGCGTGCTAGAGTTCGCCACCAGAAAGCCTGCGAACATGGCGACACCCAGCATCTTCATAAGAGGTGTGGACGTCCTTCTTCTGCACCTGCCGCTGCAAGTACCTCAGGTTCTACGCAAGACGAGACTCTTCGCTTCACACGTTCATCATCAACTCCATTCAACAGAGACCTTTGTTTCTTCTGTCAAGAGGTCACTAAGGAAAGTGTACATGTTGTATGCACGTTCAACGCAGGTAAACAGCTGAAGAAAGCTGTTGAAGAAGGCAGCAACCACAAGTGGAAAGTTCAGCTGAGTGCTGCCATCAGTGCACATGATGCTCATGCGATCGACGTCAAGTATCATCTCCCATGCTGGGTGCAGAATGTCCAACGTGCTCCCAAGAGTGGGACATCAAGTGATGACAAAGAACACATACTGCAAGAAACTAATGTTATCAAAATAGCCGCAGACATTGAGTTTGTCAGCCTTGTTCGCTCTCTACTCCAAGCTGGTGAAATTCTCAACATGTCTGACCTGAAGTCAGTTTACTCCAGGATTCTTGACAATAATGGTGTGCACAATGTCCCATCACCTACTACCCAAGGCATGAAGGAGAAAATCAACTCTCACATTGATGACGTTCACTTCATGAAACCAAAACGTCGAAACGAGTCAGACTGTGTATTCTCCACTGCCGTGCGTGATGCAGCTGTCGAAGATGCAATGACGAAGACAAATGAAAAAAACATCGAACAACTGTTTGAGAGTGCCTCTGTTCTCCGCAGTGCCATTGCTTGTCAGAACAAGCACCCATGGCAATTTGAAGGAGAAATGAACACTGATGATGCTGAAAAGCATGTACCCAAAGTACTCTATGCTTTCCTCCGCTGGCTACTGGAAGGACCAGCCACGAGCATTGAGCCAGAGACTATGCGCTCAGCCACTATTCATCGAGATGTTATAACCATCAGTCAGAACATCATGTACGGCTACAAGTCAAAACGCCAAGTCACGTACAAGCCCAAAGAGCCAGATGCACCATTCCGCCATCGCTTAGAATGGCCACAGCAGCTTGCCGTTGCCATTGTAGTCCATCAGTCCACCAGAAACAAGAAGCTTCTGGATTTCCTGCATGGGTTCGGTCTGTCTGTTGATTATAGTCGGATCTTGCGGTTGGAGACACAGCTGGCCAACTCAGTCATAGAGTCTACGACAGAACAGGGTGTATACTTTCCAAGAACCATGCGCATAGGGACGTTTGTCTTCTTTGCAGTGGACAACAGTGACTTCAATGAAGACACACCTGATGGGAAGCGGACACTCCATGCTACAGCCTGGGCACTCTACCAACGACGGGAACATGCACCCTCCACAGATGAACATAGAACACTGACACTACATGACCGAAAGGCCAGACACCGCTCACTCAAGGTTCTGACTGCTCCAGACTTTGTTCCTTGCCAAGCACCAAACAAACAATCTGCCACAGGTACCACGTATAGCTTCAAGACACGGTCAAACCCAGATGTCACCAAGCCGTACTCTGCGACGGACACAGTGTGGCTACTTTCACGCACAATCATGCGAACAGCTGAAGCTGAGGACGTACAAGACGACATCATCCCACCAGATGACCAGCTGCAAGCTGCAGAACCCCAGCATGCTGACCCTGTTGGGTCACTCGTCCACGATCCAAAACAACCACCTGGCAGTAGGATCAAGCATCACGATATCCCAACTTGGACAGCCTACAACTCACTGCTCTCCTCTTCGAAGCCTCTGACAGAGGTCAACGCCCTGCCATTGGTAGCAGCACCAGCCCATGAATGGCAAACACTGATAACAGTCTTGAAACAGACACAGCAAATCAACTGCATGGTCATGGGTCCCGATAGGAAGACAGTGATCACCTTAGACATGGCCCTGTATGAGCGAGCCAAACAGCTGGAGATGACCAGAGATGACTGCAAAGGCAAGTGGGTACTGCGACTAGGGGAGATGCACACTGTGATGGCTGCACTGAGGGCTGCTGGGAATGCCATAGAGGACAGTGGTCTTGACGAGGCTTGGTCTGAGGCTGATATCTATGGCCCAACAACGACCAGACAAATACTGGAAGCCAAGCACATGAAGAGGGCTTTGGAGGCCCACATCACCACTGTCCAAGCCCTCTTCGACCTCTATGTGGACGAATTCTTCCAAGAGCATCCCCATCTGAGGGGCCCATGTACCCAGTCAGCACAACAGGTTGCCCAGAGCTGTCATCTACACAACCGAGAGGAGATGACAAGCGCGCAGAACAACATGCTAGCTGTCCTCGAGTCAAACGAAGTCCTGGAGGCCATGGCAAAGTTTGATGAGAGGAAAGAAGCCAAGAGTCCACTGTTCAAGTTTGTGCGACGCTACATGCGGATGATAATGCTGATATACACATTCATCCGTGCCACCCGTGATGGACAATTTGAGCTTCACCTGTCTTCACTGGATGAGATGTGCATATACTTCTTTGCACATGACAAACAGAAATATGCCAGGCTGACTCCCCGGTACCTTGCAGAGATGAAGGCCCTGAAGATGACAGATCCAGGGATCTACCAAGAGTTCATGGATGGGAACTTCAGTGTCCATAAGAATGAAATCCCCTTCTGTGCTGTAGGTGTGGACCATGCACTGGAGCACATCAACAGGATCATGAAGGTGACAGGGGGTATTGTGGGCATTACCCAGAATGCCAGTGCCCGCGAAAGGTTCTTTCTGACAGCACCAGAGCTGAGTAGGCTTGCTGAAGAAGCCCGTCAGATGGCTGGCTCACAATCAGCTACACGCAAGGAGCACCACGACCTATCAACCACAGTCTGGGCTCGGCAGGAAGACAACATTCGTCGACTGAAGAATGTGATCAGAGAGTCCATGAATCCCATGACGCATGAGGGTGAAGACCTGACGACTATCATCACCAAGGTGGTGATGCCAGCTGAAGTACAGAAGGATGTCTGCAACCAAGATGAGATTGGTCAGAAAGCGTATAACACGTTTGTTGCAGAGCGCATCAACACAAATGAAATCAACCTTTGGGCCAGAATGGGAAAGGTCAAACTGAAGATGTGGAAGAGTGCCAGGAAAGCTGTGAAGCACAAACTGGCAGACAAGGTTGTAGAGCTGAAAGACGACAGGTCACTGTTTGCGCGCATGCTGATCGTGGCCCGCTCACGACCAGAGATCAACTTGAAGGATGCCATAGGTCAATATGAATTCACCGCGCTTCCACGAACCCTCTTTGCAATGGCTGGGACACTACTACCATGCACAGACAAAAGCAAGCTCATGGGCATCCTAGAAGATCTACCCAAGAAGTCAACTGGCACTGGTCAGCAGCCAGACGACGACAATCCTGAACATACTCCACCCCCTCCCAAGAAGGTGACTGTCATAGACGGCATGGCATTAGTGCAAGCAATGGGTAAGCCACAATGGGTCAAAACATGTGCCCAGTGGGCTGGCCATTTCAATGCAACACTGGACTGCAAGACCAACGGGTATGATGAAGTCCACCTCGTGTTTGACCGATATGATCTGCCAAATTCACTGAAAGAGGCCACACGGGAGAGGCGCCAAGGTGGCAAGCCGCCCACTGCTTACCACGTTCAAGACAGCACCCCGATTGGGAAACTGACAGCAAAACAGTTCCTGTCGCACACCAACACCAAAGATGAGCTAACTGTCTATCTGGCAAAGAAAGCTCTGTGTCACTTTGAGGGGACTACCAAGGTCTTCATCGTCACTTCAAGGCAGGATGTCTTCTCCAACTGCATGGATGTACAGCATCTCCGTAGCTCCCAGGAGGAGGCTGATACGAGGATCTTTCTTCACAGTCTAGATGCCGTCCGAAGAGGTGCAACACAGCTGTACATTCAGTCACCTGATACTGATGTATTCATCCTAGCACTCCACCGGTACCATGAACTATGCAAAGACACATACTTCATCACGGGTGTGGGGAACAAGAAGAGGCAAATCTCACTGGAACCAATAGTACATGAACTTGGTGTCAGGAAGGCTGCAGCCCTACCAGGATTCCATGCATTCACGGGAGCAGACCAGACTGGTCGGTTTGCCGGCAAGGGAAAGCTCACATGTTGGCAAGCCCTCAATAGGTGCTCTGTTGAGGTGGTATCTGCGTTTCATGACCTTGGGGCCTCTGAGGAGCTGAGAGCTGACACAGAAAGTGACATTGAGGCATTTGTATGCCAGCTGTATGAGCCTCGTACTACAGTTGTGGATGTGGGCAAGCTGAGGTGGAGACTGTTTACCAAGAAACAGCTAGAGGCACAGAAGCTGCCACCAACACGGGGAGCTTTACATGAAGCCATTGCTCGTGCACATTTCCAGGCCATGGTGTGGCATCAGGCTGATGTACCGGACCCCCAGCTTCCACAACCAACAGAACATGGATGGAGAGCAGAAGGAGATCAGCTGGTGCCCATCACAACCAAGGACCCTCCAGTCCCAGCTGCCATCACACATCTAATCAAATGTAACTGCAAGAAGACCCAATGCATGTCTCACTGCTCATGCAGGTCTCAGCATCTCAACTGTTCTGAGATGTGTATGTGTGGGGCAGATGAAGAGGTGTGTGGTAACATGGGTCAGGAGCGCCCCATGGGAATCGATAACACTGATGATGAGGAGGATGGAGATCCTTCAATGTAACAATGAACACTGCCAACTAAAAATATTGCACAAAGACATTATAAGTGTACATTTGAACACTAAAGTCCAGCCTTTATGTGATTTAGAAGTGAAAATGATGGAAAAATATATATATATGTGTTGGCATAAGTGCGTGAAAATCCAAGATGGCTGCCATAAGAACCCTTTTGATCATATGTAGGTGTATAAATGTGTGTTTATTGGATTAAGTATCCGCAAATATGTACATTTGGACACCAAAATTAACACTCTAGGTCATTTAGAAGCCAAGATAATGACAATTTCGGTTTTCAACAAACGCCATTTTGATAATCCAAAATGGCCGCTATAAAGAACTTGAAAAAAATGGAGACATATTTTTTCTACAACTTCTATCATCCCTAAAGACAACCCAACCAGTGTCCACAAATTAACATTTGAATTCAACGGGAAAACATTGGCCCCCCCACTATAGAGTTAATATGCATTGCATGCACCGTATCCAGCTCGTCTTCCGACTCATCGCTCAAAGTTATAACATGATGGGTTTGTTTCAAAAGACGTTTTGCATTTTGCTGTTTATTCAAACACACCTTAACCAAATGGCCCTCACGTCGGCAGTATCCGCAGATGGTACGAGCATGTTTGCATGCATCAGCCAGATGTTCCGTAGAGCCACATTTGTAGCAACGCTTTTCCTTTGGAGATGGTAGGGTCGTTTTTTCCGTCCGATCCTTGAAACGAGAACCACGATGCGAATAGTTTTGTTTTTTTATACTCGTAAAGTCCACAGAGCCCGACACCCCTGGCTCTCCAGTTGTAGTGTCCGTAGATTCAGTAAACAGGAACGAGAATCGAGAGGTTTTTCTTTATTCAGCATTCTCTCCCTCCTGCGCATGCGCACCCTTCCTCCATTAACCCCCCCCCCCCCCCCCACCATCACGTGGTTCCCCGAACCAACAGACACAGCAAAGAGTAATGGTTATGTAAAAATGTATCTTGTTTTTTTGGTTATAATGATAAGGGAATTCTATTCCGTCATTCCTTCAGTCCCTCATTCCCTCATTCTGTCATTCAGTCAGTCCGTCATTCCTTCATTCTGTCATTCAGTCAGGCCATCATTCCTTCAGTCTGTCATTCCTTCAGTCTGTAAATCCATCATTCTTTCAGTATGTAATTCCGTCAATCCATCATTCTGTAGTTCTGTCAGTCTGTCATTCCTTCAGTCTGTCATTCTTTCAGTATGTAATTCCATCAGTCGTTATTCCTTCAGTCTGTAAATCCGTCATTCTGTCATTCTTTCAGTCTGTAGTTCCATCAGTCCATCATTCTTTCAGTCTCTAATTCCATCATTCTGTCATTCCTTCAGTCTGTCAGTCCGTCATTCTTTCAGTGTGTAATTCCGTCTGTCCGTCAGCCGGCATTCCTTAATTCCTTCCGTCTGTTAGTCCGTCATTCTTTCAGTCTGTAGTTCCGTCATTCTTTCAGTCTGTAATTCTGTCCGTCAGTCCATCAATCCGTAAACCCTTGCAATTTCTCCGAAACAAATGATATTTCTTGTGTTGTAACTCAAGTTTGTTCATTGCATGAAAAAAAAAATCGGGGTCTACGGGGGGTGGGGGGGGGGGTCAAAGTGGATCCAGGTTTGACCCCCAAAAATAGGAATTTGCTTTTCCTCTGAAACTACACACACGATTTCGATGAAATTTGACCAAAACCTTCATCACCCGTGATGTACCAAAGTTAGTTCACGACATTTAAAAAAAATTGAGGTCTAGGGGGGGGGGCGTCGCCCCCCAAGTATGTATTTGCTCTCTCCTCTGTAGTGGGGTGTTGGTGTGGAGGGTGTGTGGGGGTGGAGGGTGGGGTGGTGAGGGAGGGGAACTCCTTCCTGATGGGGGCATCTTGCTCATCTACTGAATCTGCCGTACATCTGAATACTACCGTATTCATTTGACTACCTGAAATTAGTCGAGCATGAGAAACAAAAGTGAGAAACATTTACAAAAGTCCAGACGTCTCAAATGTAAATGAAGTACAGCCATCCGACAACAAATTGGAGCTCGTTTTGATTTCGTTCCAATGTGGAACATCTTCATACGTTCGAGGCTTCGAATATAAATGTCTCAAACTTTTTTCTTTTTCCATCTGACCAATTGATTCCTCGAATATTTCTGGCAATTTCTTTCTCAAGCATGACGTCCTGCTCGGCCCAAACAAGTTTATGCCCTGGGGTACATTTGTGTACACGCCAATATCCTATTCCTGGAGGTCCAGCCAGCGCTCCAATGGTCCAGGTGAGTTAATTAAATTCTCCAGGGTTTGGACTCCATTTGATTGTACTAAATACATTTTTCCTGAGCGTTTCACGGTTTTGCATGAGCAAGACCTTGCCCTCAGCAACCGGCCACACCAGACCCACCCCAAAGAGTCGAAACATCTGCACTTCAGATTTTGTAGATCCTGTATGTGATACTCTATAGGATTGTACAGCCATAATGAACGGTACAAACTCCTCGGTGCTGGAACCAGAGTGGCCTCCTGTGCACGTGTGGTTGATGCAAGTTCTACCTGTGCTGTACATATTAATCTTCACAATCGGAGTCCTGGCCAATTCCATGGTCATATTCATCGCCGCCCTGAAGATCAAGGAAAGCCGTTCGACCACGTTCATGTACATCCTCAACTTGTCTCTGGCCGACATGCTGGTGATCGTACCTCTCCCCATGTGGGCGATGTACGTGCGCGACCGTTACATCTGGCGACTTCATCCCTCGGGATGCTACGCCGGTTCGTTCGTCATGTGCTCGAGCGTCTTCATCAGCGTCCTCACGGTCACCTGGATCAGTCTGGACCGCTGCATGGCCGTGATGATTCCGTTCCGAACGGTTCACCTGCGCACGACTCGCGTCGCGGTCTTTGTCATCTCGGTCATATGGGTCGTGGCCCTGCTTCTCGGGGTCATCACCAATATCGGTGTAGGTACGTCGAACCACGACAACCTGATGCTTTGTGGCTACACGGTGTCCAAGAGGTTCTTTCTGGTGTGGAACATGGGCAACGAACCGCTGAACGGGCTGCTCTTCAACATGGTGGGGTTCATTGTCCCATTTGTGGTGGTGTTCACGTGCTACACCCTTATGTTCTACACGATATCCCAGCTCCACGGATCTGAGCAGAATAAGTTTCGCACGGATAAAGTTCTCCGCATCCTGCTTTGTTTAATCGGCATTTTCTTCACCATCTGGTCGCCCTACACGCTCTTCAATCTGTACAGCAACAACGTGCCCACGCAAACCTACAGTGACCTGGTCAACTTCAACACCATCGGCGAGTTGCTCATGGCTTTGGGAATGTTGAACAGCTGCGTTAACCCCGTGCTTTATTGCCTCTGGACCATGATACCTTGGGACGAGGTGCGCCGGTGCTTTGGCCAGCGCGTTGCTCCTCAAAAATCCAAAGGCACCGAGTAATGGCCGTTTGGTGGTTGTGCTGCGTCGGTCACTTCCTACAACATCACTTTGGAAAAAAATTGCCGTATTCATTTTTATTTTTTCTTGCTACGCTGTCTTCTTACCTCCGCCACCAAAGGTGCATCGAGGTTATGTTTTCACCCCTGTCTGTTTGTTACTTGCCGGAAAAAATTCCGGCAAGTATGTTGGTTGGTTTGTCTGTCTGTCTATCTGTTTGTGAGCAGTACTACGTCTACATCGTTGCACATAACATCACCATACTTTACACACATATTTGCTTTGCCCTGGAATAGACTGTGCCCAATTTTTAACTTTCTAGGCCCAAGGTCAAGCTCAAGGTCACCCAAAACGTGAAATCAGGGGGGTCGAGTTTTCATTACTCCCACCAGGGAGTAATGCATTCGATCGTGTCCGTCCGGCGTCCATGTGTGTGTTCGTGTGTTCGTGAACAAGATATCTGGAAAAGTTCTGAACGGATTTGGATGAAAGTTGGTGGGATGATTGCCCTTGGGATAAGGAAGAATTGATTAGTTTTTGGTGAAGCTCAGGATATTATTCCGGATCCAGGAATGATTTTTGGGAATTTCTTTTTCTGTTTTACTGCATTAAAGCTTTTATTCTTATTCTTAAATGATGTTTTTCTCCTCTAATTACGAGATATATCAAAATAAATTATCTGACAGTTAGGGCCTACTTTCTTTTTCATTTATTGTTTTGGGGAGAGGGGATGTTAAACAAAACGTATTATTCCAACTTGACCCACGGCGGAGTGTGCGCTCTACTGAGTGCCGTTCTAGTTTAAAATATATTTCAAACCACTATAACTCTAAAAGTCCAAGAGATATGCATACACTTACTGTTACTGACATATAGGAAGTCACATACGACATTTCATTTGGCACCATGACCTTTGACCTTGAGTGACCTTGAAAGGTCAAACTCAAGGTCAATAAAAAAAGTACATTCCGGCAAGTCCTCGGTCTCTGACCGATTTCTAGTCTGTCTGTCCGTTTGTGAACAAAATATCTCAAAAGGTTGTGGACGGATTCGGACGAAACTTGATGGACCGGGTTGGTGTCTGACAAGGATGATTCGATTCGATTTTGGTAAAGATCTGAATATGGATTCGGAAATGAGAGTTATTTAATTTTTAAGCGATTCTTCATCATTGGGCGATAGAGCCAAAAACGATACATAGCACGATATCTCAAAAAGTTGTGGACGGGTTTGGATGAGACTTGGCGGACCGGTTTGTTGTCTGACAAGGACGATTCGATTCGATTTTGGTAAAGATCTGAATATGGATTCGGAAATGAGAGTTATTTAATTTCAAGTGATTCTTCACCATTGGGAGAAGGGGCCAAAAACGATACATAGCAGGGTAACTCAAAAAGTTGTAGACGGATTTGGACGAAACTTGTAGGACAGGTTGTGTGTGTGACACGGAAGAATCGATTCAATTTTAGTGAAGATCTGGATCCGGATCCAACCAGAAGAATTTTTAAGTGATTCTTCACCATTGAGTGATATGGCCAACCAGGTGGAGGTAAGAGTCTGGCCAACGTGGATAGTTGATATGGCCAACTCTCTACTGAGTGCCGTTCTCGTTTTAAACTAGCAAAAGTACCCATCATAAGTGACAGCAAAATTAAGCAAAAATATCCATCCTTAGTCATGGGAGAAGTTGAAGTTAATCAATCAATTTAAATTATTTTATGGATTTAAAAAGGTTAATTGTGTTGCACTCAAAATATCCGGCCTTTTCAATTGAGACAAATTGGTCATTTTGTTTGCCAAAAATTGCTATATTGGTCAATTTAGCATCAATCTGCAGCCTCAAAACGGCCACACATCCCATGTTACCTCCCACACAAAGTTGTATCTGTACCGTGAGTATGGAGTATGTAACTTTAAAGATGTGGCCGTGCATAAGAAACAGACCCACAGAGAGAGAGGCAATATATATATATATATATATACAGTATACATGCCAAGCTAATTCAGCCAATCAGCTTCGTGATCTAATCAGATTAATCAGATTGAAATAATGTCAGGAGGAATAGATATCTTTAATATGAATGCTAAAAGTTCAACGGTTTTTGAAATATCGCGTGGAGAAGTCAAGTTGCTGAGATGGTTGCCATGGCAACATAATTCAGCCAATTACAGCCGTGACCTAATTAGGTTGAGTTTATTTCTTGAGGAATAGATATCTGCGATGTGAAAGGTAAATGTTTAATGTTTTTAAAATTATTATCGTGCACACAAAAGTATATGAACAGATGATCTGTCGGTACGTCTGACGGAGCTCATGTTAATGTTCCCATCTCTGATGTTGTCGGAGGAGCGGGGACAACTAGGTCTACTCTGCTAATTTAGTAAGAAACAAGCAAGAGCATATCCGTTCTCATGGGGCCGTTTTACCCGCTTTGTAGCGAGCTTCATCAGGCCAATAGACCCATTGAATTTATTTTAAAAATAATTAGTAATATGAAATGGACCGACGCACCATGTTCTCTGTATAGAGCATGGTGCATCATAATAATATTCATCATAAATATAACATACTTTTTTGGTGTCAAGGAATATTGTGAGTATCTCTTTCGTATAATCTTTGAAACATCCCTGTATACCAAAAAAAGGTAAAATCGGGCAGGGGAGAATTAAGATGTGTCTAGATGTGTGAAGAAACCATCTGCAACCTCTAGAGTTTAAAGAAATGGTTCAAATCTGCTCCTAATAGAAACTAGAGCGAAGTCGGTGGCGCGCCATTGCAAATCCACACGCTTCCCACCTAAAGCAAAGTTGAAAGATGGCATAAAGTTCCACCAGGATTGACCCAATATGAAATTTTGAGTCAAAATTATTTTCCCGTTTTGACCCCTGTGACCCATTGTCCCCACCCCAGGGGCATGAAAGTTGCATATTCCATGCATCACCAATGTTGATTGCAGATACAAAGTTTCATTAAAAATGTTTAAAATTGTGCCTGTAATTGTATTTTTTGGCATTTCACGTTTTGACCCCACCCCAGGGTTCGGGGCCAAAAATGCAAGTGCTCTTCCACCTTCATGCCATGCGGTGATCATAACTACCAAGTTTGGTGAATTTCTGCTAAACCGTTTAGGAGGATATAGCATGGCAGACGGACAGACAGTCAGTCAGTCAGACAGACAAAGAGACAGATGGAGCCGATTACAATATTCCCCCATTTTTAGGTGGTGAAGCCGCTTCAATATATTTGCTTTGTCCTTCCTTCCATCCATCCCTCAAAAAAATTAAGAAGAGGAACCTGTCTCACCCACTGTGTTTAATTCTAAATGGTTCTAAGGTGTAATTCTAGAGGGTTTGGAAGGGTAATTATAAAGGGTTCTAAAGGTTAATTCTAACGGGTAATTCTAAAGGATAGTTCTAAAGGATAGTTCTAAAGGGTAATTCTAAAAGGTTCTAAGCGGTTCTTAAGGGTAATTCTAAAGGGGTCTGAAGAGCAATTCTGATGGGTAATTCTAATGGGTTCTAAAGGGTGATTCTAAAAGATTCTGAAGGGTAATTCTAAAGGGGTTTGAAGAGTAATTCTGATGGGTAATTCTAATGGGTTCTAAAGGGTAATTCTAAAGGATTCTGAAGGGTAATTCTAAAGGGTTCTGAAAAGTAATTCTATAGGGTTCTAAAGGGTAATTCTAAAAGGTTTCGTTAGCTTTTGGCTTTGCCTATTTCATATAAAAAATGCCAAGCTGAACCGCTTCCTTCGGACACGGATGCCATTTTTTTCCCAAAAAGAATGGGGATAATTATGCAGGTTGGCCTAATTGCTAAGGTTCTCCCTCCTGCGACTTCACGTCACCATTCAGTAGCTATACACAAGCAAAAGTGGTAGTGACAGATAGTCTGTAGTATTTTTTTTTTTTTGTATACTGAATCGAGGCTCATGAAAGAGATAACATTTATTTCACAAACAAATCAACCGGACAAACAAAATATATAAAAAGAGGGAGCGGAAGACAAGATGGGGAGAGAAGGCGAAGCACACAAACACAACATTTGGGAGCAGGGAGATGTGTGGGAGGGAGAGGGCTTGGGGGGAGGAGGCGTGGCAAGGGGGGGGGGGGGGTGGGGGGTGGGAGAAGTATAAAACACAAGGACACCAAGGACTTCCAGGACAGAAGTTGGTATTTCAAAAAAGTGCATTTGGGGTGAAATTAGCGGGGGTAGAAAAGATCATTGCCATTGCCAAAGTATTGCCATTTCCCAAAAAAATCTGTATCTAATAATGCATCATCTCAATAAAATGTGTCTTTATGCAAGATCGAGGCTCATAGAAGAGGGAGGTGATAGGGGGGTTAAAAAGGCGAGTAATGGAGTTGGGCAGTCGGTCTACATTTAGATACAACAAGGCCATGAACAAACAAGAAAGGAGAGAGATGAGGGAAGAAAATAGTTTCCTGCAAATGGGTTGGTCTAGGTAAGGTTAATGGGGTAGAAAAAAATTGTGGGTACGGATGGGGTTGACGTGGTTGACGATACTTTCGGGAGGTAGAGGGTAATGGAAGAGCGAGAGATAAAAAGGCAAGGAACTAGCATGGTCGCTGAAAAATAAATGGAAATGAAAACAAAATGGAAAATGAATGGTAGAAAATGGCAAGGTAGGTATGCATGTTTGATGTTTAATGCAGGATTAGACTAGAACGGCACTCAGTAGAGAGCATACCTCCGCCAGGTGAACAGTTTACGTTTTGTATCCCAGAGTAGACTAGAAAATCACAATACAGAATGACATTTAATCCAAATCATCCGTCCAGTAGTTTTTGAGATATCCTGCTATATATCGTTTTTGGCCCTATCTCCCAATGGTGAAGAATCACTTAAAAATTCTACTAGCCGGATCCGGATCTTCACAAAAATTGAACCCATTCTTCCTTGTCACACACCCAACCGGTCCACCAAGTTTCGCCCAAATCTGTTCACAACGTTTTGAGATATCCTGCTATATGTTGGTTTTAGCCTTATCCTCCAATGGTGAAGAATCACTTAAAAAAAAAAAAAATCTCATATCCGAATCCATATCCAGATCTTCACCAAAATCGAATCGAATCGTCCTTGTCAGACACCCAACCAGTACACCGAGTTTCGTCCAAATCCGTCCTCAAGAAATGTCATCTTGATGGGATGAAGTTTTGTACTTGTCAAATTATGACGTCATAATGGAGGCACCTATGACATCATCACTAACATATTTTATTCACCATGGAGAGTTCTTACAATGAGCCATGTCTCAATTTTTTATATTCAGTGCTTTCGGAGATATAGAGGTGCAAAGCTTTTCGATTTTTCCTAGATGGCGGCCGAACCACGTGACATATGACGTCAATTATCATATAAATTTTCTACAGGTGGAGTTGCACCTATGGTGAAAATTTCCTGTCAATCGGACCAACGGTTGCCAAGAAAATGAATTTTTAACAACTCGGGTTAGGGTTGACCCTAACCCTAAGTCCCCAACCCCAACCCGAGAAAATTATCTGCAGACAAACAAACAAACAAGAAGATGTCATGCGGAGCACGATACTTGCAGAATCCGCCCCCCGACCCCCAAGAAAAAAAATTCCATTCATACAGCAAATTGTCCATTTCATCAAGATTAAAATTGACAATCTTGATCAAAGCTCGGGTCAACAGGAAGAAAAGTGACGATTTTTCAGATGAAAAATGATGATTTTGTAAGGTTGACCTTGAGTTGACCTTTGACCTTTTGACCTCAAAAATAGTTAGTTTCCCTATTTAGTCACTCGATGTGCAAATGCTTTTCAAGTCAATCGGATGAAAATTGAGTTTTAGAAATTTGGCAAAGTTGGTGACCTTTGATCTATGTTGACCTTTTGACCCCAAAAACAATAGGCATCTCAATTGGGACGACCTATACAACTTGGTGAAGTTTCGTGACGATCGGTTTAGAATTGTGACCTGTAGGCCGGTGACAGACAAACAAACAGACAAACAGACTCAAATTCAATACCCTCTCCTCTGGCGAGGGTAATAAAGTAGGGAGCATATGAAAATGCAAAGCCCGTGCGCATCCGCTTTGTATTCAGACCACAGAGTACTATAAATAAACAAGAGTGCGCAGTTCCTATACCGCTAACGTCACGATTGTGTGTGTACATGAGGGCACGTCCGCCATTACCAAAAAGGGCAAAAATGGCTCGGACACAAGACAAAACCAGACTAAACAAGACTAAACCTCGTACATAATCATCCTTCAAGAAGTGCTCACTGCAGACTCTGTGGTTGACAGTTGGTGTGAAGCTACTTCGACTAATGTTGGTCTTCCACTTCTGCAATAGGATTGGATCTTCAAGGGGGAATCTGAAAATAAAACGACAAATTATATTTACCATAAGCATAAGGAATACAAAGAGTGCGTGTCTTCACCGTCACTTTTCGGCAGCAAACAATAAAATTGTGAATATTAAAAAAAAATTAGTAAAAAAATAAATAGTGAGGCCTAACACATAATTATATATATATATATATATATATATATATATATATATATATATATATATATATATATATATATATATATATATATATATATTTTTTTTTTTTGTATACTGAATCGAGGCTCGTGAAAGAGCTAACATTTATTTCACAAACAAATCAACCAGACAAATAAAATATACAAAAAGAGGGAGCGGCAGACAAGATGGGGAGAGAAGGGGAAGCACACAACCACAACATTTGAGAGCAGGGAGAAGTGTGGCAGGGAGAGGGCTTGGGGGGAGGAGGCGTGGGAAGGGGGGGGGGGGGGAGGTATAAAACATAAGGGGACCGAAATTAGCGGGGGTAGAAAAGATCAAGGTTTTGGATGGGGGAGGATAAGAGATGGTGGTGAATAGCTGTTTTAAAGACCTGGAGGGTGGAGTGGGATTGAAGAGAGTGAGGGAGTTTGTTCCAGAGGCGGGAGAAAAGAGGAATGAAGGAGTGAAGGTGAGCAGAAAGTCTTGATTTTGGCAGTTTAACCATAAGAGGGTTACAGGCAGATCTTGTGCGACCTGTAGGAATATTTGGGGGACAGAGCCCAGAGAGAGCTGGGGGGGCAAGGCCAGAGAGGAGTCGGTAGAAGACGGAAAGACCACCAACCTGCCTGCGGTGAGTGAGTGAAAGGCCCTTGGAGTTAGCTTCATTCAAAGGCCCTTGGAGATTCCAATGATTCTGAACGCTTTGGTTTCAACAGCGTGAAGACGAGCTAGGTGTGAGGCAGGAGCACCAGACCAGAGGGGAGAGCAGTATTCCATTGAGCTGCGGATGAAAGCCTTGTATGTGGTGAGGAGCTCAGGTGTGCCAAGGAAGGACTTCGCACGACGGAGGATGCCCAGTCGGCGACTGGCTTTGGAGGCCAGATTTGAAATGTGGTTTTCCCAGGAAAGATCATGGCGAATAGTGAGACCCAAAAGCTTGAGTGACAGAACTTCTTGGAGAGGATTATTCAGAAAGTAGATGGGAGGGTTGTCCAGTCGGTCTTTTCGGAGAGACATCGTAAGAGTGTGAGATTTGTCAGGATTGAAAGACATGTTCCATTTGTTTGCCCAGTCTGTGATTTTGTCCAGGTCTTCAGAGAGTGAGGAGGCTGCAGACTGCCGATCTGAGGGATGAGGAATGGAGCGACAGAGAGTAGAGTCATCAGCAAAGAGATACAGAGGATTTTCAAGAGAGTCAGAGGCTTTTCAAGAGAGT
Organism: Myxine glutinosa; assembly: GCF_964187855.1. Lineage (NCBI taxonomy): Eukaryota > Metazoa > Chordata > Myxini > Myxiniformes > Myxinidae > Myxine > Myxine glutinosa. The sequence continues at coordinate 32,116,971 of NC_136273.1, forward strand.
CAGATTTATAACATCATTTTAGACATAGACTATTTGTAAATACAATATCTGATCTAGGCCTAAGGCTTAATCTTCTTCAATTAAACTTCACTTCATGCCTAGTAGGCCTAGGCCTATAGAGTTTTAGTAGTCTAGTCACAATTGAAGGCATCAAAATTCAGACATTTTGCTTAATAAGCTGTCGGTAGTGTAGTCTCGGTTCCAAGGCATACGTATCAATCTTGGCCCTAAAAACATATGATATGTCATGGTAGTAGTACTATCACTACTTATTAGTACTGGTATCATCAGGCCTAGCTAGGGGCTAGGCCCTATCGCAGTTTATTTTTTCCCACTAGATTTTCATGCTGTTGAAAAACTTCACCTAAACCTCACAATTATGCCTACACGATCCACTCGCTCTCCTTCCACTGTAGGCCTTGCTTCCGTGGTACATTTGGCACAAATGTGAGAGTCTAAGGGCTTAATCATGTAATAATAGCCTTATATTTGGTCTAGGGCTAGGCCTATAATATTTTGTAATCTCTACCAATCTACCTCCAGGCATGCTGTGATAGATAAATTAGATTTCTTGCATGCATGGACTAAAGTTGGGGATGAAGGAGCTGGGGCTCCCACGTCGATCGGAAGAATGGACGCGACAAAAAGCTGGAATTCATCCGAGTTGCTTTAATCAAACCAAACACTCAGGCACTCTGAAAAGCCCGTTTATCGGGCAGCAATACATATACATATTATCCCGGAGCGTTTGCCCAGGAAAGGCGAAAGGGGGCGTGGCCCAGCGTCCTGGCTGCGGCCTGGCAAGTTGAGGGCGAGCCTGCCCGGGCGTCCTGGACGAGCCCGGCATGGTGATCGCTCCGCGTCCTTGATAGGTGCAAGGCGATTGTGAAAACCCAGCGGTAGCCGCTACACACGTCCCCCCAGAATCGACTTGCACCGGCAGGGTCAATTTGAGGGGGGTCCTGATGACCCGGCCGAAGCGACCCCTGGCGGGTCGTGGGAGGGGGTCCGGTGTGGTGGTGGGCGGTCGAGTGGGGGGCACCGTGGACGGGGGGCGGCCTCGCCGTGGCGGAAGGGCCACCCGTGGTGGGTGGTCGACGTCCACGTGCGCCGGCTTGAGGCGGTCCACCGCAATCCGGTCCGACCTGCCGCCGATGTCGATGACGAACGACTTGTCGTCCCGTCGCAGCACCCGGAAGGGCCCGTCGTACGGCGGCCGGAGTGGCCCCCGATGTGCGTCGTGACGCACAAAAACATACTCCGCTGTGCGAAGTGCTGGGGGGACGTAGGACTGGGGGTCACCGTGGTGGGATGTTGGCACGGGGGCAAACCGTCGGGCGGCCTCCTGGAGGTCCGAGCGCTGGTGAGCTGCGGACCAGGGACTGGTAGCGTCGGGCACGAATTCGCCCGGGACGCGTAGCGCCTGGCCATAGACAAGCTCGGCGGTGGATGCCTGGAGGTCCTCCTTGGGGGCCGTGCGGAGGCCCAAAAGGACCCACGGCAGCCGGTCGGCCCAACCGCCGTCTTGAAGGCCGGCCATGAGCGCGGCCTTCATGGAGCGGTGGAATCGCTCGCACAACCCGTTTGCTTGGGGGTGGTAGGCCGTAGTACGGTGGAGCTTGACCCCCAGGTTGCGGGCGACCGCGCCCCACAGCTCGGAGGTGAACTGTGGTCCGCGGTCTGACGAGATGTCCGCCGGTGCGCCGAAGCGGGCGACCCAGGTGGCGATGAAAGCCTGCGCCACGTCAGCGGTGGTGGTGGAGACGAGGGGAAAGGCCTCCGGCCACCTGGTGGTCCTGTCCACCATGGTGAGCAGGTGTGTGAACCGCCGTGACGGGGGGAGGGGGCCCACCAGATCCACGTTGACGTGGTCGAAACGTCGTTCGGGCACGGTGAAAGGTGCCAGCGGGGCCTGGGTGTGTCGGTGGACCTTGGCCCGTTGGCAGGCCGTGCAGGTGCTGGTCCAATCGCGGACGTCCCGACGAAGGCCGTGCCAGACGAATCGCGCCGACACCAGCTTCTGGGAAGCTTTCCGGCCCGGGTGGGAAAGGCCGTGGAGGGAGGCGAAGATGCGGCGTTGCCAGGTGACGGGCACGATGGGGCGAGGCTGGCCTTGGGAGACGTCGCAGAGCAGGACAGTGTCCGCGAAGGGGATGTCGGCCAGGCGGAGGCCCGTGTCCGCCGCCCGGAGGGCTTGCACCGTGGTGTCGGTGGTTTGGTCCGCCGCCATAAGAGCAAAGTCCACGCCCAGGTGGACCGCGTTCGCGCTGGCCCGGGAAAGACAGTCGGCCACGGCGTTGTTTTTGCCGGCGACGTACCGGATGTCCGTGGTAAACTCCGACACGGCGGAGAGGTGGCGCTGTTGGCGGGCCGACCACGGCTCCGTGACCTTGGCCATGGCGTAAACCAACGGCTTGTGGTCGACGAACGCCGTGAAAGGTCGGCCCTCCAGGAGGTGGCGGAAATGGCGGACGGCCAGGTGTAGACCGAGGAGCTCCCGGTCAAACGTGCTGTATTTGAGCTCGTTCGGCCGGAGCTGCCGGCTGAAAAAAGCGAGTGGCTGCCAAACCCCGTTCACCCATTGCTCATGTACGGTGCCCACCGCGTAGTCGGAGGCATCCGTGGTGAGGGCGATGGGAGCGTTGAGCACCGGGTGAGCGAGCAGTGTTGCGTCGGCGAGGGCCCGCTTTGAGCTTTGGAAGGCCGCATCCATTGCTGCGGACCAGGCGATGTCGTGCTTGGCCGGCTTGCCCCGGAGGGCTTCGTAGAGGGGCCGCATGAGTTGAGCAGCGCGGGGCACGAAGCGGTGATAAAAATTCACCATTCCCAGGAATTCCTGCAGGGCCTTTATGGTGCGGGGACGCGGGAACGTGGTGATGGCCTCGACCTTGGTTGGCAGCGGCACGGCCCCGTTCTTGGTGATGTGGTGGCCCAAAAAATCAACGGCCGTCGTGCCGAAGTGGCATTTGGCCGGGTTGACGATGAGGCCGTGCTCGCTGAGGCGCCCGAACAGTGTTCGGAGGTGGAGGAGGTGCTCGGCCCGGGACGTGCTGGCGACGAGGATGTCGTCCAGGTAAACGAAAAGGAACGGCAGGTCACGCAGCACGCCGTCCATCAAGCGCTGGAACGCCTGAGCCGCGTTCTTGAGACCAAACGGCATCCGCAAGAATTCGAATAAGCCGAACGGCGTGATGACTGCCGTTTTAGGGACGTCGGCCGCCCTGACAGGTACCTGGTGATATCCCCGTATGAGATCAATTTTCGAAAAAATGACCCGTCCCGCCAGACGGGCGGAGAAGTCTTGGATATGCGGGATCGGGTACCTGTCGGGGGTGGTAGCGTCATTGAGACGGCGGTAGTCGCCACACGGGCGCCATCCACCCCCCGGCTTTGGCACGATGTGCAGTGGCGAGGCCCACGCGCTATCGGAGCGCCGCACGATGCCGAGGTGCTCCAACGCGTCGAATTCGGCCTTCGCCACGGCGAGCTTGGCTGGGTCGAGGTGGCAGGCCCTGGCGTAGACCGGCGGGCCCGTGGTTGGTATGTGGTGCTCGATCCCATGCCGTACTGCGACGGCCGAAAACGTCGGCCGCGTGAGGGCCGGGAACTCCGTGAGCAGGCGAGCAAACTCGTTCGCCGCCGGGACGGCGCATGCGAGCTCGGTCGGCGCGGAGCTGCTCAATGTGCATACCAGGGAGCTGAAGGTTTCGGCGTTGATTAAACGACGCCGTTGGACGTCCACCAGCAGTCCGTGTGCGCAGAGGAAGTCGGCGCCTAGCAGAGCCATGGGCACGTTTGCGGTTACAAACGTCCAAGCAAAGCGTTGGCCGCCGAAGCAGAGGGTGACGTTGCGCGGGCCGAAGGTGCGGATGGTCGATCCGTTGGCCGCAACCAAGGAGGGGCCGCAAACCGCGGATTGCCTGTCCTGGTCAGAGGCGGGTATGACGCTCAGTTGGGCGCCGGTGTCGCACAGGAAGCGCCGTCCGGACGCTTTATCCGTGATGAACAGTAAGTTGCCTGTATGGCCGGCGCTCATGGCTGGTAATGAACGCCGGCCCGGCCGTTTCCTGGCCTGCCGAAGGTGCATGGGGGTCGGCATGTCCGGGCCTTCTGTCCGAACCTGGCATGATAGTAACACCACGCTTGGTCAGGTGGAGGCCCCGGTCGTCGTGCTGGAGGTGGTCGGCTCGGTGTAGCGGCCGCCAATTGCGTCGGCAGTTCGGTCGTCGACCGTGCCGGGTGCTCGGGCGCCATGGGTGTTGCGTCGGACGGCGGTGAGTCCCATGTCGCCGCTGCGATGCGCTGTCCTGCGGCGGAGATCTTGTCGGCTTCTCTGGCAAGGGCCCGGGGATCTGTGATCATCGTGCTTGCCAGGGCGAGGCGTACCGGGTTAGGCAGCTGACGGAGGAACAGCTCCCGGAACAGGAATGCCGGAGAGTGCTCGCCGAGCAGTGAGAGCATGTAGTCCATTCGCTCGGAAGGGCGCGTGTCGCCGAGCTCGGGCAGGTCGAGCAGGCGCCGTGCGCGTTCTGCCGATGGGAGGGCGAAAGCGTCAAGGAGAAGCTTCTTAATCGCGCCGTATTTGTCAGCGGCTGGCGGGCTCTCGAGGAGGCTCAGGGCGCGGGCCGCGGTGGCCGAACCGAGCGCTGCTACCACATGGTGGAAGCGGGTGTCGTCGGCCGTGATGCCTCGCAGGGCGAACAGGGAATCCGCCTGTGCGAACCAAACCGCCGCGTGAGCCTCCCAGAAGGTAGGCAGTTTAAGGGCGACTGCCGTGTCCATGTCGGTAGGTCACCAATGAAGGAGCTGGGGCTCCCACGTCGATCGGAAGAATGGATGCGACAAAAAGCTGGAATTCATCCGAGTTGATTTAATCAAACCAAACACTCAGGCACTCTGAAAAGCCCGTTTATCGGGCAGCAATATATATACATATTGTTACAGACGCGGTTTTTAGATGTTATTTTACCGAGCGGTTGGTATTACCGCGTCCGAACAGTTACTCCCCAATTAGAACCCGATTCACCCAGAACTTTGGCCATATCGCACCGCAGCTGCCCAATCTGGGAAAAGACTAAAACGACGAATGCAAAGAGGAAAAGGAATAAAACGAGAGGACGTACAGACGAGTAATGGGATTTATTATTTACACAAGCAAAAAGGAGCAATCAAGGTTTATTTACAACACATAAGACGCAGGTGACACAGTGAAATCTTTAGCTTACCTACACAAGCTTAATTAACCCAGGACAGAACAAACAGAACAAACTCACGTACACAAGAAGGATGGAATGGCAGGAGGTGGATGGCTGGAGGGAGAGGAAGGTCCAAGGGGGGTCCTGCAGCACAACCGGCGCGTTTAGCAGCCGCCGTTCAGGCCCCACGCTGCTGTTGTGGCTGCTGTGGACGTCGCGTGCTTTGCCAGGCCTCGTCTGACGCGTCTGGTCCAAACCCTCAACTCTTTCTTGTGCGTTCGTTCACTCTTTACCACCGACTCCTCCCCGCAACCAACGCAACCAACTGACCACCACCACCGACTCCTCACCGCAACCAACGCAACCAACTGACCACCGACTCCACTGACTGACTCCTCACGACTCTCTTTCTTGACGACCAACTCACGACTCACTTGCGTGCACGCCTTTTATAGCGCCTCCGGCGATTAAGCCGCCGGCCTTTTGGACACGCCCATCGGGGTGCTCACCTCGGCCCTGGTTGGTCGCGCGACCCTCGGGCTCCGCCCTTGATGACGACGGGCGGGCACGCCCCTCTTCCCCTCTATGACGAGGTGGAGACACGCCTTTCTTCCCCGACTCGAGCACATGGTCAATGGTGGTTTTGGAGGGGATGTAATATGGGCAATCGAGGCTCGGCAATGACGAGAGGGGATGTAATATGGGCAATCGAGGCTCGGCAATGACGAGAGGGGATGTGAAGGAAATGGGGATTTTGGGGATGGGAATGAAAGGGGATCTATTCTCTTTCACTGGTGCAATGGAGTACTTCAATTAATGGGAGACACAGCCTTACCCTAAAACACAGAATAAGAGATAACTATCAACAGGGGGATTCTATTACTTGGCTGACGTGTATGCTGGTGGACTAATTATGGGATGCCCTTTCACCTTTACACAGCTCCGGAGGTAGGGGGCGCAGAATAAACAATAATAATAATAATACAGCACACAATCAAAAAAAATACAGTCCTCATCTCCGCAACAATATTATCCCGGAGCGTTTGCCCAGGAAAGGCGAGAGGGGGCGTGGCCCAGCGTCCTGGCTGTGGCCTGGCAAGTTGAGGGCGAGCCTGCCCGGGCATCCCGACCGAGGCCTGGCAAGTTGAGCGCGGGCCTGCCCGGGCGTCCTGGACGAGGCCGGCATGGTGATCGCTCCGCGTCCTTGATAGGTGCAAGGCGATTGTGAAAACCCAGCGGTAGCCGCTACAGGGACATAAATGTAAGTTTAGTTAAAGTCCGAGCTAAACTAACATGAATTCAGTTGTCATGACATGCATTCATTCATTTCTGCATGCATTCATTCATGCATTCATTCATTCAGTCAGTCAATTTTCAGAATCATTGGAATCTCCTGCGATGAAGCTAACTCCGAGGGCCTCTCACCTCTCACCTCACCGCAGGCAGGTAGGTGGTCTTTCTGTCTTCTACGGACTCCTCTCCGGACTTGCTCCCCCAGCTCTCTCTGTGCTCTGTCCCCCAAATATTCCTACAGGTCGCACAAGATCTGCCAGCAACCCTCTTCTGGTTAAACTGCCGAAATCTCGGCTCTCTGCTCACCTTCACTCTTTCATTCCCCTTTTCTTCCGCCTCTGGAACAAACTCCCGCACTCCCTTGAATCCCACTCCTCCCTCCAGGTCTTTAAAACAGCTGTTCACCACCATCTCTTATCTTCCCCCATCCAAAACCTTGATCTTTTCTACCCCCGCTAATTCACCCCATACACTTTTTTTTGGAAATTCCAACTTCTTTCCTGGAAGTCCTTGCAGTGTTCATGTGTTTTATACCTCTCTCACCTCCCCCCAAGCCCTCTCCCTCCCACAGTTCTCTCGATGTCCCTGCTCTCAAATGTTGTGTTTGTGTCCTTCCCCCTCTCTCCCCAACTCGTGTTCCGCTCCCCTTATTTGTGTTTTATGTGTCGGTGGACTTTTTGTGTGATTAATGTTAGCTCTTTCACGAGCCTCGATCTTGTATAGAATAAAAAAAACATCATTCATGCATTCAATCATATTCATTATAATCATTGCCGTTCTTCATGTTCTTGCTAACTATAAATTTATGATTCTAAGCTTGCTCAGAGTAAAGTTTGTCACTTTTCGAGGAAATAACTTGGACAAAAAGATTGTGAAAGGTTTATTTATGTCATCAAACAGTCAAACTAGCTGCCGAGTGTCGGACTGACGTGACTGAAATAGGCCTAAGCTTATGCATCATGATGTGCATTTGACTTACATTGCGCTGCCGACTATGTGCTGAAAAGTCACGAAACGGTCAATTTTCACGAAAAAAATATTCGAAATACTTGTGGCAAGAAATATTTATCCTCACTTTTCTTCTGTTGTAGCAACGCCAAACGGCACAGGAATGTGGCATTTTGGCAGCAATATTCTCGCAGCTTTATTTAGTACATCACATGCGGTAAAAGATCAACAAAACTGAACCGTCGCGGTGTTTTGAATGTCGCGGCCGGCTGACGTAAACAGCGCTGCTTTGCCCTCTTTGGTAATGGCGGCTCACTCTTCTAAACGGCACAGGGTCACGTGATAAGTGCGCACTCTTCTTTATGTATAGAACTCTGTGATTCAGACGTAATCTTCTTCTGCCGCTAGCTAAACGTGACGAAAGCAGTTTTAAAAAACCGCTAAATGAAAATTGATGATTTAATGCAGCCTTGACCTTGAACCTTTTGATCTGGAAACACGATTGCCTAGATTCCATAGAAACCGCCATGTTGTTAAGCAGTGACGAGCACTTCGTTTCGTTGGAGTGGTTGCTTGAGCTTTTCAAATCAAGAAAGCGCTTGGCGGGCGGTAAGAAAGCTGCTTGCTAACGGAACACGCTTCACATAATATTGCAAATATTTGTCCCGTCTGAACGGTTTGTAAATATAAAATAAGAACAAATATGCCTCTCCTCTCTGCAACATTTTAAAAATATCAGACGAAGACCACTTCGTTGTTTTTTATTTGTTTTAGTTCGCCGAAGCCGACAAGGGATTGTACAGTGATTAGGCGCCTAATTGGTGTTGTTGACGCGCTGTCAGGTCTAAATAAACACAAATCCCCTGAGAAAAAAATGGTTGTTTGACTAATTATAGTCACGTGATGCCGAAAGACGGGAACTTACGGTGAAAATACTTTTAAAATGACTATATCAAGGCAGTTAAAGAATCCATCAATGGACTTTACCTCACGGATAATAATAATAATAATATTATTTTATAAAGAAGAAGAAGAAGGATTAGCGGAAGAAGTACATCGAGTAATCTTGCTTTGTATAAAATCCCCGCAATAGTTGAACAAATGTGCCGAGTTGTGGAATTGATGTACGTCTGAAGGCAAAAGGGGTAAACAGCATTGAGGAACCTGAGCCCCGCCCAACGCAGCAGGCGAGACGCTGGGCGGTGTGTGCTTGGAGTCGCGTCTGCCTCGGCCCTCTGACTTTTCCATACACTCAGGTGACGATGCAATTCGATTACTTCAATTGATTAATACGATAACGATGTGATCACGTGGTATCAGAACAGTGACGCCAACCTGGTTGTTTTTTTTTGCTGATTGACGGGGGCTGCTGCATCTGAACCCGTGGGAGTGGAAGAGTGAACCTTTGAAGACCGCAAGGGATCGAGTTCGATCAACACCACACCAGTCACCAGGCAAGGGGGTTGGGGGAGGGTGGGAAGGTCTATAGTACCCGGTCATACTTCAGCCGTAATTCTAACCGTGTACTGATTGAGGACATGCGGTTGCTATCGATTACCCTCAGACCGTACTGTGGGATAAAGGGGGTACTTGTGGTCTCGGTTGGTGATGACAAAGGGTGACATAACTTCCTGGGATTGCAGCTCATGAAGTTGATCTGAGAGTTGGTGGATCATCAATATCACGTGACACTCGCGTCGCGCGAATCCCCCTGGTTCATCACTTGGCACTTGTGGACGTTTGTGGTCAAATAAACAAACTAATCACCAACACCATCCTGGTAAGTATAATTCTAGTAACAGAAACTTTATTTTACTCAAATTATTGTACTATATTGGTGATCTATAATTATTGTACTTTATTGGTGATCTACAATTCCTGTGACGAAAATATTTTGATTAAAAGTTTTATTGATTTATTTAATTCCATGTTAATTTTTGCTATTTTGTGGTGATTTGTATAGGTACGAAGACCCAGGTAACAGACCTGAGTGGTAATGCGGGTGGATCTTCAAACTTTGGGAAAGAACGTGAGAGCGGGTAGCGCTGGAAGGAGGCTTGGCGATGATCCGCACAACGAGGGAGTTTATCGTGGCGCGACCAGCTTGGAGAACAGCTTGCTGGAAGACCTTCGGGCTTTGACCCTGGCACCAACCATAGATGGATCTTCTTGGAACAACCAGATGAATGGCATCTATATGTCTGTAAGAAAATAGATTCTGTGGGTATAATTTTGAGTGCTGCCCTCAGTTTGCTGCCAAAATATAATGTATAAGAACTATGGTCACGTGCTGATGAACCATGAGAACTTTGGTGGACGTTGAAGATGCAATGGTGTCCTTCACCTAGCTTCACAAAGAGTAGGCGAGCTATTGGCTGCTCCCTGAACAAATTCTTGCCCAGACCTGGGAGCTAGGATTGCAATGGCAAACCACCCAGCTTTACCCGTGCCAAGAAACGACTGCTTTGGCAGCCCAAATGCTCTTTAAAGAGTGATACATATTGTAACTTTGTGCTTCAACAACAATAATGCCGCTGGTGGGGACAGGACGAAAATATCTCTGTCCGCCGAGTGAATTTGGCACAAATTGATGTTTTTGAACACCCGACCACGACGAATCTGCCGACAAGATTGGCCGAGAGAGCCTGCCGATGATGCGTTTCAGCACAAGCCCAATCTGCCTGTCAAATGGGTTAATTTTTCCAATTCTCCAAGCCCTATGGAGCCCACTCCCAATGACCGCACAAGGTTTCATCAACAAGAAAGGATTTATTAATGAGTGGGAAGGAGGAGGTGGAAGTGGAGGAGGAGAGGGGTGATTGGGTGGGAGAAGAAGAATACGGTTGCACAGCGGCAACTGCAAACAGTAACAAATGACTATATAAACAAATTCACCTCAGAACCACAACGACCTTGATATCGGAACCACAACGACCTTATCTACTCGCTCATGGAACATGAGACAGAACGAGGAGGCTGCTAAAGTGGTGTGACCGACTGTGGTCCTCGGCACGCCTTGTGTGTTTGCACTTGTGCCTCAGCTGGACCGCGGACCACCACAAGGCAGGCAGGAACCAAGAAGCAGCAGGGACGAGCAACTAACCACCAACGTTGTAATCCGTGGGGTGAATTGGATCATAGTGTTACGCACCCATTGGCCAATGTAGCCTGTCACGTGATGATTTATGGGCTGCTCTGATGGGCTGGTAAGCGGGGGAAATTCCCAACTATGGACAGTCGTCTGATAGGCCTGGGCCCACTAGATGTCCATATATGGTCTTGACCTCTAGCTCACTTTGCTATCACTATTGGGTCGTGCTGAGGGGATGCTTAGAATGGAAAAATACATGAAGACGTACAGTCTCGTGAAAAAGTAAGTACACCCCATGTAAAGTTTTGACTTTTTCAACATATTTCAACATACAGCTATTTGATCTTCATTTCAACAATATTGATAAAGGTGATATAATATAACAAATATCATGAAACATTTACATTTTGTAGTCCATTGTATAATTTAAATAAACATAAATGCAAATTTTGCATGTGGAAAAAGTAAGTACACCCTTGGCTCTAATAGGTGGTGTTGCCCCCTTTGGCAGAAACAACCTCAAGTAGGCGTTTCTTATAACTGTCTACCAGTCTCTGACATCGAATGGGAGAAATTTTTGCTCACTCCTCCATGCAGAATTCTTTCAGCTGTGCGATGTTTGAGGGGTTTCTTGCATGCACAGCTCGTTTCAAATCCCCCCACAACATCTCGATGGGATTTAGATCCGGGCTTTGACTTGGCCATTCCAGAACCCTCCATTTCTTTCTTTTCAGCCATTCCTTGGTGGATGTACTGGTATGTTTAGGGTCATTGTCATGAGCCTCAACCTTCGGTTGAGCTTCAACTTTCCGACAGATGGCCTCACATTATCCTCAAGCACCCTCTGGTACCATGAAGAATTCATAGTGGATTCTATGATGGTGAGCTGCTCAGGCCCTGATGCAGCAAAGCTGCCCCAAACCATAATATTTCCACCACCATGCTTTACAGTTGGTATCAGGTTCTTGTGGTCAAATGCTGTCTTTGGTTTTTGCCAAACATGTCTTCTGGTACTGTGGCCAAATAGCTCTACCTTTGACTCATCTGCCCAGAGCACATTGTTCCAGAAGTGCTGGTCTTTGCCTAGGTGTTCATTGGCAAACTTTAGTCTTGCCCTGATGTTCTTTGTGGACAGCAAAGGTTTCCTCCTGGCACACCTCCCATGTAGATCAAATTTGTGCAGCCTCTTTCCAATGGTAGACTCGTGCACTTTGACATCAACAGTGGCAAGAGCTACCTGTTGGTCCCGTGATGACATTCTGGGGTTCTTAGAGACTTCTTTCAGCATCTTGCGGTCTGCTCTCAGGCTGTGCTTGCTGGGGCGGCTTGACCTGAACAAGTTGGCAGTTGTTTTGGAATCTTCTCCACTTGTAGATGATCTTCTGGACAGTCGAATGATTGATTTCAAATTGTTTGGAGATCTTTTTACATCCCTTCCCAGACTCGTAGGCATCTATAACCTTCTTTCTGAAGGCCTCAGAGAGCTCTTTTGATCTAGGCAAGGTGACGCCACACACTTCAACAACAAAGAGCAAACCAAACGAAATGTCTGAGGTTTAAATAAGACAGGTTCCTCCAAGATCCTTTCTAACGATGTTCTAATCATTTGCACCTGAGGTGGTGCACCTGATTCTAATTTAGGTATTTGAAGTCGTGATAAATGTCGGGGTGTACTTACTTTTTCCACATGCGAAATTTGCATTTATGTTTATTTAAATTATACAATGGACTACAAAATGTAAATGTTTCATATTTGTTATATTATATCACCTTTATCTATCAATATTGTTGAAATGAAGATCAAATAGCTGTATGTTGAAATATGTTAAAGTCAAAACTTTACATGGGGTGTACTTACTTTTTCACGTGACTGTAGGAACAGTGGGGAAAGATTGTAGGGAAGGTGAAAAGGTGGGGTGTAGTTGCAAAGACTGGACGAATGGTCTAGATCTTTCTGAACATGTGCTCGACATATTTCGTTAATTACAGGAATTATATCGCACTTATTCTTACATGTACTATGAAATAACTATTCTTATGTTCCTCTATTTTACCTCCTAGACTAGATATGTAACTCTGCCCCCTCTCTCTGGAAGACTCGTCCCTGTGACTGTGGAAGAGACAGCGTCAGGCTGGCTATTTATCAATACACATCTCCCCTCGTAGTCAAACCCACAATCAGTACACATCAGATCCGTAACGATGTCACCATGAAGTGCTCAGGACACGACATCAACGAAGTCCTTTTGCCTTTTTTCTTCTTCTCCAATTTGTGGAATTTCCTTCCTGAGTATGTTTGATCGCATTCTTCGCCACAGTGCTTCAAGCAGGCGGTGCACCACCATCTCACGTCACCACCCTCCCATCCCTACCCACAGTCTTTCATACTCAAATGAACTCCAGCTAACCGAAATCTCTTCCTTACAGGTTTAATTTGTTTCCTCCCCTAATTTCTCTCTCCTTTTCCTGTTTATTTCCTTGCTTGTTGGGTCCAAAAGTGGTCCGACTGCCACACTGTCGGGGTCTCTCAATTCGTTACTTTTTTACCCCCAGCCTAAATGCGGTCTTGAGATTCATGTCTGTATCCTACCTGAGGATTGGCATTTGTGCACGTGTGCAGAGGAATGTGTTGCGGAAATGGCGTGGTTGGGAGCGGTGCCTCCGTGCCAGGAAAGAACGGCGGCGTGAGGAGCGTGCGAAGCGGAAGCAGCGCCAGGCTGCAGGTTCGTGGATGCCCCATCCATCGTCTGTGAGCCTTTTGGGGTCATTTTGAATGCAGTATCCGAAGTACTTCCTCTAGTCTGTTACTTGTTCATTGTTACATTCTAATTTGTTTGCCTGTAAATTAAATGAAAGAGTCACAAAGATCTTTGTTTTAATTATTTTTTTATTTTTCGGTCGTCTCATCTCAATTCTCCAAGAGATGCACTTATAAAATGGGTCGTGATGTCCAGATGTCTGTCTTCCTGTCTGCCTAGTCATCCGTCCGTTAGCTTTTTGCTACTCCTCCCTTGTCAACTGGCTAATTGTTTCGTAACTTAACACATGAATACAAACATGAGCCCCCACAATCACTCGGGCTTCGATTGTTACTTCTGCCACCAAAGGTGGATGAAGGTTATGTTTTCACCCCTGTCTGTTTGTGAACATGATATCTCGACAAGTTGTGGACGGATTCAGACGAAATTTGGTGGAGGTAATGTATGTGACAAGGACGAAATTATTAGATTTTGGTGAAGATCCAGATTCGGATCCGGCTACTATAATTTTTTAAGTGATTCTTCACCATTGGGAGATAGGGCCAAAACCGACATATAGCACAATATCTCAAAAAGTTATGGACGGATTAAGATGAAACCTGGTGGACAGACCTGAATATGGATTCGGATACGAGAGTTATTTAATTTTTAAGTGATTCTTAACCATTGAGAGATCGGGTGAAAAGCGATAAATAACATGATATTTAAAAAAAGTTATGGATGAGTTATGAATGCACTTGGTGGATGAGTTGGGTGACAAGAACAAGTCAATTAGATTTTGGTTCAGGTCTGAATCCAGATCTGGCCTATTGGTGGGATACAAAACGTAAACTGTTGACAAGGCGGAGGTATGCGCTCTACCGAGTACCGTTCTAGTTCAATGTCGGATCATGGAGGCTCCCAGAGGGGAAGAGGATAATGGGGGGATTACCCCCTAAACTTCGGATCCCTACTCGTCCATTGTTTACCAAACGATTGCTCTAAATCCAGATACAGCCCTTATACTCGATGGTCTGCAGGATCGCTCGGTCTTATATTTTCAATTTTGTATCTGGGGGAGCTTACTGGTAGGTCCCCCCTAAAATCAGCAGAGGTCTGAACTACAACCTCAAGAGATGACCGTCAGCCCCATCTGGGGTGTTTATTTAAGATGTCAGAAAGAGGTTTTTGTTTTTTTCTCGTGTGTAAGGCTCAGGAATAATTGGCTAAGGCACACCTTGAACAAGGATATTTGAAGGTATTGGTGTACTTTGGGGTGGCAGGATAGCTGAGTTGGTATTGTGGTTACCAATGAGCCCTCTAAACTGCATTTGATGGGATCAGACGTGACAAAAACTGCCATTCTGGTACAGTGCCCACATGTGGCGTTGTTTATTGGGGCATGCAACCCTTCCAATAGGGATGTTGACCCAACTGTCCCATATGAATTTAGATTGTGCACCTTAAATCTATGACGACTACTTTAATGGCTTCCAATTAATTATATCTTGCAGAGTCAGCCACACAAGTTTTCCCTGTCCACACCCCTCTATACTGAGCATCCTCTCTCGGGTCCCTTTCCTCTACCTCAGTTTTTGTCTGCCCCTTAACTAGATGCTGACCAGGCAGTGCCTTCTCCCTCACTCCAACTCTGGTTGGTGAGGCCCCACCACCCCTATTGGGAATGGTGCCATTAATATGACTTATTCTTTGGAAGAACTTCTGCCAATGGTTGTTGGTCTGCAAGATGTACTTTTGGGTGGCCATTGTCGACATTGTCGAACTTGAGGAGGTAATTGCCAGACACCAAGGAGTTTTGGATGTCCAGTGGGCAGATGGATTCTGTTAAGCAATGGGCTGCATTGAGAGATCTGTCAGGTTGGAGTGCAGGTCTCGCATGTTGGAGGTCCACACAGGTAAGAGCAGTGGAGGATGTAATGTTGACAAGGTGCAGGAATGTGGAGAGGGGGTGGCTCAAGGGGTAAGCTTAGAAATTGTGAGGTGGGAGGTGTGTCTCTCTGGAGCACCAGGTCAGGTGACTGTGGGGCACTGGGTTTAAGTTGTCAACTCTTCTTTTCATTTTAATTAGGGCAAAAACCTTCTCTCATTACTCTTCATCATGTGACTTATTTTATCCCCGGCTTCATTCGCACTTTTGACATGTGTTGCTTATTGGGTGTCTCAGAGAGCAGCGTGGGATGCAGCGCCATCTGTGTTTATTTGCAGGATTGATGGCTGGACCAGCTGACCGAGCACAGGGTCGTGCACGGTTGACTGCCGCACGGCTTCAGGGTCCTCGTGTTTGCATTGATCTTCAACTTGCTGAGCACATGAGTCCCAAGGTTTTCTTATTGTTCCTTATTTTTACTTGTTGAATCAAACGTTGTATAATCTATATAGCGTGTGCGGCTCCAGCTTCAGCTCCAGCTCCAGCTCCGTATTGTGCTGAGCTTTTAGTTCCCCTTACCTTTATTTATTTATTTTTTTCCACCTTTCCCATCCCCTCCCCCACCCGAGTTTGTGATGTTCTGTTTCCTCCCTTCTCCGTTTCCTTTTCGATAAAGAGTGAGCAACAGAGCTGGCCCTTTGGGTGCAGATTCACCGCTCAGACAATGCTGTGAACATAATATAAACTGGTTTCGTTTACAATGCATTTATTATCCCCGCGTTCCACCATCGGTAATCGGCTGAGCCAGTACCATTTTGGCCCTGCCTCCTGGATTGGTGTCAAAAGATCACAAACTGAAAAATGCAATTACGGGCACATCTTTAAACATTTTAAAATGAAACTGTATATGCAATCGACATTGGAGGACGCGTGAAATATATAACGGTTTTTTGGGAATTGGCCCCCGGTTAATGCCCCAGGCAAGCCTGGTTTTGGCTAAACGGTTAAGTTGGCTGGCTTAAGATCTTAGGGTATCGAGTTTGAGCCCCTGTCATGCCGTTGGTCAACACCAGGTGGTTTGACTCAGTCTGTCATCCTTAAAAGGTCGGCAAAATGAGTACCAGGTTATTGGGAAGAATGAGCCATTTGCGTATCCTGTGTCGGAGTAGTGACCCATCCAGGATTGTGCCCAATAGCCCAGTAAACTGCTTTGGCAGCCCTATGCATCTAAAGATGCAAAAAGGATTGGTCTTAATGCCCCAGGAGGTGGAGACTTGGGGTCTCAGGGGTCAAAACAGACATTATTTTAACTCAAAATTTGATATTTGGTCATTCCTGGTGGAGCTGTTTGCAATCTTTCAACTTTGCTTTAGTTGTGAAGCGTAGGTATTTACGATGGTGAGCCATCGACTTTACTTGAGTTCAGAAATGTTAACATCTCGAGCAAGATGGTCAATTTGTTCGTGGTATCGAGGATTTTTTTGTCTCGACGTTTTGTTATCATTTCATCGCAAATGGTTTGTTAAGACTTAACTTCTCACCTTCCCTATCGAACTGGACCTCACCACCTGGACCTGGACATACCGATTACCCTAGCTGAAATGGACTGGGGGCGGGGGGGGGGGGGGGGTGTCATTAAACCCATGACTTCGAAGTCATGACTTTTGCCAACATTTCATAGCTGTCGGTATTACAAAAGCATGGCACCTCCGGCTTGATTGAGGTTTGGGGTTGAAATCTGTGAAAGAGGTAGCAGACTTGACATGAATATGGTTCAAAAGGGGGATCGAAAGTTTTTTTTTTTTTTTGGAGAATTGCCATGAAGTTTCAGAAGAGCATTGGTGCCCCTTCTTTAACCCTTCTCCCCCCCACACTCCCCTAACCCTCCTCCGTTAACATGGGATTAAAGTTATTACAAAACACTGGCAGTAAAGACTTGTATCGGTCACATATTAAGTTACTGCTTGGGATTTCACCATTGAATGGAGTGACCCAGTGGAAAGGAGTGATGCCTACAAACCCCCTCCGAGCCTGTATGGGAATCGATGTATCATGAGCTAATAAGTAATAGGATCTCCAGCGGTGGTTGGCCCACTGGATGGTTCTGTTTAAATCAATTAGTTATTACTTCTGCCACCCAAAGGTGGGCGGAGTTTTCGGTTTCACCTTTCTGTTTGATGTCTGTGTGTGAACAGTATATTTCAAAAAGTCGTGGATGGATTCAGATGAAACGAGGTGGATGAGTTGGTTAGGTGACAAGAACAAGCCACTGATAGGCTGGATCCGGACCTGAACCGAGGTGTAACGGCTTGTCATTGTCACCAAACAAGGTTGTTTGTGTTAGGTGACGAGAACGAGCCGATTAGATCTCGGTTCAGATCCGGATCCAGATCCGGCATGTCGGTGGGATACAAAATAGTAAACTGTTCAGCTTGGCGGAGGTATGCGCTCAACCGAGTACCGTTCCCGTTTTTCACCTGCATCCACTTGTTGCTCATTTCGGGCATGCACTGAAGACCTGTTTCATGCTTTCATAAAATGTACAAGCTTAGTTCCCTTATTTCATTGGTTCAATTATGTCACATAAACAGAATGTTACCTTCTCGTTTTGGTCTTTTATCTTTGGGTTCACTGCTAGGCGCTAACAGGTGCGTACGCTATTGAGGTTTCTATACACAGCCAAATTTGCAAAATATTTTGTTTTTCCCAGGATATAAAAAAGCATGACGAGTTCATCAACACGTGGTGTTTTGAAGGAATTTGGAAGGTTCGTGAGAACAAATTGGTGATACTTTTGTAGTGTGTATATTTATGGATTAGTAGCAAAAATACCTGTCCCCAGTGATGGGAAAAGTTTGTTATTAATTGATCAATTTAAATTATATCATTGACTTTAAAAAGGTTAATTGTGTGGCACTCTTGGTTTCACTCAGAGCCAAAACTCAGAGCTACTTCTAGTGCCCTCTGCAATATAGTGGTGCAACTGATAAACGCCGTGCGCACTTAAAAAAAAAAATCAAAACCTGAAATATACATTTAACCAATCAGCTCGCAGCATCATAGTCACATGATGCAATACGTCAGCGCCCATGTTCTGATGGCTTTGCCTCATTGAGGACTCCAAAAACACCCCAAATAAGCAATTTACTCTTGAAAAAATGTACAGTCTTAACGATATCGAAGAGCCTGTGTTGCTCTCACCATCGGGATGTAAAAAGAAACGGCTCCCAGGCAATTCTGCTCGCAGATCTTTCTACATCAATGGGTAGCTCTGTTCGACGGAAAAAGTCAAACAGGATGCTATGTTGCTGTCTTGCTTGGATATTTAACAATGTAAACTAAGTAGGCCTAAAGTCGAAGTTGTAAACAGAGCCAAGGAGGTCACGGTGAAGTACTGTACTTCCTTCTGAAGGCAAATAAAGAAAAGATTCCTGTATGGAAGGCTTCATTCCTCGGCATATTGTGCGAGTACAGTCGGGAATGGTCTCAATTTATTTATGTATTGCCAATTGTTTGGCCAAAAAAAGAATGATTGCACTGTGGTCAAAACCTGCGACTATATATGTATGTATATGTATATATGTATGTGTATATATTGTTGCGGTTTTGTGAATAAAGAATGACCCCCCTCGTAGGTAGTTGCACCACAACATGTAGCCACGCTTTAGTTCAGTTATTTCTTCGTAAATGGAAGCATAGTCTCCTTTCCTGTGTTAATTTGCGTTGAGCAGGCCAGCGAGTTAGGTGTTCTTTGGGCTAGAATGCCATGTGCTAGGCCTGGAACGAGTCTGGCAGGTCGAAGGGAGGAGCTGCAGGGGAGTGGCCGGTAAGCGGCGAGCAGCCAATCAGAGCTCAAGGGGAGTGGCTAACAACGGCAGCGAGAGGAGGGGCTTGGAACATTCGGGTAAGGCTGGGGAGGGGCTATATAAAACCCTGCCCCGGTGACCCAAGTTAGAAGTCAGTCGGAGTCAGAGTGTGCCCGAGTCGGAGGATCAGAGAGCGTTGTGAGACAGTCGGGTGGAGTGTGCCCTATAAGTCGTGGTGGTTGAGTCAGTCAGTCGCCCAGCCCTCAGTCTACGAGTACAGAGTGCCCCAGAGAGCGTTGTGAGCCCAGTGAGAAAGAGACGTGTAGCCATGAGTGAAGTCGGTTGCTTGTTATAAGCCCTTTCTGTACACGAACTCTCCCTGTGCCCTGTGCTCTGCGGCTGTGAATAACGCGCTCGTGAGGACGATCCATTCCGGGCCACAGACGCACGGTCTCCCTGCCTGCGCTCCCAGCTCACGTGCCGCGAACATCCGAGGACCACGCCCGGCGAGCTGTCCAGGAGTGAACGGCGCCAGGGCGCGTTTGGAGCGCGTGCTTTTCCTTCCTCCTTTTCCCTGCGTGAGTGAGTGGGCCCTTGTCCGGGGATAAGTTAAGACTGATTAAGCCTGCTCCGTGTCTCTTCGCCTTGTATAGTTGAAAATAAACCTTTTCTTTCTTCCATTTGACCATTCCCGTCATTTCCATATTTTGGCCTGGCATCGCACGAATAAAACCGCTCAATTGGGTTCAATAAAAGTAACGGCACGAGTCACATGATAGGCAAACCGCTCGGGCGTATTCGATTAGCGTATCGAGTACGCCCCCCCCCCCCCCCCGCTTCCTCGCTCCACCCTCCTTCTCTTCTCTCTCCTCCCCGCTCTTCCACCTCCTCGCTCCCCCACCCCTCCTCGCTCCCCTGCCTCCTCTCCCCCTTTCCCCCCCTCCACCCACCCTTCTCTCTCTCCCCTTCCCACTCCACTCCCTTTCCTTCCCCTCCCTTCCCCTACCCTCACCCTTTAACTCCTCCCCTCCCTCTTGCCCGCCTCCCCTTCCCCTTCCCCTCTCTCCTCCTTCCCCCCCTCTTCTCCCCTTTTCCCTTCGCCTCCCCCTCTCCTCACGCCTCCCCCTCTCCTCACGCCTCCCCCTCTCCTCACGCCTCCCCCTCTCCTCATGTCTCCCTCTCTCCTCATGCCACCCCCTCCTCACGCCTCCCCCTCTCCTCATGCCTCCTCCTCTCCTCATGCCTCTCTCTCCCCCCCCCCCTCATTCATATTCCCGTCAGGAAGCGACTCATTGTTACCCAGCACCGCCAGGTACGTTTGCTAATAATATTGTTGCGGATCTCAAACGTCGGCCTTTCCCCCTTACCAAGAGGGGGTTAATCCCCTTGTCTGTTACTGACCGACGTGATCCTGAAGTTACCCCGTTCCTTCCGGTCAATTTGGTCCTGTTACCTAATTACCAACACCGACCGTGAAGCAAGGAGATAACCTCCCACCCGAGCCCCAGCGTTAGTGGATACGCCGAGCGAAGCGAGCCGCGACTCGGGCCGTTAACAATGACTAGACCCGATTATAGTGGTTCCGATCGTGCCACGTTTACCCAATGGAAGAAAAGACGTGCGATCGGATTAGGGGAAACCAAGAAAGAACAAGGCAATTTATTCACAAATATACAGAAAGAAGAGGAAACAAAAGAATGTACAGGACAGGAAGAGGAAGAAGCAGCACACAGGGCAGTCTTAAACAGTATTACTCTTAATACCCCAGACAAACGTACACACTCACACGGGGATTGTAGATGGTTGATTGAAGGTCCAGCGATGGGGTCCAGGCTCCAGTCGACTCCGGTCCAGGTTCCGGCCCAGCGGGGGAAACCCGGCAGGCAGCTCCGCGTGTATTGGAACGCGTCCGGACAGGAACGCGTTTATATAACGGGGGGAAGCTGATGTCCTGCGGCATACGTAATATGTGCACCCCCGTGCCAAACGCACCCTCTCCAATGTTCTTTTTAACAGCGCGCCATATATCTCTTCTTCAAGCCTTTTGATCAGTGCCGTGTGCACGCGAGTCCTTTAAGAGTCCTGTGTAGGCAAGCTCTCTCACGCAGTCCTTTTACAACGCGTGCGCCTCCAACCCGTCCTTGTAACGAGCGCGCCTCCAACAAGTCCTTTCTCAAGAGCGCCGCTGAATAAGTTCTCTGGTAGGGCTTTGCTTTCGCGCTTATATATCTCGACCAGCAAAACGCTCCGCGAGCCAAACTGCCATGCCTGCCAGCGATGTTCCTTCAGCCCTGGTTGGCTGGTGAGGGATTACCGGCCACGCCTTTGACGGCTGGATGACGTGGCCACACCTTCCTCTTGGCGTTCCGCCCCCTTTCTTGGGCCTCACCTCGTGGCTTATGGCGGCTGGGGCGAGCGCTAAGGCAGCGAACGCTGCTAACAAAAGCGCGTAACATATTGGGAGAGACATGAGGCACCGACTGTAGGGGCGCGTAATGGCGTCGCTTGGAGAGGGAGGTCGCAAAATGGATGGAATGGGGCCTACTCCTTATTTGATCGACACAACGCAGATTCAACTATTGGAAACCTGGCCTTATCTAAAACACATATTAATGAAATAACTGAAGTCCTATGGTGGCCTACGTGTTGCTTGTGGCCTAACTAGGGGTGCTACCTTTAGCCATTTAATAGTCATATTTGCAAGTGTGGGTTCTAAAACCGCAACACTGCACCCCCCTTTTTCCAGGCTCGGCCTGAGCTGAAACAAAAGGGCTATCTTTTAAATTAATGTGACACTTAGGTGTGGTTACCCTCTACTTTTAACCTACTACCCTGAGTGCGACAGTTTTAACACTAAATATGTCCCACCTGCTGCGTTACATCCTACCTAACTGACTCACGCCCACAATTAACCGAATTACGTAATGGTCTTCAAACTAAACATAGAGCCGGTGGGGAGCATTATTTACAGACTCTACTAATTATTTACACTGTAACCCAGGACCTGTCTTTTGTGGGAAAAGAGAAGATGTTTTTGAGAAGAGGAAAATGCCATTGCTATGCACTGCACCGATACACCATACCCATATGCACCAATATGCACCATAATAAACAAATGCACCAAAATGCATAAAAAGCACCAAAATGCACAAAAACAAACATTTTAAAATAATAAAAATGATGTCTTCTTCTTGCGCTTGCTCTGCTGGGCTGATGTTTCTGGCTGTCTTCTTGCTTGATGTTATTTCATTTAATAAAAAGGGCACACACCGCGTCAGCTTTTTTATTTGTGGCCAGCAGGGCCAACTCAGGTGGTCCACTGCTGGGCATAGATGCCACTTAAAACAGTGGTCCGCAAACCAGATACCGCCGGCAACAATGGTCGGTTCCAGCAGAGGTGCCAGGCCACAGAACGTGTGGTCCATAAGTGGTGCCAGGCCACAGAACGTGTGGTCCATATGGTGCATTAGTGCAGGCAGGAGGCAGCAAGGGTGCGGGCGCACAACTGCGGACACCTGCACACTCCCCTTGGACACAAAATAACATGGTCCATGAGTGGGGAAGGAAGACAAGCAGAGTTAGCGGGGGGCAAGGGCGCAAGGGTATACATCAAAACAAGGCAATGCACGATGAGGGGCGCGGGAGAGCGAGCCGAGAAAGCTCGTCCCTAGCGTTCGTCACCCCCCATGTCACCTACTCTACCCTTGCCCCTACCCCGTATTTACACAATTTACACCTTTACAAATTTGTCGCTAATGTCTTGTCCTTCCCATCTCTCTCTAATCCAAATTTGTCACCAATCCCTCCTAAGGAGGAAGAGATGGAATAACCAACAATGTCTCACCCACGTCAAGATGCGTCTTTCATTCCAAATGTTTGCAAAACCTGGTGTGGAGTTCTATCACCTTAGTGAGTGGATGCGGATGGTGCGAAGAGACTTTCATCCTAGCTATACTTTTAAATGACATTAACTCGTTAAACTACCCGGGGTCTTGCCCTGCCAATCCATTGGCCATCTTACACTATGTGGTTCTAAAAACCAATTCCCATTGCACATACTGTGGTGCTCACCAATTTGGGGTCTCACTCCCCCGATTTTTCTATGCTGTGCCCTCGCACAATTTCGGGGCTGGGTCGTGTGGCTCCCCTAGCAGGTCCTACTTACCTGCCCAGTGCCCATCTCCGCCACTGAACGTCGCCACCCGAGCTTGCCTAGCTCCTCACCCTAACCTACCTAACTGGGGAAGGCCCTCCTGGCGCTCTCTCCCCCTCCATGCCCACCTTGGCATCGGGCCAACTTGGCTCCACTCTACCCGGGTCCTTCCTCTGGATCCTCGGGCCCCACCGAACTCTACACAACTCTACCTGGCTCCCAGAGCCTACCTGCGGCCTCACCTGACCGACAGACTACCAGTGGCGGAGTGCTCAACCAACCATACGTACTAATTAAGCCACACGCCCAGCCATTCCACACACTAATGCACCCATCCAAGCAGTACTCTGCTACTTTCCGCACCACAGATGTCAATATCCAACTACAATTTACCTACACCCTCTACCTACTTTTAAACTACCCTCCCCGGGTACTCGTGAAGGGGTCCATCCTTCCCCCATTCACTCCTTCGCACCATGCACTCCACTCCACTCATCCCACACTCTACTCACTCCACACCATCTATTCCAGACCTATTATTATTCACACAACTCTTCTCCACTTGCACACCATGCAAGTTAATGACTCAACACACAATGACACACATCCTCAATACTCTGCGCACACACACACACACACACACACACACACACACACACACACACACACACACACACACACACACACACACACACACACACACACACACACACACACACACACACACACACATCTTTCACGAGCATTGCCTCATGCACTCAAATTTTCCCACGCTCAATTCCTCATTTCACCAGCACTACAAGGAATCTCATATGCAATGCCTCATGTAAACTAGACCACAAACACACTGAATAATCTGACTAACTACTACCCCTCTAATCCTTGTGCTTTCCCCTGTCATCCCTTGTACTACGCACATCCCCCGTCGTTATCATCCAACTACTCTGACTATGTCCCCACTACCTGTCCAATGTCACTACTTAAATCTTAAGTCACCTATGGTCATTTTCTAGATTCCTAACATTATCCAAGCCCTCCCTGGCTAGTTCATACCGCCAAACCCCATAAAACTATAGCTCCTCTGCCCCAAAATGTGAGGGATGGTAGAGTCACCATCCCTCTGCATCCGGCATCATTTCCAATCACTACCGCCAATCGTCCATTACACTGAGCCTCTTCGGTGCGTCAATGCATTTTTACTGCTCTGCTTTGCAAAGCCGAGCGATGCATACGGGTGGTCTGTCTCCTGCAGGTTGGGTCCGTCCGGCATTTGGATTCAGGGGAGGAGGTTTTGTCGGGCCAAGGCTCCAGGCACCATCTCAGCGCAACACTTTGCGCTCCCAAGCGCGATGGCCCAGCCTTCCCCGGCCGGAGCGCCGCCACCGCAAGGGGGCGCCGCTCCGAACCCTTCTCCTTCCCCTTGAACCGGGCCGATCGCTTTGCCTAACAAAGCGCGGTACCGACTGTACAGGGCGGGGCCCGGCACGAATCGTGCACGGCACTCCTTGCGAGAGCGCCGCGGCAACGATCCCCGCCGGTTCCTGCTGCACACCAAGCCCGTCACGTACCGAGGGTTCGCGTCGGCTATACGTCGACCTAAACGCTAACCCCCCGGTCTGGGTCGATGCTCGAGTCACATTCTCACATGCACACCTCGCGACCCACTCTTCTCTCGCACATCGATGCGCTCCAGTGCTTCCCATACACTCCACGCACTCTGTTACAGCACGCTCTCGTGCATTCTCTCCTCTTACACACTCAGGTGCACACCACTCAGGCGCACTCATTTCGCTCACAGACTTCGTTACGCACTTGACCACCGCACACCTCCGCGCACACACCTCGGTTACATCCTATGTAACACTCACCACGGGTGTGCACTCCTCTCGGTACACACCCACTCAGCGCACCCTTACCCATGGGTGTGCACTCTGTTACACACCCCATCACGCGCTCTGGTGTGCACTCCCGCACACTCTCTGTGTCGCATTCATCACACATACACTCCGATGTGCACTCGGTATCACACTCTCGCTCCGGCGCACACTTCTCACATGCGCGCCATTTTCTCTCTTACATCTCACTTTTACACAGCGCACAAAGGACCTTCCACGAACGCCCGGGTGCTGTCTGGATCCCAAGCGCGCGAAAAATCCTCTCGCGCCAAATCTTTTCGCGCCATATACAGCCCGACTCACCTTGGCGCTTCCTCTTCTTCGCTCCACCACCTGCAAACTTTCCACTTGGTTATGCAGAACGACATCAGGATTAGCAAGTATGGCATCATGATGCGAACACACACTTTGGACATATTCCATCTTTTCCATCTCCAATAAATGCCTCTATGCCTGCCGTCTCTCCAATTTCAATTTAGACTATAATTTCTTTGATTTATTTTTCCTTGTCAAGCTCGACGACCGCTGGGGCTAATAAAATACAATTCTCTACTTCGGCGGTCGCCGGCTTCCCCATAACCCGGGTCGCGATTTCTATACCCGTCCACATAACTATGCCTTGCTCAGCCTCGCTTAACCCTCGCTCCTCAAGCCGGGCTACCCCGTCGCATACCCTTGTACCTTTTCCGCCCGATCTGCGGTCTCTGTCCTTCCCCAATTCTTTTATCTGGCCACCTATCCTGGTTCCAAACCCCGTTAACCCGTCCTTCATGCCTTTCATTTGATTCTCTTGGGTGGCCATTCTGTTTTCCAACCCCGCTATCCCTTCGTTCATTTGGCTACTCAGGTCCTCCAATTGGGCCCCTAATTTACTTTCTAACCCCCCAATTTTGCTGTCTAATCCCCCAGTTTGACTTCCCACTTGCTCATTATTGGCCCTCATTTCTCCCATCTCCTTACTCAATCCCCCAATTGTTCAATCTAATCCCCCAATTTGGCTTGCCAATTGCTCCCTGTTCTTTTCCATGTCTTCACCCAACTTGACCATAAAGGCCCTCATTTGTACCATAAATAGGCCCCAGTCCGTTGGCACCGCGGGCTCGGCTGCCGCGGCAATGTGCGAGGCGCCGCTATTTTGTGCGCCTGCAACCCCCACTACCGCACCTTCTTCATTTTCCTCCTCCATTTCTCCCACTTTTTCCCTGGGGTCCTGGGTTAATTCGAATTCTTCTTCTACCTCCTCATTTACCCCCACCGGCATCCAATCGCCTTGGTTATCCATGGCACGATTTTAATTTAGATGTTGTATAAAATTTTGGCCGCTCGAAATTTGACCAAATTTTTCAAAAGATAAATTTGGTTCGGGTCCAAATCCCACTCCCAGACACCAATTGTTGCAGATCTCAAACGTCGGCCTTTCCCCCTTACCAAGAGGGGGTTAATCCCCTTGTCTGTTACTGACCGACGTGATCCTGAAGTTACCCCGTTCCTTCCGGTCAATTTGGTCCTGTTACCTAATTACCAACACCGACCGTGAAGCAAGGAGATAACCTCCCACCCGAGCCCCAGCGTTAGTGGATACGCCGAGCGAAGCAAGCCGCGACTCGGGCCGTTAACAATGACTAGACCCGATTATAGTGGTTCCGATCGTGCCACGTTTACCCAATGGAAGAAAAGACTGATGCGATCGGATTAGGGGAAACAAAGAAAGAACAAGGCAATTTATTCACAAATATACAGAAAGAAGAGGAAACAAAAGAATGTACAGGACAGGAAGAGGAAGAAGCAGCACACAGGGCAGTCTTAAACAGTCTTACTCTCAATACCCCAGACAAACGTACACACTCACATGGGGATTGTAGATGGTTGATGGAAGGTCCGGCGATGGGGTCCAGGCTCCAGTCGACTCCGGTCCAGGCTCCGGTCCAGCGGGCGAAACCCGGCAGGCAGCTCTGTGTATATTGGAACGCGTCCGGACAGTTTATATAACGGGGGGGAAGCTGGTGTCCTGCGGCGTACGTAATATGTGCACCCCCGTGCCAAACGCACCCTCTCCAATGTTCTCTTTAACAGCGCGCCGTATATCTCTTCTTCAAGCCCTTTGATCAGTGCTGTGTGCACGCGAGTCCTTTAAGAGTCCTGTGTAGGCGAGCTCTCTCACGCAGTCCTTTTACAACGCGTGCGCCTCCAACCCGTCCTTGCAACGAGCGCGCCCTCCAACAAGTCCTTTCTCAAGAGCGCCGCTGAATAAGTCCTCTGGTAGGGCTTTGCATTCACACTTATATATCTCGACCAGCAACTGCCACGCCTGCCAGCGATGTTCCTTCAGCCCTGGTTGGCTGGTGAGGGCTTACCGGCCACGCCTTTGACAGCTGGATGACGTGGCCACACCTTCTTCTTGGCATTCCGCCCCCTTTCTCGGGCCTCACCTCGTGGCTTATGGCGGCTGGGGCGAGCGCGAAGGCAGCGAACGCTGCTAACAAAAGCGCGTAACAAATTGGGAGAGACATGAGGCACCGACTGTGGGGGCGCGTAATAGCGTCGCTTGGAGAGGGAGGTCGCAAAATGGACGGAATGGGGCCTACTCCTTATTTGATCGACACAACGCAGATTCAACTATTGGAAACACGGCCTTATCTAAAACACATAATAATGAAATAACTGAAGTCCTATGGTGGCCTACGTGTTGCTTGTGGCCTAACTAGGGGTGCTACCTTTAACCATTTAATAATGTCATATTTACAAGTGTGGGTTCTAAAACCGCAACACTGCACCCCCCCCCCCCCCCTTTTTCCAGGCTCGGCCTGAGCCGAAACAAAAGGGCTATCTTTTAAATTAATGTGACACTTAGGTGTGGTTACCATCTACTTTTAACCTACTACCATGAGTGTGACAGGTTTAACACTAAATATGTCCCACCTGCTGCGTTGCATCCTACCTAACTGACTCACGCCCACAATTAACCGAATTACGGAATGGTCTTCAAACTAAACATAGAGCCGGTGGGGAGCATTATTTACAGACTCTACTAATTATTTACACTGTAACGCAGGACCTGTCTTTTGTGGGAAAAGAGAAGATGTTTTTGAGAAGAGGAAAATGCCATTGCTATGCACTGCACCGATACACCATACCCATATGCACCAATATGCACCATAATAAACAAATGCACCAAAATGCACAAAAACAAACATTTTAAAATAATAAAAATGATGTCTTCTTGCGCTTGCTCTGCTGGGCCGATGTTTCTGGCTGTCTTCTTGCTTGATGTTATTTCAATTAATAAAAAGGGCACACACCTCGTCCGCTTTTTTATTTGTGGCCAGCAGGGCCAACTCAGGTGGTCCACTGCTGGGCATAGATGCTACTTAAAACAGTGGTCCGCAAACCAGATACCGCTGGCAACAAGGGTCGGTCCCAGCAGAGGTGCCAGGCCACAGAACGTGTGGTCCATATGGTGCATCAGTCCACGCCTTTGACGGCTGGATGACGTGGCCACACCTTCTTCTTGGCATTCCGCCCCCTTTCTCGGGCCTAACCTCGTGGCTTATGGCGGCTGGTGCGAGCGCTAAGGCAGCGAATGTTGCTAACAAAAGCGCGTAACAAATTGGGAGAGACATGAGGCACCGACTGTAGGGGCGCGTAATGGCGTCGCTTTGAGAGGGAGGTCGCAAAATGGATGGAATGGGGCCTACTCCTTATTTGATCGACACAACGCAGATTCAACTATTGGAAACACGGCCTTATCTAAAACACATATTAATGAAATAACAAGTCCTATGGTGGCCTACGTGTTGCTTGTGGCATAACTAGGGGTGCTACCTTTAACCATTTAATAATGTCATATTTACAAGTGTGGGTTCTAAAACCGCAACAATATATATTTATATTGGGTTTTTTTGCCTCTTTTGTCCACTCAACTCCCTCATCCTTGCTGTTGAAGGTATTATACAATTCATCTCTGATGGTCTTCACGGTTTGGTTCAATATAAATTACGAGTCTGATGGACAGCTGGGTCTGGTTTCAAGCAACTAGTGCACCCATTCCGAACAGGGGTGGCAGGGCAGGAAGGGTAATGTTATTATTCTCTCTCAGGTATACAGAAGACAGTGGATCTAGGCTTTGGCCTCAAGAACTTCAGAGGTGTATTAAATTACCAAGTTTCCGCCCTCCCACTCTTTCTGTGGTAATAAACCTTTTGTTCATAAAAACCTGTACGTGGTCATTCATGGTTAGGGAGCTTAGACCATTTGGACTAACCCCAGAGCCAGTGCAAGGGTAATAAGTACCCGAGGCGAACCTTCAGCTTTGTGCCCCTACAGCCCCTCCACTCCACTTCCACCACAGTTAACTTTCAAAAATGAATATTGTGCATTTGTATGAATACAATTTCTGCATTCGTAGAGTAGAATAACAAGGGGTTAATATAGTTTGGAGGAACCAAGAGTAGGTGAGAGAATAGATAGGGCAGGTGGGGAGATAGATTAGGTGAGGACAGATTAGGGTGAAGCTGGCTGTCTTGCCTGCTTGCCAGCTCCTACCTGCATCACCTACCACCAACCATTTCGGCCTACCGGCTTGCATCACCTCCCTGCCGGTCCCTCTCAAACTTTTGTTATATTCTAAGTGATATTATTTCATGTTGCATTATGAAATACTGTGAATCCTTAATACCAAAAAAAGTTTACGATGGATTTCTCTGCTTTTGCAAAAAATCAGGTTGTGGATTTATCTTCTTTTGATGCAAAACGAATTGCAAAGTATGAAATTATAATGTTTTTCGTAAATTTTCATTTTTGATTGATTTTTGATTTGTGAAATTCTGGCCTTGTTAGTTTTCTTGCATCAATTTCGGACTACCCTTTTTGGAATTGATATGTTATACCAAGAAGACACATTTAAAAATGTTGATTGAACGAAAATTGAAAAATTTCCCCTCTCCTCTTATAAAGATTTATCTGCTTTTGCATCTGAACTCTTCGTATTGTTGCGAATATGGAATTTGGCCTCCATATCCGCTTGTAAATATTCCCCTATTTCCCCAATACTCCCCAACTATCCCCAATCCCCCATTCCCTAGTCCCATTGTCTGTAAACAACACTCTGTAGAACCGACCTTCCCCTTTTTCCCCCATTAAATGTCGTGCCCAGGTCCACCGCATCTCACGTAGACAACTTTCGGACATCTTGCTAGTTATTCTTAGTCTATGTCAGTTAAGGACTCGTTTCCATTAATTATGACTCTTCGTTGCACCAGAATGTGATTATATGGCACCAGTAGTGAGTTTAGGACCTTCCCATACCTCCTCCCATCTTCTTCCCCATAAAACAACAACAACAACAACTACGACTACAACAACAACGGTGCGCGCGGGGAGTGTGCGTCCTGACTCCGGCTCGGTTAGCCGCCATTACCCATGCGCTCCACGGGGTTACCACGAAGGGGCTGGCTGTCAGCTCCTCGTCAAGGGCGGAGCCTGGTAAACCCCCCGCACCCAATAAGAAGGGCGGACCGATTCCATCTGGGGCGGAGCTAACGAGCCGAGGGCGTGTCACTCCCCGCCGGATATACGCGGCCACGTACCGGACGTGACGTGAGATGCGCCCCCAGCTTGGAGAAAGAACGTCGCCTTCCGAGCGCTGTGACCTCCCTGCATCTCTGGACCGGACCGAGTCGATTCTGCCCTGAGCCCAGGTGCACCTGGAGCCATCGATCCTGCCTTTCCTTGCCATCAATCCCCGTGTGAGTCAGCCTTTTGTCCCGTTTATCTGTCGTCTGTTGGGGTTAATATAAGTGTGTCTAAGTGCCTGTCTTTCTATGATGTCCCTCTTGTAGTTGTAATCTAACCTTCCGCCCTAATATAACCTCCTCCGGAGGTCTTGAGAACTGAACCCCTGGTGTCGTGTCATTTTAATCCAGCCGTTGTGTCATTTTCCTTCATTGACCTAGCGTAGCGCGACTCGGCAACGTTCGAGTATAATCGGGTAACTTGTGCAGACGTGGTCATACCAAACCGCTCGGTAAACTAACATCCACCACCGCGTCTGTAACAGTATGTATGTATGTGTGTGTGTGTATATATATATATATATATATATATATATATATATATATATATATATATATATGTATGTATGTATATATATATATATATATATATATATATATATATATATATATATATATATATATATATATATACACGTATATATATATATATATTGTTACAGACGCGGTGGTGGATGTTAGTTTACCGAGCGGTTTGGTATGACCACGTCTGCACAGTTTACCCGATTATGCTCGAACGTTGACTAGTCGCGCTACGCTAGATCAATGAAGGAAAAAGACACAACGGCTGGGATTCAAAGGACACGACACCAGGGATACGGTTCTCAAGACCTCCGGAGGAGGTTATATTCGTTCGGAAGGTTAGATTACAACTACAAGAGGGACAGCATAGTAAGGTGGGCACTTAAACACACTCTTATATTAACCCCAACAGACGACAGATAAACGGGACAAAAGGCTGACTCACACGGGGATTGATGGCAAGGAAAGGCAGGATCGATGGCTCTAGGTGCACCTGGGCTCAGGGCAAAATCGACTCGGTCCGGTCCAGAGATGCAGGGAGGTCACAGCGCTCGGAAGGCGACGTTCTTTCTCCAAGCTGGGGGCGCATCTGACGTCACGTCCGGTACGTGGCCGCGTATATCCGGCGGGGAGTGACACGCCCTCGGCTCGTTAGCTCCGCCCCAGATGGAATCCGCTCGTTGCTTCTCATTGGGTGCGTGCGGGGGGGTTACCGGCTCCACCCTTGACGAGGGGCTGACAGGGAGCCCCTTCGTGGTAACCCCGTGGAGCGCATGGTCATGGCGGCTAACCGAGCCGGTGTGAGGACGCACACTCCCCCCGCGCGCCGTTGTTGTAGTTGTTGTTGTAGCTGTAGTTGTTGTTGTTGCTGTAGTTGTTGTTGTTGTTGTTGTTTGGGGAAGAAGATGGGAGGAGGTAAGGGAAGGTCCTAAACTCACTACTGGTGCCATATAATCACATTCTGGTGCAACGAAGAGTCAGAATTAATGGAAACGAGTCCTTAACTGACATAGACTAAGAATAACTAGCAAGATGTCCGAAAGTTGTCTACGTGAGATGCGGTGGACCTGGGCACGACATTTAATGGGGGAAAAAGGGGAAGGTCGGTTCTACAGAGTGTTGTTTACAGACAATGGGACTAGGGAATGGGGGATTGGGGATAGTTGGGGAGTATTGGGGAAATAGGGGAATATTTACAAGCGGATATGGAGGCCAAATTCCATATTCGCAACATTGCACCCTTCTCTACCCTCGGGGCGTCCCGACCCGATAAATTTTTACCTATTTTAGTGTGGCACTCAGATGTAGTTCCCTCTACTATTAACTCTACCCTGAGTGCGACAGTTTTACAGATATTCACAAATGAGTAAATATGTCCCCCTGCGACGTTGCACCCTTCTCCTCACAGAAACACACCCACAGGATAACCGAATCCGGAAAGAATCCTCAAACTAAACATACAGCCGGTAGGGAGCATTATTTACACAAGACTACACTGCTATTTACACTACGATCCAGGACCTGTTTTTGGAGGAACACATGCAGATGTTATGCATAGAGAGAGCACGCATGCCAGCATCGATACACCAACCCACGAGTGCTCTGTGGCCTACGGCCTTTAATAACGTGCAGAGCACCCTTTTCCAGCACGAAAAGCACCACCCCCCCATGTACAGTCAGCACCATCCGGTGCACCAATAAAGTGTCTATAAATCACCGGTGGTGTCGCAGCCGGCCGATGTTCTGCCGCTGGTCTTGCCTTCATGTGGTGCACTTGGCCTTCTTACTTCTTTAAAAAATCAAGAAAGGCGCCAACCGCGTCCATTTCTGTATTGTGGCCGTCAGGGGCCAACTAAGAGTGGTTCACCTGTTTGGCATAGGTGCCACGTTGACCCATAGGTCCTTCCACGGGTGGTGCTTGGCCGCGAAAGAACTGCGGTCCATTGTGGGTGGCCACAAACATTGCGGTCCATATGGTGTATCGATCCAAGCAGCAAGCAGCGAAAGTGCAGGCCCACAACTGCGAAGCCAGCACCTCTCTCTCCTCTCTCTCTACCCCAAAGCCAGACCCTCGGAGGTGGGAGACAAAAGAAGCAGACAAGCGAGTAAGGTGGTAAGGGCGCAAAAGTGCACGCAATACAAGGTGATGCACACTGGGGGCACATGGGAACCAGGTGAGACAGGTACGTTCCTACCGTACGCCCCCCCCCCACCAGGTAACCTACATGGCCCCTCCCTTACCCCTTACTGTATCCACAAAACACAACACTACCCATAAACATCTACTTTACAAATCAACAAACATCCCTACTGTCTTCCCCGTTCCTCCCATAAACCAAATTCGTCTTCTCTCCCTCCTAACCAATCAAATTTGCCATTTTCAACTTTCATCAAAATTTGCCATCTCCAACTGAACATCAAAATTTGCCATTACCAATTCATCATCAGTCCCTCCTAGGGAGGGAGAGATGGAATCACCCCAATGTCTCATCCACGTCGTGATGCGTCTCACAAATCCACAGCAATCTCATTTCCTGCAACAAACAAAGAAAACACAGGTGTGGAGTCATCATCATCACCACAGGTAAGTGGCTGCGTATGGTGCGACAGGTTCATCAATCCTAACTATCTCCTAAATGACTTTAACAACTTTACACTACCCGGGGTCTTTCTCCGGCCAAACCATTGGCCCTCTTACACTATGGGTTCTAAAAACCAATTCCCATTGGCCAAACTGTGGTGCTTTTCAATTTGGGGTCTCACTCCCCCGATTCATCTCTCGGTGCCCTCGCACAATTTCAGGGCTGCGACGTGTACCTCTCCCAGCGGGTCTACCCACCTGCACACCTACACCACTGCAGTTGCCTCCGAGCTTACCTGCTCCTTACCCTAACCTAACTACCTGGGGAAGGCCCTCTGGCGCTCTCCCCACTCGGTGCCCTCCCTGGCACTGGGCTACCCGATCCACACCCGGGATCCTCAGGCACCCACTCACAACTACCGGCTCCCAGAGCCCACCTGCGGCCTCACCTGGCCGACATCCTCAGTGGTGGAGTGCCCAACCAACTACACACACTAACAGGCTACACGCCCAGCCATTTCCACGACACTAATGCACCCATCCACAACACCATTCTGCAACCGCACCACAAATGCCAATATCCAACCACAATTTACCTATACCCTCTACCTAACACTTACACTACCCGCCCCGGGTACTCGTGAAAGGGGTCCACTCTTCCCCCATCCACACCTTCGCACCATGCACACCACTCCGTACCACTTACTCCAACTCTCTCCACACACCTGTACTTGCACACCTGTGCTCTCACACCTGGTGCCACCTGCACCCTTCTCTCCCCAAGCGCATTCGCGCTGATCCACAACACTCATTACTCACACACTGCTCCACACACCTGTCCAGTTGCACACCTGTGCAATCACACCTGTTCAATTCTCACACACACGGCATCATCTCAGCTAACTACTCCCTTCTGAAACTTGCGCTTCCCAGTCGTCCCTTTAAACTATTGCGCTCCCACGTCATTATCATCCACACTAATCTACCTGCGTCCCCACTACAGGTATCAGTCACTAACTAAACTTAACGTCACCTAATGTCATCTTCTAGGGCCCTATCAATATAACCTAACCCACCCGGGCTAGTTTTCACTGCCATACACCCCATAATCTATAGCTCCTTTGCCCCCACCTTCTGTGAGGGATGGTGGATTTGCCATCCCACCACATCGGGGGTCTCTCACTACCAATTTTGCACATCAAATTTCAACAAATCAAAAATTTGCCAATCACTACCCATCATCTGCCAATCACTACTGCCAATCCCTTGCCAATCATTAAATTTTGTTTTTCTCTAATTTTGGGGCCAAAACACTAACCTCATCACCCAGTCTACTCACTAATGCCTCTCGGTGCGCCAATTCCTGTCCAAAGCCAGGCTTCGTAAAGCCAAGCCATGAATGCGGGTTGTTCTGTGCCAGCGGCTGGATGCGTCCGGCACTCGGTGCAGGGACGGGGGCTTACCCGGGCCGAGATCCCACGCACCATCTCGGCGTGGAGCCATCCAATGTCCCGATCTCGACCTGCCGGACTGCCTCAACAAAAAGTGGTCGCCACGACGACCCTTTCTATCGGGCTGCCCGCTCCGCCTAGTGGAGCACGGACGCAGCCGTTCAAAGCGAGGCCCAGCACGCACCGAGGGCCCGCTTCGGCTAAAAGTCGCTCTAACCTCTAACCCGTTTAACGTCGATGCTTCACCTGCATGCTTACACCCCGCAGCCCGTTCCTTGCTCACACATCCAGCCGTTCCCATGCTCCTCGTACCTTTCCTTACACACCCAGGTACCCTCATTCCACTCACAGCCTTGGTCACACACCTGACCACCGAACACCTTGGCACACATTTGTTGCTCGCACACCTCACCAATACACCGCTTCACGCCCCCTCCTCGGTCACCTCCTCTGTGACAATCACAGGTGTGCCCTCATTCGCACACCCAACCACATGCCTCACCACCAACTCCAGCGTGCATTCCCACTCACGCTCTACCATTCCAGGTGTGCATCCTTCCATCCCAGGTGTACATCCTCGCTCACCTGTCACAACCAACTCACTCTCCTTGTCACTCTCACTACTCTCACCTCCATTCTTGACAACGCACTCACCCTTACTCCCGACAGCGCACTCTTTCCTCATGCACCTGTCCGTCACACACCTTTCTCGCGCACACTCTCCCGTTACACCCTCTGTAACACTCACCACAGGTGTGCATTCTTCCTTGCCTTTGACAGCGCACTCTTTCCCCATGCACCTGTCCGTCACACACCTTTCTCGCGCACACTCTCCCGTCACACCCTCTGTAACACTCACAACACCGCGCTTCCATGTGCCCCCTCGCACACGCGCTACGACCGACTCACTCTCGCCAGCACCCTCACTCCTTGGCACGCACTTTTTCCTCACACACCCCAGAGTCGGACTTTCTCGCACACCTCCTCTTTCGCACACCAGACCTGTCGCACACTTCACCAACGGCCTCTCACGAACACCCGGGTCCATCTCGACCCCCAAGCTTCTTAAATCCCCTGGCGCATCATACGCACGACCATATTGGTCACCACTTACACCGGGTCCTCTTCCTCTTCGCTTCTCCTCCATCACCTGCGAATCCCTCATCCGGTTAATGAGCACATCATCACGATCCGAACACAGACTTTGGACCAATTCTTTTACTTCCTCCTTTATCTCTTTCTTATCCTCTCTCCGTCGCTTCTTAATTTCGCTCACTCCTTCTTCCACTTCTTCTAATTTTTGCTTCATCTCCTTCATCCATCTCATACCTCCACCTCCCCCAACCTTCTACTTTCCTCTGCCCCCCCCCCCCCTCTTCCTCTGCCACCCTTTTTGTGTTTTGTGTGTCGGTTTGACTTTTTGTGTGATTAATGTTAGCTCTTTCACGAGCCTCGATCTTGTATACAAAAAAAAATCTCTTCGTGCGCCCCTTTAAGTTCTTCCTCTAACTCTACTTTATTTTTTTCTATGTGCTCCCGCACCTCCCGCTCTTTAACCTCCATCACCTCTACCACCTTGTCCATTTTCCTCGTCAGGTCCTCATGTACCGTCTGACACTCTTTTTTAATTACCCCTACGTCCTTTTTCATCTCCTTCTGTGTTGATTTTAAACCCTCTATTACCGCTGTGTTCTTCTTTACCTGGTCCTCCAACTCCTTTTGTCCCACTGTCAGTTGTTCTACTCCCAGCGTCAACTCCTCTATACCCCCTTGCAATTTTACAGTCCCCTTTCTCACCTCCTTCTCCATGCGCTCCTTACAGTGCCTCACCTCCTCGCGCACTCCTCCGACCTCCTCACTCACTCCTCTTCTGATCTCCTCTCCCATCACTTGCATCTCCTGCCCAGATGCCACCCTCATCTGCTCCATTTCCTCCCTGTGAGCATCCAGTTTAGTTTCTACCCCCATTCTGACCCCCTCTATCTGCTGCCCCATTTGGTTAACTTCCCTTTCCGCTTGGTCCCTCATGTCCCTCAATTTGCCTTCCATCCTGTTTTCTAACCCCTCTAACCCATTTTTCACTCCCTCTATCTGATTCTCCTGGGCAGACATTCTATTTTCTACCCCCTCTAACCCCTTTTGCATCCCTTCCATTTGATTCTCTTGAGCGGCCATTCTGTTTTCTACCCCCATTAACCCATTTTTTACCTCTTTTATCCCGTTGTCTAACCCCTCAAAATTATTGTCGAACTTCCCAAATTTCTTGTCTAACTCCTCACCGGTACCCCTCGCTTCGTCCCTCATTACCCCCATTTGGTTTCCCATTACCCCCAATTGCTCACTCTGAGCATCCATCCGGTTCCCCATTACCCCCATTTGGCCCTCCAATCGCTCACTATTCTGGGCCATAAGGGCCTTTATTTGTATAAAAAAAAGGTTCAAATCCACCAGGGGCGCTGCCACGGTCGCGGGCGTGGACGCCGTGGCCATCTGCGAGGCGCCATTTTGCGCGCCCGCTGCTTCGTGCGTGACGGCGCTACTTTGCGAACCTGCTACCCTCACTGCTTCGCTCTCCTCGCGTCCCTCAATTTGGTCCTGGACCGACCCTGCCTCACTCTCCACTACCGGACCCCAGCTGTCTTGGTCTGCCATAGCACGACTTTCAAAATTCGGGTTTTTATTTTCGTATAACAAAATCAAATTTCGCCGTTATAATTTCGCGCGGGAAACGCGCTCCGAATCGATTCTACTACAAATTTGGGCCTAATAAATTTAGTCCCGGGTCCGAATCCCACTCCTGACACCAATTGTTACAGACGCGGTGGTGGATGTTAGTTTACCGAGCGGTTTGGTATGACCACGTCTGCACAGTTTACCCGATTATGCTCGAACGTTGACTAGTCGCGCTACGCTAGATCAATGAAGGAAAAAGACACAACGGCTGGGATTCAAAGGACACGACACCAGGGATACGGTTCTCAAGACCTCCGGAGGAGGTTATATTCGTTCGGAAGGTTAGATTACAACTACAAGAGGGACAGCATAGTAAGGTGGGCACTTAAACACACTCTTATATTAACCCCAACAGACGACAGATAAACGGGACAAAAGGCTGACTCACACGGGGATTGATGGCAAGGAAAGGCAGGATCGATGGCTCCAGGTGCACCTGGGCTCAGGGCAGAATCGACTCGGTCCGGTCCAGAGATGCAGGGAGGTCACAGCGCTCGGAAGGCGACGTTCTTTCTCCAAGCTGGGGGCGCATCTGACGTCACGTCCGGTACGTGGCCGCGTATATCCGGCGGGGAGTGACACGCCCTCGGCTCGTTAGCTCCGCCCCAGATGGAATCGGCTCGTTGCTTCTCATTGGGTGCGTGCGGTTACCGGCTCCACCCTTGACGAGGGGCTGACAGGGAGCCCCTTCGTGGTAACCCCGTGGAGCGCATGGTCATGGCGGCTAACCGAGCCGGTGTGAGGACGCACACTCCCCCCGCGCGCCGTTGTTGTAGTTGTTGTTGTAGCTGTAGTTGTTGTTGTTGCTGTAGTTGTTGTTGTTGTTGTTGTTTGGGGAAGAAGATGGGAGGAGGTAAGGGAAGGTCCTAAACTCACTACTGGTGCCATATAATCACATTCTGGTGCAACGAAGAGTCAGAATTAATGGAAACGAGTCCTTAACTGACATAGACTAAGAATAACTAGCAAGATGTCCGAAAGTTGTCTACGTGAGATGCGGTGGACCTGGGCACGACATTTAATGGGGGAAAAAGGGGAAGGTCGGTTCTACAGAGTGTTGTTTACAGACAATGGGACTAGGGAATGGGGGATTGGGGATAGTTGGGGAGTATTGGGGAAATAGGGGAATATTTACAAGCGGATATGGAGGCCAAATTCCATATTCGCAACAATATATATACGTATATATATATATATATATATATATATATATATATATATATATATATATATATATATATATACTGTATATATATATATATATACTGTATATATATATATATATACTGTATATATATATATATATACTGTATATATATATATATATACTGTATATATATATATATATACTGTATATATATATATATATACTGTATATATATATATATATACTGTATATATATATATATATATATACTGTATATATATATATATATACTGTATATATATATATATATATACTGTATATATATATATATATATATATATATATATATGCGGAAATGAGGATTGTGTTTTTTTGATTGTGTTGTATTGTATTGTAAGTTGTTATGAATTATTGTTTAGTCTGAGCCCTCCTTGCTCCAGTGTGTATAAAGGTCAAAGGGCGTTCCGGTAGTTCATTCCATAAAGCATACATTGAAGGACACTATAATATCCCTGTTCAGTAGTTTATTTCCTTATTCTGTGTATAGGTTAAGGCTTTGTCTTCCATTAAAATGACACTCCATTGCACCAAGTGAAATAGATAGATTCCTTTCATTCCCCATTCCCACTCCCAAAACTTCCATTACCAAGCCTCAATTTCCAGCTACATCCCCTCCAAGTCTCCATTGCCAACTGCACTGGGCAGTTTGCCAGTTTGTTACAGCTGTGGGTTGTTTTCGCTCCAAAACCACCATTGAACATGTGCTCGGGTCGGGGAAGAAAGGCGTGCCCGCCCGTCGTCATCAAGGGCGGAGCCAGAGGGTCGCGCGACCAACCAGGGCCGAGGTGAGCACCCCGTTGGGCGTGTCCTGAAGGCCGGCGGCTTAATCGCCGGAGGCGCTATAAAGGCGCGCGCGCAAGAAGTTGGGAAGAGCTGAGTTCTGTGGTTTTGGTCAGAGCGGGGGTTGGTCGTCAGTGGTGGTCAGTGGTTGCGTTGAGTTGTCGGTGGTGAGGAGTGATTGGACCAAGCAAGAGAGAAAGAGTCCTGGAGTTAGTGAGAGAGGGAGAGAGAACCCGTCACGCCAGACCCCCCACCAGCAGCGTTGGCTTGGCTCCACCAAGCAGCTCCGACCCGTTACCCCGCGCACACGACAGGATCGGTGGCATCGGCGGCCGTCGAGGTCCAGCCCGACGTCCCGTGCGGGATCAAGCTCCAGCCAGCTCTGGACCTTCCTCTCCTTCCAGCCATCCACCTCCCGCCAGTCCTGCCTTTCCATCCTTTTGGTGTACGTGAGTTTGTTCTGTCTGTTTTGTCCCTGGGTAATTAATTAAGACTGAATAGATAAGCTAGCGATTTTCACTGTGTCCTTCTGGTCCGTCCCTCTGTCTATATTATTTTCTTATCTTTCCTTCTCCTTGGTTTCTTTGAGCCTGTAAATAGTAATAAATAGTAATCGTATTTCAAACCTTTTTGCCTTCGTCTTCCTCTTCTTCACATCCGTGTCTTTGTCTTTTCCCTCATTGAATAGCTGTGGCGCGATCTGGCCAACGTTCAGGGGATCGGGTGAGTCGGGGAAAAACTGTTCGGCCGCGGTGCCTCCGCTCGGCAAACAACATCTTATCCGCGGACCGTAACAATATATATACAGTGGAACCTTGACTTACGAGTTTAATTCGTTCTGTGACCGAGCTCGTAACTCAATTTGCTCGTTTCTCAAATCAAATTTCCCCATTAAAATGCATTGAAATGCTATTAATCCGTTCCAGCCCGCCAAAAACCACACCAATTTTTTTTTTAATATACAGTATATATAAAAATATCTCGCGCTTTATATTTCACCTGTATGCAGCATACAAGTTGGCAGGATGGCCTGGACTGGAGGTACGCACACTTGACTCTAAACTGTCCAGCCTGGGTTTGAATCCCGACCCAGCTATAACCTGTCATGGGTGAATCACAGGCAGGGTGATTCATCAATGTGTGTACCGCTAAACTGGGCGCCCCGTTTGCGTCCCATTAGTTGTTGGATGTTAAGGATCTCACCGTGTTTTCCACAAAGAGAAGGCGAGCTATCGCCGGCACTCTGAACAAGTTGTGGCCTGGCATGCTCTTCTCCTCTGCCGTTGTATACGTCCTCCTCGGCATCTTTTTCCAGAAGAGCCCTGTCTCGTCACAGTTGAAGATTTGCTGGGGGATGTATCGTTCGGCTTCTATCAGTTCGGCAAAAGTTATAATAAAATCTTCAGCTGCCTTCACATCCGCCTCACCAAGTCGACAACACGCACACCTCGCTCATGTTTTTCGACGATTGCGTGTTTTATATCCAAGCACATCATCCTCTTCTTCTTC
Source organism: Myxine glutinosa (assembly GCF_964187855.1). Taxonomy (NCBI): domain Eukaryota; kingdom Metazoa; phylum Chordata; class Myxini; order Myxiniformes; family Myxinidae; genus Myxine; species Myxine glutinosa. Next base: position 32,158,331 of record NC_136273.1, read on the forward strand.
TCAGTTATAATAAAATCTTCAGCTGCCTTCACATCCGCCTCACCAAGTCGACAACACGCACACCTCGCTCATGTTTTTCGACGATTGCGTGTTTTATATCCAAGCACATCATCCTCTCTTCCCTTGGCACTGAATTTCTTAGGACCCATGGTTAAAACTAAGAAATTTTCCAAAATAACCAAAATGCGAAAACAAAGCAGCAGCGATATACGGCAGAGATACTTGCACGGCAAGATAACCACGTGACCAGAACCCACTTGGTGGCGGGTGGCGTAAGCTCGTAACTCAGATCTCGGCTCGCATCTCAAAGCAATAAACCGCCCGAGCGACGGCTCGTATCTCGGAAAACTCGTAAGTTGGTGCACTCGTAAGTCAAGGTTCCACTGTATATATATATTTATATATATATATATATATATATATATATATATATATATATATATATATATTATATATATATATATATCACATATATATATATATATCACATATATATATATATATATCACATATATATATATATATATCACATATATATATATATATATATATATCACATATATATATATATATATATATATATATATATATATATATATATATATATATATATATCACATATATATATATATATATATATATCACATATATATATATATATATATATACACAAAGAATTAAGTTAAGCACCCCCCCCGTTTTTTTACAACCTCGCACATTACAAGTTTGTTGTCGTCAAAACAGTGTAATATACCCATGATATTGCTATATTTTCTGGTGAAGTGATATTATGGTCACATAAAAACATAACAATCATGCCGTTTTCATTATTTTATTCTGAATAATTTAAGGTGAAATTTTTTGGGAATTTTAGGCATATTTTCACCTCGATTTAAGTATGGAGCTATAGGTCCATCACGGACAGTGTGGATGACGTATATGTTTTCTAACGTACAGTCATTGTTCTGAGAAGACCTCTAGCGATCTTTGCGTCAATAACGTGTGTAGGACTCACGTGATCGGATCACTACTCAACCCAACTCAACCCTACGAGTGCACTCATCTGCATTTCATCAATGGATAATTGCTAATGTCATACCAATCATTATTTGATCTCACATACCTTAGAATATATGCCAATGTATACATATACACAAAGAATATATATTAGGGGGTGCTTACCTTAATTCGTTGTGTAGGGGTGCTTAACTTAATTATTTGTGTATATATATATATCACATATATATATATATATATATATATATATATATATCACATATATATATATATATATATATATCACATATATATATATATATATATCACATATATATATATATATATCACATATATATATATATATATATATATATATATATATATATATATATATATATATATATATATATATATATATATATATATATACATATCACATATATATATATATATCACATATATATATATATATATATATATATATATATATATATATATATATATATATATATATACATATCACATATATATATATATATATATATATATATATATATATATATATATACATATCACATATATATATATATATATACATATCACATATATATATATATATATATATATATATATAGATATCACATATATATATATATATATATTATATATATATATATATCACATATATATAAACAAGAAAGAGCAATCGGAGATTGCAGACCCTCACCAGGACATGTTTTTAGTGATTTTAAGGCTTTTGTGTTAAAACAAACATGGTGGCCGAACCACGTGACTGATGACGTCATCAATTTTTTTTTCTCCATCAATTTTCCAATAGGTGACGCTCAAGAAATTTCATCTTGATCCGATGATGTTTTGTACTTGTCGAATTATGATGTCATAATGGAAGAATCTATGACATCATCATTAACATACGTTATTCCCCATGGAGAGTTATTTATAATGAGCCATGTCTCAATTTTTTTTATATGCAGTGCTTTCAGGTATATAGAGGTGCAGTTTTTTTTCCAGTTTTCCAAGATGGCGCCCCGTACCACGTGATGCATGACGTCATAATTGTCATTAAAAATTCTGCAGGATGAGGTGCACCTTTGAAAATTACCTGTCAATCGGACCAACGGTTGCAGAGAAAATCATATTTATTCTGTGCGGACAAACAAACGGCCTCAAATGCAATACCCTCTCCTCTGGCGAGGGTAATAACAGGGGCAGGACAATCCCCATGTAATAACAGGACAATCCCCATTTGGCAGGAGTTGGGCCGCTTGGCTGGACAGCTGCGGCGGCTATATGGCTCAAACTTACGAGCTGCGCGGCCTTTTCACATCATGTTGAGTGGTCTGACCAGCAGCAGCCCTGCCTACTGTGAATGTCAACGGCAGAACGATGGCCTCCAGCACTACTTGGTAAGTCAACCAAAATACAGCACAACATATCCTGTATATTAGAAGCCAGTGGAAAGCCATGTGTGCTCGTTTGTCTGCACATTGTTCCCATTGTTTAGCATTATAATTCCCCACCCTTCTCACTTTGACTATTCCAGTTGGAGGTGAGAGAGGAAGAGTACACAGAGATCTTTCCCCCAAACAGTCTTGTTTACCTTACTCCAGACTCTCCACATGGTCAGTATTTGTCGGTGGTATTGTCAGTGTCTTGTTGGTTAGTTTCTGAAAAGTTGAAAGAAAAGCTTTCTCTGTCAATCTCTCTCTCGCTCTCTATCCCCTTCCCTCTTTCTGGCGGTTTGTCTGTTGTCCATATCTCTCTCCCTCTCTCTGTCTATTTCTCTCTTTGTTTGCCTTTCTGTTTATTTTATTTTTATTTTTTTTGTTGGACAAGGTAGGAAAATATTTATAGCAAAGAGTTAGAGAGTGAAGTTTTGTTGGGCAGAGCATGTCTTTGGAGAATATGAAACGTCGAGAGTTGTATGTAAGCAATTGACCATAGGAACACAGAAAAAAAATGGATATAAGTTGAACCACAAGTTGGGATTGGGGTTGAGTTTCAGAGGTCAAGCTACAGAGATAATTCTGCTGCTTATGTGCTGGCAGTGCTGCAGAGTGTCGAGGCTGACAAGGTGTATGTTCTTGGAGGCCTGGTGGATGAATCTGTACGCAAGGTGAGCTCTGCTAGTAAATCGGATACAGCAGGATCATTGTTGTGAGGTTATCCTGGAAATTATTTTTTCCCCAAGCTGCTTGTGTATATGTATATGTATGTGGTGATGCTGCCTTGAGTTAGAAATTTGGTGGGTTTGCTTTAAATTTTCGAGCAATCCTAATAGCTTGGCATAATAAATTATTTATGTGAGACCCATAAGATTTGTTTCTGCAATGACAGCAAGTTGTCATGGGGGTTTCTTCTTTTCCATTGTGAAATGGAAAAAAAAATCATTGGGGGGGGAAAAAAAACCCAATAACACTCATCGCACATGTCATGTGAATGTGCTAATTGATGAAGTAATCAATTATATATTTTTCTCCAAAAATCAAAACTTGACAAAATTCGTTTCCTGTTTGGCTGACGCATTTTATTTCCATCCTGAAATCGCAATGCACAAATATGGTCATCTTGATTACAAAGAGTATACTTTTGAAATGAAATTTGTGGGTGCTGTAGTTTTTACTGAGCAGTCTTGTTGGCAAAACGTTATTATATTGAGACATCTCGGTCGTGCTTTTCATAACGCCATCAGTTGGATGTTTCTGTGCAGGTGACCTATCAAAAGGCCAGAGAGCAAAACGTGAGCACAGCAAGGCTGCCGATCTTGGAATACATGGTGAAAAACCCTCAGGCAACCAATAACCACCATTCCACAATACTCTCAATCAATCAGGGTGAGTCATATCGGCCTTTCACTGCTTTGTTTAAACCCTGGTGTTAAATTGTCCTCCTCGTGATTTACCATCTTTGCCACGTTATTTGCTGTGCTACTCTGTGAAATGCACTGAAGGTCACCATTTGACATCTCCAAAATGTGTTTTGTAAAATTCTTTAATGTGTTATATGGACACCTTTCATGGCAAACTTTTCATATCCAAGGTTTTACCACTAGACTTCTCATAGCTTTCAAATTGCGGTTCTGGTGGTGGGGAGCAGGAAGGGAGAGGGGTGGAGACTCTGAATTCAAGATCCAAAACCAATAAACACGCATTTTATTTTGGAGGCAAGACAGGAAAATAACAACCTGCATTTGCCCACCTCATCCAAAGCATTCCTCATCCAAAAAAAGCAGCTTCTGCACATTTGTGACTCTGAAAACCTTTTAGTTATATGCGAGATATTATGTGACCCCAAACAGTGAGTGGTGAACGTGCCGTGTATATATATATATATATATATATATATATATATATATATATATATATATATATATATATATATATATATATATATATATATATATATATATATATATATATAACAACAAACACGTACAACAACAAACAACAACAGGCGTTTTAAGGCCATTTACCCTGCTAGAGCGGGGGTCAGCCTTGCGGACCCCATGACAATCTTCTCCATTTTGCCCTATTTTCATACACACATATATGTATATACAGTCATCCCTCGCTATATCGCGGTTCACTTTTCGCGGCTTCGGTACATCGCGGGTTTTTCTCCCTAGTATATGTAAAATTATATCGCGGATTTTTCGCTATATCGCGGGATTTTGCGGTATAAATGTATTTTTATATACTATTATTTTAAATATTTTTGTGGTAAAATAAGCATTTTCTAGCCTAAAAAATTAAAAAACGTAAAGAAATAAGAAAAATACAGTAATTAAAACATATTACAAGAAATAAAATACTGTACATAGTGTACAGTAGAAGGGTAGACAAAGAGACAAAGAGTCGTGCGTATGGAAAACGCAGATGCGGCAGCTTCCACTTGCGCTAGTTACCCACGTAATGGGTAACTGTAATGCTCTTTCTGGCTGTGCAGTACATTCATCATCGTCATCACCTTCATCGTCATCGTCATCAGTACTGCACAGCTAATTCATCATCATCTTCATCACGCAAGTTGCAGTATTGAAGAGCCGGGGCTCTTGCTTGATACGGACGAAATGACGGGCAAGACACAAACTCGTCCGAGAAGATATTTATTCTCAAAACCAACTCGGGAACACTGAAAAGCCCGTTTATCGGGCTGCATTATAAAGCACAACCAGAAACCGAAAGCCACGCCACTCAAGCGTGGCGTGCTTCGGTGGTCACGTGATCAACAGGTGTAGCTGATTATACCCGCAAAGCGCGGCACGCTTTAGCGGTCACGTGACCAGCCACTCTCGCGCCGGGGATCCCCGCCGGTGATGTCACCGGCTGGAGCAAGGAGATTCTGATGCTGGTCTTGCTTGGGGGACCCATGGGTAGCTACAGTATCTTCAATGGTGAGTACCCATTAGAATTTTATATGTTGTTAAAATTACGTATGTTTAAGAGTGTAAAAAGTGTTTAAGAGTATAGGAAGTGTTTATAAGAGTATGGGAAAGGTTAATAAGAGTGTGGGGAGGGTCATAAAGCTTTAAAATATATATAAATAATAAAATTAAAATATGGTCGCTACTTCGCGGATTTTCGTCTATCGCGGGGGGTTCTGGAACGTAACCCCCGCGATAAACGAGGGATCACTGTATACATATATATGAAAATTGCATGCTCAGTCAGTGTCACCTCAGATAGCTCAGATGGCAGAGCACTGGTACGGTTCACCAGAGGACCTGGGTTCGATTCCTGGTCTTGGCGTGTAATTTTCCCACACATCAATTAAATATATATATATACTGTATATATATATATATATATATATATAATTATATATACAGACTTTGCATTTAATATGGAATTTTTTTTTTTTTCTTGACTTGGGCTTACTTTCTTAACTCAGTATATCAATCTGGTGAGTTTCTTTTACACTTTGGTGATTTATTTGTTAAAAGAACCATGTCACTGATTGTCTGTCGCAGCAAGAAGTCAACAACAGGATTATATCACAGGTGGCGTGGCAAAATGTACGGACAGGTGCATTTGATGATTGGCTTCACAGTCGGGTATACAAGGGTTGTTGCGTTCTGTATTAGTGGAAAACAACTGCTGCACGTCTCCAAAAGTTATTGCCGCTTCCTCTGGAGATGGTCCGTCAACTCGACAATGCTGTTTGTCATGGAGTAGTGGCTTTACGAAATTACGGCATGAAACAGCGTGCTATTGCTCGGCGGTATGGCATCACTCAAGGTCAGGTGTCAAAGATCCTGAAACGAAATGCTCAGAGGGATGTCCCTACTCCAATACCGAGGCCAGGACATCCCCGCAGAACCACAAGGAGGGATGATCGCCAGCTGCACCGGTTAGTCTGCAATGGCCGTACCAAGTCAGCTAATCGGCTGAGGGCTGAGTGGCAGCAACTGACAAATGTGCCTGTATCCAGAAGGCTAGTCAACCAACGACTGGTTCAAGCAGGCTATAGTGCCAGGTGTCCCCTGAGAAAGCCATGCCTGACCAGACAACACCGCCAGCGCCGATTGCAGTGGGCCAGAGAGCACTGTCAATGGCAGCCAGGACACTGGAATCACGTGATCTTCAGTGACGAGTCGAGATTTCTGGTCTATCGTCAAGATGGCCGCGTCCGAGGGCGCAGACAAGTGCATGAAGCCTACGACAAAGATTGTATAGTGCCAAGAGTCCAAGCTGGAGGTGGTGGGGTGACCGTTTGGGCTGCTTTTCATGCAGGGGGCAAAACTGACCTGGTTGTTCTGAATGGAAACCTGAACCAGTTCAAGTACAGGGCCATTCTGGAAGAAACATTGCTTCCATTTGCTCGTGCAGCCTTTCGAGGAAACTTTGTCTTCCAAGATGACAATGCATGGCCTCATCGTGCTCGCATGATCCAACACTTTCTTGCTGACCGTGGTGGAGAGCATATGGAGTGGCCTGCCATGTCCCCGGATATGAATCCGATAGAGAACTTGTGGGCAGAATTAACGCGTCAAATCGACCACTTGGACCAGCAGCCGACCTCTGTGCGTGAATTGCAGCAGGCTATTGTCGCTGCATGGCAAGCGATTCCTGTCCAAACCTTGGCAAATCTCGTGAACAGCATGTCTCAACGTGTACGTGCTCCTGAATGCTCGTGGGGGTTACACGAAGTACTGAACTGTAATTTTACTGTCCGTAATCCCAGTCGTAATTTAACTTTTGTTTTTGTTAAAAAAATTTTTGGCTAATGTGCAAAATAAAGAGATACTTCTGGAAAACGTACAGAAGTTTAACACAGTACTGTCCATGAATTGAGTTCGATATCAGTTTACATCACTTTCAAGGATCAATTAATTTGTTTCGAAATGTCAAATGTGGTTTTTGTTTCTTTTAAAGGTCACATTAACAAAATCTAGAATAATTTCAACATGATTCCAATGAACTTTTGGTTCTAAGACATCTTGAAAAGTAAGTTCACCCCCACAAAAATAATATTCCATATTAAATGCCAAGTCTGTATAGAGTCGTGGCCAAAAATATTGGCACCCTTGCACTTTTTTCAAACAACTAAATTTTCTCCAAAAACAAGTTGAAATTGACAAAAGTATTTGGTCTCCACAATTCTTTATTTCACTGTTGATATTACAGAACCTTTGTTTTTGATTCAGAACTTAATATCTCCTTTTAAATCAGAAAATAAAAAGAAATGGTATTGACAAAATTATTGACACCCTGGACTTAATATTTGGTAGCACGTCCTTTGGACAAAATAACTGCAGTCAAGCGCTTCCTATAGCCGTGAATGAGCTTCCTACACCTCTCTACTGGCAGTTTGGCCCACTCTTCTTGTGCAAACTGTTCCAGTTCTCCCAGATTTGAAGGGTGCCTTCTCCCAACTGCTGTTTTCAGATCTCCCTACAAGTGTTCAATGGGATTTAGATCTGGACTCATTACTGGCCACTTCAGAACAGTCCAGAGTTTTGTCTTGAACCATTCCTTGTAATTTTTAAGGTGTGTTTGTGGCCATTGTCCTGCTGCAAGACCCATGACCTTCGACAGAGACCCAGCTTTCTGAAACAAGGTTGAACATTGTGCTCCAAGATGCCTTGGTAATCTTCTGATTTAATGATGCCATGCACACATTCAAGGCAGCCAGTGCCAGAGGCAGCACAGCAACCCCAAAACATCACTGAACCTCCTCCATGTTTGACTGCAGGGAAGGTGTTCTTTTCTTTGAAGGCTTCATTTTGTTTTCTGTAAACATGGAGATGATGTGCTTCAGCAAAAAGCTCTAATTTGGTCTCATCTGTCCACAGGACATTCTCCCAGAAAGATTTTGTCTTGTTCAGGTGTGTTTTGGCAAACTCAAGTCGGGCTTTCTCAGCAGTTGGGTCCACCAAGGTCTCCTACCATAGAACCTCTTTTCATTGAGTTGGTGATGGATGGTGCAAGGTGAAACTGTCGTACCTTGTGTCTAAAGCTCAGCTTGAATCTGTTTGGCAGTTGATCGAGGTGCTTTCTCCACCATTTGAACAATCCTTCACTTCAATCTTCAATCAAGTTTTCTCTTGCGGCCATGTCCAGGGAGGTTGGCTACAGTGCCATGGGCCTTAAACTTCCTGATAACATTGTGCAGTGTGGACACAGGAACATCAAGGCCTCTGGAGATGGACTTGTAGCCAAGTCCATGCTTGGCTATAATCTTGTGTTTGACCTCAGACAATTCTCTGGTTTTCTTTCTTTTCCCCATACACATTGTGGTACACACAGTGACACAAAACACCAGAATGACTCCTTTTCTCCATTCGACCTGGTTGAATGAGTGAATTTTATATTACAGGCACCTGCATCTCACCACAGGTGTGTTCGATTCCAGAGTAAAGGAGAATCAACTGCTTGAAATCTAATTATTTCTAACATCTTCTGAAAGGTGCCAATAATATTGTCCGGGCCATTTTAGGATTTCTGTGTGGAATCAGCTGAGATTTAGTAAAAAAAAATTCAGCTTTTTTTGTTTTGTTCCACTGCAAAACAAAGAAATATATATTTGGGGGGTGGAGGGGAGTTGTTCTCGTTGTACGCCTGCACGCAACTGCAGTGCGGTTATCTTCATTCCGATAAAACAGCACTTACAAGGAAGGAAGGAAGGAAGGGTTGTCCTTTAATGCCGAAAGTCCTTTCCATCAAATGTTTATTTATTAATTTATTTATTTATTATTATTTTTTGAATGCTAATAAACGCCGTACTGTGGTTAACGGACATTATTAAAAAGTTATACAGTACATGTATGTTATACATTATTAAACAGTTATACAGTTCAAATAAAAAACTAAACAAGAAAACAAGCATGAAACAGAAATTAAATAAGTATATACTGTATTCACCATTTGTGCAGTGATTGATAGTGGTGACTCGGTATTCTGAGTCGGAGGTAAGAGGGTAGGGGTAATTCGTCTGACAGACAGTGCTCTGACTTGGTTGTCCAAATTAGACTTGGATACCTGAGCTGTAATTTGTCATTTGCAACAATATACTAGAACTAGTGGGGGCATCCATGGGAATCCCACAGGCATGGACATCTGTGACATTTGGACATCTTCATTTACATGCTGCCCCTGCACCTGCACATTCACTTTTACAAAATTGCAACATTTCGTCGTGACGACTGTCATAAAATGGTAAAATTTCCTTGGGGAAAATAGTCTTATGGCGGTGTATACACCCTCTATGGCGGTGTGTGGCTGGACGGCCAAAACCAAGATGTCTATTTTCGTTACTAGTATGGTAGATAGGTGCAGGAATTGTGCCTTTGATGATACAAGCATGGCATTTGGCACAGTCAGAGTATGTCCTAAGAAAGATATTTGGCTATAGGGCCATCGCAGATTTGTCCTTGTTTGAAAAATGGCTGCTATTGTTGTCACAGGACAAATCTGCGATGGCCCGATAGCCAAATATCTTCCTTCGGGCATACTCTAACTGTGTGCCAACTCTTGTGCTTGTATCATCAAAGTCACAATTCTCCCAAATATTTCACCTATCTGCCATACTATACAGCATACATGATACAAAATGACATTTTTAAAATGAAAGATTTCAAATAAACATATTTCAAGTGTGCGTGAACTTCAATTATTTAAGAGCAGGTTGGACAAACATTGGTCCTTCTCTCATCTAATGTTACCCTGATTCCCAACAAACATGCACACCTCACAATAAATTATGTTCAATTTGTGTCAAGTCGTGGGACCTGTACAAACCCCATCGATGGAATGAATGGAAGTTTAAACAGGATTACCTTTATATTACTTCCGTAGAATAATGATGAATGATAACATAAAATAAGAACGAAGAAACATATCTTTCGGCAATTTCTGGTCTGTGTTATTTGGGCGGTGTATGATATACAGTGCCATGAATTTTGAATATATCTTGGCAATTTCCTGTCTGTAAACGAAACTTAGCCCGTCCCCACATTGTTGACCTTTTATTGTGACCATGTCTAAATTGAACATTTCATCGTGACGACTGTCATCAAATGGAAAAGTCCGCTGTGAATTTTTACTATATCTCGGCAATTTCGCCTCTGTTATTTGGGCGGTGTATGATATGCAGTGCTGATCTCGGCAATTTCCTGTCTGTGCGTTAACTTTCATCAAATTTTCTTTGTTTTTTTTTGCAACCGAGTCTAAAACCATGTTAGTGACTGTAAAAAATGAAATGAGATATCGAATTGGAGTCGAGATAACGCCGTGAGAGAGCAAGACACCGCGGCTCGAACAAAAGAGGCCTCAAAGCTATGTGAGGAAAGAAAATGGTGGTGATTTGTTTTTGAAGGCCCTTCCAGAATGGGTGGAGCTACTCCCTCAACGGAGGAGGCCACACCCATGGACAGACTCACAGAAAGAATCACCTACGGAGAATATTATATAGACTAGTGGGGTCACCCATGGGAATCCCACGGGTATGGACGTGTGTGACATTTGGACATCTTGATTTACATGCTGCACATTAAATTTTACAAAATGGTTAAAATGGTGTAATGAACACAATTTATTTATTTCACATAATATGTGACCCCTCACTCCTCTCCACCCTCACGCCTCTCCAATGCCACTCCTCCTCACACTCCTCTCCAATACCTCCTCACACTCCTCTCCAATACCTCCTCACACTCCTCTCCAATACCTCCTCACACTCCTCTCCAATACCTCCTCACACTCCTCTCCAATACCTCCTCACACTCCTCTCCAATACCTCCTCACACTCCTCTCCAATACCTCCTCACACTCCTCTCCAATACCTCCTCACACCCCTCTCCAATACCTCCTCACACTCCTCTCCAATACCTCCTCACACTCCTCTCCAATACCTCCTCACACTCCTCTCCAATACCTCCTCACACTCCTCTCCAATACCTCCTCACACTCCTCTCCAATACCTCCTCACACTCCTCTCCAGTACCTCCTCACACTCCTCTCCAGTACCTCCTCACACTCCTCTCCAATACCTCCTCACACTCCTCTCCAACCCCTCACACTCCTCTCCAACCCCTCACACTCCTCTCCAACCCCTCACACTCCTCTCCAACCCCTCACACTCCTCTCCAACCCCTCACACTCCTCTCCAACCCCTCACACTCCTCTCCAACCCCTCACACTCCTCTCCAACCCCTCACACTCCTCGCCAACTCCTCACACTCCTCGCCAACCCCTCACACTCCTCTCCAACCCCTCACACTCCTCGCCAACTCCTCACACTCCTCGCCAACCCCTCACACTCCTCTCCAACCCCTCACACTCCTCTCCAACCATTCACACTCCTCTCCAACCCCTCACACTCCTCGCCAACTCCTCACACTCCTCGCCAACCCCTCACACTCCTCTCCAACCCCTCACACTCCTCTCCAACCATTCACACTCCTCACCAACCCCTCACACTCCTCTCCAATCCCTCACACTCCTCTCCAATCCCTCACACTCCTCTCCAATCCCTCACACTCCTCTCCAATCCCTCACACTCCTCTCCAGTCCTTCACACTCCTCTCCAATCCCTCACACTCCTCTCAAATCCCTCTCACACCTCTTCAATTCCTCATACTCCCCTCCAATCGTGCCTCACTTGCCTCTCCAATCGCACCTCACACTCCTCTCCAACCCCTCACACTCCTCTCCAATACCTCCTCACACTCCTCTCCAATACCTCCTCACATTCCTCTCCAATACCTCCTCACATTCCTCTCCAATACCGCCTCACACTCCTCTCCAATCGGCCCTCACTCTCCGCTCCAACCGGTCCTCACTCTCCACTCCAATTGGCCCTTCCTCTCCAACTCCTTGCTCCTCACTCTCCAACCCCTATCACCTCGCTCTTCAACCCCTCGCTCCTCGCTCTCCAACCCCTCGCCTCTCACTCTCCAACCCCTCGCACCTCGCTCTCCAACCCCTCGCACCTCGCTCTCCAACCCCTCGCTCCTCTCCAACCCTCCTCATCGTTGTTGCAGCAGCATTCTGTGCGGTTCTCCCGTCTCGTGCGGTCTCTGTGCGGTTCTTGCTACATCCTGTTCAAATCTGCATTGACGTTCGTCGACGGGCTCGTTCGCCCGTCTCATTCGTTTTCTTGCTACATCCTGTTCAAGTCTGCGTTCTTCATCGACCGTCGCATTCAATTTGGAAATGGAAGTTTCCACGCAACGCATGTATTGTCACGATCCTCAAGAGGAAGTGTCTCGTAATCATCAAATGACAAATGGCAAGTAAATTACATTGTGAAAATTAAAGATTTCAAATAAACCTATTTAAAGTGTATGCGCACATAACTAATAAAAAAAAAACGAAGAAATATCTCTCGGTAATTTCCTGAAACATATTTTACTTCCGGATAATAATGTTGAATGAAATAAGAAAGAACGAAGATATATATGTCGTTTTTGTGCCGACTCATAAAAGGTAAAAGTAATATATCTTAACGGAAAAGAAAAAGCGAATTTTTAATATATGTCGACATTTTCCCCGAATGTTATTTTAGGTGCTGTATTTTCGTGTATCATTGTGGCGCGATTTTTAGCCGTGTCGCAGACGCTGCTCATAGAGTGCACGCTGCTGTTGTTGTTGTTACCACCTCTTCTTCTTCTTCTTCTTCTTCTTGTTCTTGCGGAGAAGACAAAACCTCAAAGCTCCACCCATTCTGGGAACCATAGCTCCACCCATTCTGGGAGAGCCTTCATATAAACAAATATCCACCATTTTATTAACTCGCATAGCTTTGAGGCCTGTTTTGTAGGCCCGTGGTGTCTTCCTCTCACACAGTTTTCTTTCAAATCAAATTCGATATATCATTTCATTTTTCACAGTCGCCAACATAGTTTTAGACTCGGTTGAAAAAAAACGGGAAGAAAATCCGATGAAAGTTGCCCTTTATAGAACGAAATGAATTCTCAAAGGCCTGTAACTTCAAGTCCATTGACATTTTTTTTTTTTAAATCGCGGCATGCTCAGTCATACACCGCCCGAAATAAGAGACGGGAAAATGCCGAGATATATATATTTTGTTTAAATCGCGGCATGCTCAGTCATACACCGCCCGAAATAACAGACGGGAAAATGCCGAGATATATTAAAAATTCGTCCATTTGATGACAATCGTCACGATGAAATATTTAATTTATACGTCGTCACAATAATGTGGAGAGAGAAGCATAGCTTCGTTCACGTGTCGCCACATACGGGAAATTGCCGAGATATATATTTTTTTACATCGCGGCATGGTCAGTCATACACCGCCTGAAATAACAGACGGGAAAATGCCGAGATATATTAAAAATTCGTCGCCACACACGGGAAATTGCCGAGATATATTTTCACTTTGCACAAAAATAACATCAAGTAATCGAAATCGAATCAATAGGAATGTCCTGTGCTTATAACATCGACGTTATCGGCACAGCTGCATCTAGGCATTGTGTAACATCGACGCGGCTTTTGTTTTAATTAAAACTTTTTGTACTTGTTATAAATATATCTCGGCAATTTCCCGTGTGTGCGTGAATGTTCTCAATTATTTCTGACACCGAGTCTAAAACCATCGCTAAAAATTAAATCAGATGGTGAATTCGAGATAAAATCGTGAGGGTGACTCTCAATGAATGGGCTTTATTTTACAGGCCTTTGAGAAATCATTTCGTTCTATAAACGGAAACTTTCTTGGGATTCTCTTCCCGTTTTTTTTCAACCGAGTCTAACACTATGTTAGCGACTGTTAAAAATAAAATGATATATCGAATTAGAATTGAAATAAACCTGTGTGAGAGAGAGAAAGACAGCATGGGCCTAACCAAACAGGCCTCAAAGCCATTCGAGGTAATAAAATGGTGGATATTTGTTTACATGAAGCCTCTCCAAGAATGGGTGGAGCTACTCTGCAAACAGACAAAGCCACACCCCCGGACAGACGGACAGAATCACCTTCGCCTATTATAATATAGATTGTCAATTGCAGTTTCTGGGCACATGCACATGTGGGAATCTTGTCTGGTGGCTTGATCTGCTGGGATTTGGACACATCCTTTTTTTTTTTTTCTTCTTTTTTTTTCTTGATTTTTATGCCTCCGCGACAGTCGCCTGAGGCATTATGTTTTCAGGTTGTCCGTACGTCCGTACGGGCTAAACCTCGTTTTTCTCAGCAACCATATGTCCAATTGAGATGAAACTTTCAGGGTAGGAGTGACACCCATGCAGAATGTTTTTATGACAATTGTGATGTCATGGGTCACGTGGTATGGCAGCCATATTAGATTAAAAGCAAATAATTAAAAATTTATTTCTCTGAAACCGCTGAATGGAAAAATTTGAAACTTGGCACATTGTCAAGTACTCCCAATGGGGAACAAAAGCATGATAATGATGACATAGGTGAAGTGGTATATCAGCCAAAAATGTTTTAATCGAATTCCTTATCCTAAAAATCTGAAATTGCATGCACATGATCTATGACCCATTTGTATTGAAATATTAAATTTATGACATCATAGGTCACATGGTTTGGCAGCCATATTGGATTGAAGGAAAATATTAAGTAATTATAGCTCTGAAACTGCTCACCCTACCAATGCAAAATTTTGCAAATATCTAACAGCACTGTTGCATATAGTTTGAAAATGATGTCGTCGGTCACGTGGTTTGGCAGCCATCTTGGATAGAAAAACGAACCTTATCCGATCAACACGAAACAGATCCTTATCCGATCAACACGAAACTTCACAAACCTGATCCCCTACCCATACATATGCAGAGTGATGGCATCTACCCGTTGTGAGACTATGCGGAGGCATATTGGCGACAGTCGCATTGTTCTAGTTTTTTTTTTGCATTACCAACTGACTGTTACTGACACATGTAGGGTGAGTAAATAGTTAAAAATCGATAAAACACGAGTATTTAAATTGGTGAGAGTTCACTGTGTTAGATATTTTTGCGCTGTGTTTCCAAGTTGCAGTTGTATGAAATGTGCCTGCTGGTCCCACCACCTTTTGTGTTACACATCCTCCACAAGCCTTAGATACTGTCATCTTGTGTTCAAAGTTTGTCTCCCCATTGTTTGCAACCCCATTTTTTTTTCTGCAATCAACATTTGGCTAAGATTGAGTCTTTGGAACTTTTAAACCTGACTGTAAATCACAATTGTCTTGGGAGGACATCTTCATCTTCATGCATTTTGTCATTGATATTGGAACATAAACTTTTTTTTTTTCAAGGATGACACCTTTTTGTATGTTTTTTTTTCTTATTGTGGGTGTGGGGAAGAGGGAGGCCTGTGG
The DNA here is from genome assembly GCF_964187855.1 of Myxine glutinosa. Lineage (NCBI taxonomy): Eukaryota > Metazoa > Chordata > Myxini > Myxiniformes > Myxinidae > Myxine > Myxine glutinosa. Next base: position 32,174,145 of record NC_136273.1, read on the forward strand.
CACCGTGTTTGGAATGCGGGCAACAACAGTTAAAAGCAATGATGGTTTGCCCACCCCATGCATGTCTTTTTTGGCAGTGTTCGATATCCTCCTGACCTACCGCAGCACAGCGGATTGGCGATTAGCTTTGCAGTCTGGGGTCCCTCCCCGGAAGGGTTATGTGCTCCCGGACTCTCCTGGAACGAAACCACGCAATGATCCGGCGTGGGCTGGTGGTCGGGGGAAGGCAAGCATGGCATGCGTGATGGGCGAGACCGAGGGCAAGGGTATGGTCATGGTTAGGAGGAGGAGGAGGAGAAGTGATGGGCAGCTGCAAGAAGGGTGGGAAAGATTTGCAGGTAGTCATAGAGGGGTCAGGGATGAAGGGGATGGGGCATCAGACTAAAGGATTGACATGCAATTTGTTGGCTCAGGAGGAAGTGAAGGTGCTCAGGTGGAAGTGAAGAACCCAAATTTTGACTGGTCACAAGGGGGATGGGTGAATGAGGGAGTGGGAAATTGTGAATCGGATTGCTATTAACGGGTTGGAATGGGGGGGGGGGGGCAATTATGATATGATTGTGATTATAAAACTGCATGAGTCATGTTGGTGTGAAAACTAGTGCAATCTTGCCATTGTTTCCACTTTTGATTAGGTCCAGCAGGCCATTTGGTAATTTTGTGGACTGTTTTGCAGGTCTCATATTGGGTAAGTTGGGTTTTTATTTTTTGGCTGATAATGTTCTTGGGGGTTTTGTTTATATTGAGATTTTGGCTCCACCTTCACTTCTTTCGTGGTAACACTCAGATAATATCATCCCAGCAATAATGCTGCCCTATCGTGGACACTACATGGACAAGCTGCTGCAAACCTAGGCTACACTGCTTCATAATTCCACGATCGTTTTTCAAATGTTTCTGCGGAGCACCGCTTTACACGATTAGGCACAGAAGGTGCAGAAACGGGCATTTAACACTTACCTGAAATGGTGTCTTTATTTATCCCTCCCTTTTTTATTTTGTAATAAATTGTTTGAGCCATTCGAAGTGGTTATTTAGAAAATACTTCCATCGGTTATATTGGAAAAAACATTGTTGTCTTTCAACATAGAAGAATAAAAATCAAGAACATTGATTGGATGGAAGAAAAAAGAAAAAAAGAAAAAAAACCAGGATGGGAAGGTGTGTTGTAGTTTTTTTGCCAACATTTTAGTACTTGAGTGGAGAACGTGAGCCATGCAAAATGACAAGGTTCAAGTTATCTTCCCCCCCCCCCCCCCCCCCCCAATTAAAATTTGACAGTCTCGTTAAAATTGGAAAAGGTTAACAGGAGTGAAGATTACCGAATGATATGAGCAAACGTCCCCAGAGTTGCTCCAATGTAAACCTGCTGCTCAGCCACCTGTCAGCAGAGGGAGATGTATGTACAGGTGTGAGCTTGGAAGGCAACCGGAATGTTTGGGGCCGCAAGACATTCCCTGCCATTAAAAGCATTATTTATTTTAAAAAACGAACAATAAATATTTTCAATTGTTTTGAAAACCCCAACGCAGGGAACCTGTTGAAAGGAAAACCATAAATATTGAGAACAGTCATGTTGTAAACACTATAATTTTTAAGCTAATGAGATGAATAAAGTGTGGGTATAATAATATTTTGCCAAAAGAAATGAAGCAGGTGGGTCCCGTCACGGCAGGTAAACAAAGAATTTTGTTTTGGGCCTTCCACATTATCCAATGTGTGCGTTTTCATCGTTTCAAACAGTTGTGCCGCACGCAGTGTTTACTCTTATTTAACGAGATACTTTCGTCGTATGAATCGCGTGTCTTGAGGACTGTTTGACTCCTTCGATTGAAATGTATGGGAAACATTGTATTCAACTCTTAAAAATGACTAGTTTTGCTTAAAGTCTTTATTTTTAAACAATTGAGCTTCTGAAGCCCGAGCAAAATACATTGTTCGTTGCGAGACCACAATTGTGATTACCTGATTGTAAAGACTAGTGGGGTCACCCTTGGGAATCCCACGGGCATGGAGGTGTTTCGTTGCGATCGGTGCAGCCTTTTTTGCGGTACCCGGGACAATAACGTTAGGCGGGAGTCCAAACCTGAAATTGGAAAAACAATATAGCCTATTTTACTCCAGGAGGTCCTGGGATTACCCACCCAAAATTTCATTGTGATCGGTTCAGCTGTTTTTTGCGGAACCTGGGGACGGACGGACGGATGGACGGACAGACAGACAGACGGACGGACATTTGGTGAATTGTAGTAAGATGATGCTTTGCAAACGAGTACGAAACAAGATCCCAATTTGCTTCGTGAACGAGTATCGATCTGAAATTGTGGTGTTTGCTTCGTGTTGTGGAAATTACCGCTGGTAGGAGTGCAGACGCTGCAATCATTCGTAAACTCAAGTGGGGATGAATTTTATCACGGCACAATTAAATGTCATTCCCGCGAATGAATGGATTTTTGCGTTCGCTTCCTTCTAACATTATAGCAAAGTGTTCTTATTTCTATTTTGTACAACACGTGATGCTGATTGGTTCAAAAATTGCTGAAACAGCATACTTTTTGAAAGTTACCTCGCTTCTTTTGATTTTGATTCCTTTCTTACCCATCGCTAGATTGGCGAAGAGGGCTGTGAAATCTCAATCCAATTTTTTTTTTTTTTTTTAAATAAAGAAAATATTTTTCTGATAAGTAACTATCTTTTCATCACCATTTCCGCCAAAAAATGTTACCTTGTGAAAACGTCGATCCAACGTACAATTATTTTTCCGTGCTTATGTGATAAAGCTGCGGTTGTGGTTTGTTTGTTTCCATGATGAAAATTAAAGCTCATGACGATGGTGCTGCCACTTGCTGATGTCATTAATGTTTCTTTCATTTATTTATTTATTTTTAAATCGGTGTGCTATGTTGCTTAAATAGCTTCATTGGTATAAAACCACCGTTTAGAGGCCATTTTTCCCCGCAAAGCGGGGCTTCATTGGTATGCTTCATTGGTATGGTGGAATATAATATGAGTTCCATTGCAAGAAACTTCAATGCAGTAGGTCATTCGGCCCATCAATCCTGCACATTGGTTGCCAACCGTTTCTGTGCTCAATTTTTGTGTCAGGCAAGGAAGCAGCATGTGCTATTTTTAGTGTTTGGTGTGACTTAACTGGGTTTGGGTTCGAACCATGAACATTCGAGGCTCAGAGTAGACGCTCAAACCATTACGCCACTGAGGGGCGATTCAAAATGAAACCACAAACACATTTAGACAAAACAAATCATGTTTAAAGCACAATTATCAGACATTCAAAGGTGAAAATCTGCCCTCAAAAAAGCTCCAAGGTCCATCAATAGGAAAAAAATGAGTGGTCTTAACACCTGAAAATTACATTTTTGAATGAAAATGTCTCTTCTTCATTTGGACTTGGAGGTAATGCTGTCGACATTTCTACTCACATGAGGTATGCATGCACTCAGGAACTCCTCACACCTGCAAGGCCATCTCCTACCTTTTTTTTTAAATCTAAGAGAACAAGGTAAATTGCACTTTTCGGTAAACCATGTTGCGAGCAAATTGCTGACAATCACAGGGCAAATGGCGTTTATAATAGCACACCCAACAGCATAACATCTAATTTAAAAACGCAATTTGAAGAAAGTTTGAGTAGAAAAATACCTCAAATTTTCCCTGAAATTTTGCTTTCAATATCACAAGAAGTATCCACTTCCCACAGGAGTGACCAAAGGGAAGTGGGGAGGGGGGAGGCATGTAATTACTATTATTATTATTATTATTATTTTTTTTGTATACTGAATCGAGGCTCATGAAAATATTTTGTTCATATTATTATGTTGTAATAATGATAATATTGTTACGGACGCGACTAGGATGTTGTTTGCCGAGCGGATGGCCGCCGATGCCACCGATCCTGTCGTGTGCACGGGGTAACGGGTCGGAGCTGCTTGGTGGAGCCAACGCTGCTGGTGGGGGGTCTGGCGTGACAGGTTCTCTCTCCCTCTCTCACAAACTCCCAGGACTCTCTTTAGGCTTGTCTGTGATCTGATCCCCTCCCTCCTCGACTCTTCTGGGGACGTCTTCCTCGGGTTATATAAGCCCCACCCTTGACCCTTTTGCGAACTTCCCCCAAACGTTCTCTCTCCGCCCTCTAAAGCCAACCCCTCGTTCTGGGTTGGTCGGCAAGGGCGGGTTCACTCCTCCCCTCTATGACGAGGTGGAGACACGCCCTTCTTCCCCGACCTTACCTCGTGGCCAATGGTGGTTTTGGGGCGATTCGAGCTAGCCCCAGCCAAAGGGCAGCAATGGCGAATGAAGAAAACCGCCCAAATGCAGTTGGCAATTGCAGCAAACCTGGCAAACCTGGCACTTTGAAGATGCCATGTCGGAGGGATCTACTTTATTTAATGCAGTGCAATGGAGTGTCAAATTAATGGAAGACAAATCCTTAGCCTAATACACAGAATAAGGAAATAACTGTCAACAAGGGGGAAATCTATGATTGGCTAACGTGAGTGCTTATGAACTAATTACGGTACGACCTTTGACCTTTATACACAGACTGGAGGCAGGAGGGTCCAGAATAAAGCAATAATAAAAAAAAACACAATAAAAAAACACAATCCTCATATCCACAACACTGCACCCTCCTCCTCTTAGGCATGTCCCGGGCCTCTTACCTTAACTTTTAGTGTGGCACGTAGGTGTAGTTCCCTCTACATTTAACCTGACCCTGAGTGTGACAGTTTTAAAACATAAATAAATATGTCCCGCTGCTCCATTGCACCCTACCTAACAGACTCACGCCCACAGCTAACCGAATTGCGGAATAGTCTTCAAACTAAAACACTTACGGTGAGGCGCATTATTTACAATGACTACTTTATTTACAAAACGCAACCCAGGACCTGTGATCGTTCTTTTGGGGGGGGGGGGGGGGGGGGAGACAGTCTGCCCTGCATCGATGCACCATGAAAGCACCCACAATGCACCAATACACCCTCAAGCACCAATCGGTGCACAGTCACCACAGTTCAATAAAAAATAAAACCAACAAACCCTGCTGGTGGTCTCTTGCTCTTCGGCTCCCTCTGCTGGCTATTGCTATTTTCCTGTGGTTGTCATCTTCTTTGCTGGCGGCCTATTTGCAATAATAAAATGCACGCAACGTGTCCATTTTTATTTATTTATGGCCCACAGGGCCGACTAGTGTGGTTCACCTGTGGGGCATCGGTGCCCTGTGATCAAGGTCCGCCAGCAAGATTTCGGGCCTTCATGGCCGGTTCCAGCAGAGGGGCCATGCCCCAACCCATGGGGTCCATACGTGGTGCTCAGCCACAGATATGTGGTCCATAAGGTGGTGCATTGATGCAGACAGCTGTGGTTGCGAGAGGTTCGGGCGCCCAATGGCGGACTCTCGCACGCTCCCCTCAGCGCCCAGTGGTGCACGGTCCTCATGTGGGAGACAAGGGGGGAAAAGACAGATGAGCGAGGGGTAAGGTCTCAAGGGTACACATCAATACAGGCAATGCAAGGCGAGGTGCGTATGGAGACGGAGCGGAGAAAAGCTCGTCCCTACCGTACGTCACCCCCCCTGTCACCTACACTACCCTTGCCCTTACCCCATATGTACAAAATCTACACATTTACAAATTCGTCACTACTGTCACGTCTTCCCCATTTTTCTGCTATCCCAAATTCGTCACCACAATCCCTCTAACCAAAATTTGCCATCACCCAATTCATCATCAATCCTCATAAGGAGGAAGAGATGGAACATCAACACAATGTCACACCCACGTCATGATGCATCTCACATTCCAAACATTTGCATCAATAAAAATAATAAAAACAACCTGGCATGGTGTGGAGTACCATCGTTACCTCAGGTGAGTGGATGTAGATGGTGCAAGGAGATTTTCATCCTAACTACTTTCTAAATGACATTAACACACTTTACACTACCCGGGGTCTTTCCCTGCCAATCCATTGGCCAACTTACACTATGGGTTCTAAAAAACAATTCCCATTGACCAAACTGTGGTGCTTCTCAATTTGGGGTCTCACTCCCCCGATTCATCTCCCGGTGCCCTTGCACAATTTCCGGGCTGAGTCGTGCAGCTCTCCCAGCAGGTCTACCCACCTGCACACCTCCACCACTGTAGTTGCCACCCGAGCTTACCTAGCTCCTCACCCTAACCTATCTAACTGGGGAAGGCCCCTCCTGGCTCTGTCACCCCTCGGTGCCCTCTGGCACTGGGCTGCCCGGGTCCGTCCTCCGGATCCTCGGGCCCCATCCACAACAACTCTACCGGCTCCTAGAGCCCACCTGCGGCCTCACCTGGCCGACATCCTCACAGTGGTGGAGTGCCCACCAACTACACACACTAACAGGCTACACGCCCAGCCATTTCCACGTCGCTAATGCACCCATCCATTACACTCCTGTGCAACTACCCGCACCACAGATGCCAATATCCAACCACAATTTACCTGTACCCTCTACTTAACACTTACACTACCCTCCCCGGGTATTCGTGATGGGGTCCATCCTCCTTTCCCCCATCCACACCTTCGCACCATCCACTCCACTCCACAGTTTCCACCATACTCACTCCACGACCATCCATTCCAATACTCAATATACTCCAGACCATTTATTCCATACACCTGTTCTCCATTCACCTGTTGTTGCACACCTGTGCAATCACACCTGGTGCCACCTGCACCCTCCTTCCTCCCTGGACCATTTGGTCAGCACAATACACATCACCATCACTCACTCATACACTGCTCCATACACCTGTCCAGTTGCACACCTGTGCAATCTCACCTTTTAACCACACACACGGCATCATCTAATCTACCTGTTGCCCTGCTAACTTAGTGCTCCCCGTCTTCCCTTTAAACTAAGCACATACCACGTCATTATCATCCAAACTAATCTACCTGCATCCCCACTACCGGTATCATTGTCACTACCTAATCTTAACGTTACCTAAGGTCATCTTCTCTAGATCCCTATCATTATCCTAACCCTCCCGGGCTAGTTTTCACTGCCAACCCCATAAGTCTATTGCTCCTTTGCCCCCGCTGTGAGAGATGGCGGAGTTGCCATCCCATCACATCGAGTATCTCTCACTATAAATTTTGCTCGTCCAAATTCAACAAATCAAAAATTTGCCAATCACTCTACCATTACCAATCATCACTCTGCCAATCCTTTGCCAATCATCAAATTTTGTTTTTCTAATTTCGGGGCCAAAACACTATCCTCATCACAGTCTACTCACTAGTGCCTCTCGGTGCGCCAATTCATCTCTAAAGCTCGGCTTCGTAAAGCCGAGCAATGAATGCGGGTGGTTCGTTGCCAGCGGATGGGTCCGTCCGGCATTCGGTGCAGGGAAGGCGGTCTACTCGGCCCGAGATTCCACGCACCATCGGGGCACGGGACTGTCCGATGCCCCAATCTCGGCCGGCCGGAGCGCGGCAACCACAAGGGGTCGCTGTGTCGGCCCTTCCAACCGGACCGCCCGTTCCGCCTGGCGGAGCTCGGACGCGACCGTTCCGAGCGAGGCCCAGCGTGGATCGCGTACGGCGGTTCTTTCGAAACCGCCGTGGTTCGGATCCCCGCTGGTCCTCGCGGCACGCAAGCCCGGCACGTACCGAGGGCCCGATTCGGCTAAACGTCGTTCTAACCGCTAACCCGGTTCGCGTCGATGCTCCATTCGCATGCTTACACCCCGCAGCCCGTTCCTTGCTCATACATCCAGCCGTCTCCATGCTCTTTGTCATTGCACCTTCCCTGACACACCCAGGTACACTCAATTCCGCTTACAGACTTTGTCACACACCTGACCACCGCACACCTTTGCACACACTTGTCGTTCGCACACCTCACCAACACACCTCTTTGCGCCCCCTCCTCGGTCACCTCCTCTGTGACAACCACAGGTGTGCTCTCACTTGCACACCCAACCACGTGCCTCACTACCAACTCCAGCGTGCATTCCCATACGTGCTCTACCATTCCAGGTGTGCATCCTTCCATTCCAGGTGTACATCCTGTCTCACCTGCCACAACCAACTCACGCTCCGTGTCACTCTTACTACTCTCACCTCCACACTCGGTCGCGCACTCACCGTCACTCTCGCCAGCACACTCTTTCCTCATGCACCCGTCCGTTACACACCTTTCTCGCGCATCCTCTTGCGCACACTCCCGTTACACCCTCCGTAACACTCACCACAGGCGTGCATGCTTTCGTTACATCGCTTGTAACACTCCCCACGCCGCGCTTCCATGTGCCCCCCCGCACACGCGCTATGACCAACTCACTCTCGACAGCACACTCACTCCTCGGCGCGCTCTTTTTCCTCACACACCCCAGAGTCGGACATTCTCGCACACCTCCTCCTTTGCACTCCGTACCTGTCGCACACTTCACCAACGGGCTCTCACGAACACCCGGATCCAAAGCAACCCCCAAGCCGACTGAAGCTCCCCTCACATCATATACATTTCCACGTATATCGCCACTCACCTCGGCACCTCGTCTCCGCACCTCCTTCGCCACCTGCAAACTCTTTATTTGGTTAGCGAGCACACCATCACGGTTTGAGCACCGACCTTGTACATATTCCATCACCTCCTCCTTTATCTCCCTCTTAGTTTCCCTCCGTCTCTTCTTAATTTCACTCACCCCCTCTTCCACTTTCTCTGACTTTTGCTTCACCTCTTTTATTTCCCGGTGCGTCTCCTCAATTTCATCCTCTAAGGCTACCTTGACCGTTTCTATGTGCGTCCTCACCTCCCGGTCCTTTGTCTCCATTATTTCTGTCACCTCGTCCAACCTCGTTGTCAGTCCCTCACGTACCATCTGACATTCCCTCTTCGTCGCTATCAAGTCGTTTTTTAGTTCTTTTTGTGTCGCCTTTAACCCTCCTAGTACCGCAGTATTGCTTTGTACCTGCTCCACTAACTCCGTCTGTCCTACCGTCAGCTGTTCCACCTCCTGCGTCAGGTCCTCTATTCCCCCTTGTAACCTAGCCGTTCCATTTCTCACCTCTTTCTCCATACGCTTCTCACCTCGCTTTACCTCCTCGCGTACCCCCGAGACATCCTCGCTTACACCTCATCGTATTTCCTCCCCCATCTCCTCCATCTCTTTTGTAGATGCCGCCCTCATCTGTCCTAATTCATCCCTTTGGGCATCCAATTTGGTTTCTAACCCGATTTTCACCTCCTCTATCTGGTTCCCCATCCGTTTGATTTCCCGGGCGGATTGCTCCCCTATTTCCCGCAATTTGTCGTCCATTGTGTTTTCTAACCCCCTTAACCCATTTTTCACCTCTTTTATCCCGTTGTCTAACCCTTCAAATTTATTGTCCAACCCTTCAAATTTCTTGTCTAAACCCTCAAATGTATTTCCCATTTGGCCCCTCAATCGCTCACTATCAGCCCTCGCTTCGTCCCTTATTCGCTCACCCATTTTGTCCATAAGGGCCCCCATTTGTAGCAAAAAAAGGTTCGAATCCACCGGTGCTGCTACGGTCACGGGCGCCACTAAATTTGGTGCCGCTGCATTCACGTGCGCGAGGGCGCCATTTTGTGCACCTGACACCTCCTCAACCAGATCTTCATTGCTCTCCTCCATTTCCTCCCTGTGGTCCTGGGTTACCCCTAACCCCTCTTCTAATGCCCCCACCTGCATCCGATCGCCTTGATTGTCCATGGCACGATTTTCAAATTTAAGTTTTTATAAAACAAATTTCGGCCCACTCGTAATTTGAGCGCACTAAGCGCTTCAGGTCCGTTCTCGCTCCTGGCACCAATTGTTACGGCCAATTGTACAATTGTGTCCAAAATTTGGGCTAAATAAATTTAGTCCCAGGTTCGAATCCCAACTCCTGACTACCAATTGTTACGGACGCGGCTAGGATGTTGTTTGCCGAGCGGATGGCCGCCGATGCCACCAATCCTGTCGTGTGCGCGGGGTAACGGGTCGGAGCTGCTTGGTGGAGCCAACACTGCTGGTGGGGGGTCTGACGTGACGGGTTCTCTCTCCCTCTCTCACAAACTCCAGGACTCCCTTCAGGCTTGTCTGTGTTCTGATCTCCTCCCTCCTCCACTCTCTCTGGGGGCGTCTTCCTCGGGTTATATAAGCCCCACCCTTGACCCTTTTGCGAACCTCCCCCAAACGTTCTCTCTCCGCCCTCTAAAGCCAACCCCTCGTTCTGGGTTGGTCGGCAAGGGCGGGTTCACTCCTCCCCTCTATGACGAGGTGGAGACACGCCCTTCTTCCCCGACCTTACCTCGTGGCCAATGGTGGTTTTGGGGCGATTCGAGCTAGCCCCAGCCAAAGGGCAGCAATGGCGAATGAAGAAAACCGCCCAAATGCAGTTGGCAATTGCAGCAAACCTGGCAAACCTGGAACTTTGAAGATGCCATGTCAGAGGGATCTACTTTATTTAATGCAGTGCAATGGAGTGTCAAATTAATGGAAGACAAATCCTTAGCCTAATACACAGAATAAGGAAATAACTGTCAACAAGGGGGAAAATCTATGATTGGCTAACGTGAGTGCTTATGAACTAATTACGGTACGACCGTTGACCTTTATACACAGACTGGAGGCAGGAGGGTCCAGAATAAAGCAATAATAAAAAAAACACTAAAAAACACAATCCTCATATCCACAACAATATTATTATGCTATTGTCATTATTGGTATTACTTTTGTTTTGGAAGAGGCTTAGGAATGCCATGATAATGTGGAACGAGGCTCAAGCTGCTATCAATACACCTGAACATCCAAGGTGGAAAAGCTAATAAAATGTGGGAATTCCTCTGGATTTTGTTTGTCGAGTGTAATTATTATTACGACTAGCAGGGTTGCTGGGGGGAGGGGGGGATGTTTGTTCTCCTTCGATCCCTTCCCTCCGTTCAAATGGCCACACAGCTGACACTGCACGTGACAAGGCTGAATGCCTCAACTCTGTGTTTGCTTCAAAATCTTGTGTCCCAAACCCACCGCTCTCTGTACCCACCTTACCCAGTCGTACCCAGCTGCTCCTGGACCCTGTCCTCTCCTGACAAGATGGAGAGGTCTCTGTCGGCATCAGCCCACGGGTACTAAAATCCTGCTCTGCTGCTGTATCTCTCTTCTCTCAGTTCTCTTCACCCTCTCTTTTGCTCAAGGTCATCTGCCATCTGCTTAGAAATCTGCCAACATCACCGCTTTGCACAAAAAAGGTGCAAAAACAGATCCCAGCAACTACAGACCAATCAGTATTCTCCCAATTATCAGCAAAGTCATGGAATCCATCATTGCTTCAGATATGAAATCTTTCCTCTTCTCCAATGGCTTGATCTCGGATCATCAATTTGGATTCAGACCTGGTCACTCTACTCTGGACATGCTGCTTCTGCTGTCTCAACAATGGATGGAGGTCCTCAACGCCAAACAGGAAATCAGAGCTGTCTCCCTTGGCATATCACGTGCCTTCGATACGGTCTGGCACCCCGCTCTGCTCACCAAACTCTCCTCCTATGGTATCCATGGAAACCTCCACGCTTGGGGATTTCCTCTCCTGTCGTAGTCAACGTGTGGCTCTAAATGGAATCCTCTCATCTCATCTTCTTGTTCAGGCTGGAGTTCCTCAAGGCAGTATTCTGGGCCTTGTGCTTCTAATCTTCATCAATGATCTCACCGACTCTCTGGAAAATCCTCTATCTTTCTGCTGATGGCTCCATATCTCAACCCAAAGATTGGCAGGCAGCAGCCTCTCACTCTCTGCAGACATGGACAATATCAGAAACTAGTGGAACATGTCTTTCAATCCTGACAAATCTCACACTCACTTTGTCTCTCCAAAAGACTGTCTGGAAAAACCATCCTATTTACTTTCTCAACAATCCTCTCAAAGAAGTTCTGTCACTCAAGCTTTTGAGTCTCACTATCTGCCATGATCTTTCCTGGGAAAGCCACATTTCCAAGCTGGCCTCCAAAGCCAGTCGCTGACTGGGCATCCTGTGTCGTGTGAAGTCCTTCCTTGGCACACCTGAGCTCCTCACCACATACAAAGCTTTCTTCCACAGCTTGATGGAATACTGCTCTCCCCTCTGGACTGGTGCTCCTGACTCACACCTGGCTCGGCTTCATACTGTAGAAACCAAGGCTTTTAGAATCATTGGAATCTCCCGGGATGAAGCTGATTCTGAGGGCCTTTCTCTCTCCCACCGCAGGCAGATTTGTGGTCTTTGTCTTCTACCAACTCCTCTCCGGCCTGGCTACCTCCCTATTCTGTCTGTGCTCTGTCCCCAAGTGGTCCTGCCAGACACTCAGGATCTGCCAGCAACTCTCTGCTGGGGAAACTGCCAAAATCAAGACTCGCTGCTCACCTTCACTCTTTCATTCCTCTTTTAATCCCACCTCTGGAACAAAATTCCTCTCCAAGTACAAGTGTTTTGTTGTTTCAATCATACATTGCTTGATCAGATTTTCACCGATTGTGAGGTTTCTTGCATTTAGCAGTACGGAGAGCAATGCAATATGAAGCCTGTAGAACAGCTTCATTCTGTCGAGCCAAGTTCCCCATTGAATCAACCTGAGCCTATTTCAGAATTCACTCTTTCCTTTCGAAGAATTCAATATATTTTCCTACAAACCCTGCGTGGCCTCACTCAATGTGATACGTCAATTTGCTGGGCTTCCTGGTTTCAGGACCTTACAGAACATATTGAGGCTTTTCAACAGATTTGTCGATAATACTGGTAAAGCCTCCTCATGCAAACGTTTCTTGCCAGAAGCCATGGTTCACGGATCTGTTCCTACACACCAGTGGGGGAGAAAACAAAATCATATTAGGATTAGTCAATATATCAGACAAGCGTGGCACCTGTGCTACTCATGGGAGGGATGCCAAGATCTCAGAAAAATATCGTTTGCACCAATAAATTCCACACCTTTAGTCAAACGTCAGGCATGGACAGCCGGTTCGTGAAGGACTTGGGCAAAACACTTGCTGCAGCTGAATGTTTCTGCACGCAGTCAATGACGAATGCACGAATGTCACGGGTGAAAGCCCTGACGTAATTTCCTCATTCTCGTTGAAACTAAATCTTTCTATATTGCTATTCAAAACAGCATCTTTCCAATCACAAATTAATACTATGCCATTAATATAACAAAATTCAATGTTTCAAACGCTCGTGATGTAAACGACGGTGGCGGCGAGAAAGGGCAGATATGAAGCACTCCGCACGGATTGAAAATCATAATGGTATTGAGAAATTTATGAAACTTCCCACCCACCAACTTCTATCTTCAACTTCTATCAACAACTTCAAACAACTTCTACAGACTCCTCTCTGGCCTTGCTCCTCCAGCTCTCTCTGGGCTCTGTCCCCCAAATATTCCTACAGGTCGCACAAGATCTGCCTGGAACCCTCTTATGGTTAAACTGCCAAAATCAAGACTCTCTGCTCACCTTCACTCCTTCATTCCTCTTTTCTCCCGCCTCTGGAACAAACTCCCTCACTCTCTTCAATCCCACTCCTCCCTCCAGGTATTTAAAACAGCTGTTCACCACCATCTCTTATCTTTCCCCATCCAAAACCTTGATCTTTTCTACCCCCGCTAATTTCACCCCAAATCCACTTTTTTGAAATACCAACTTCTTTCCTGGAAGTCCTTGGTGTCCTTGTGTTTATTCTTCTCCCCCCCCCCCCCCCCTTCCCACGCCGCCTCCCCCCAAGCCCTCTCCCTCTCACACATTCCCGATGTCCCTGCTCTCAAATGTGGCGTTTATGTGCTTCCCCTTCTCTCCCCATCTTGTCTACCGCTCCCCTTTTTTTGTTTGTTTGATTTGTTTGTGTGATAAATGTTAGCTCTTTCACGAGCCTCGATTATGTATCCAAAAAAACCCCAAAAAAACCTCAGGATGGATAAAAGCGGCGTCGTTCGGGTGGAAACTCAAAATCACGATTCCATTGAGATATTATCAAACCAGTGAATGTTTGTGATTGTGTTTAGTTCCGGATTGGGAGCAGTTTCATTAGATTCGAAATCATAATTTTATTGAGGAATTTATCAAACCTCCCATCTACCTTTGGACACCTGCTGGGACCCCAGCACGTTCCACAGTAGGTTGGGCGGGGCTAACCCCAAAACTGACGGAGTAGTTTGGGGATGGACTGACGGACAGACAGCTAGAAGCTGTGGTTTGGACTAACAGTAACAGACTCGAATGAAAAACATGACAATATAACACTGGTCTTGGAGTTGATAGCGCCTCGCTTTGTTGACAACCAGTAACGATCATGTGGAATCTGTTTCTAAATATGAATATTTCATGAATACAGTAAACTTTGATATGTTCATTGTATTTCTTAAGAGTATCAGCCCACGGGTCCTAAAATCCTGTTCTTCCGCTCTTTCACTCCCTCTCTCTGTTCTCTTCACCCTCTCTTTTGCTCAAGGTCATCTTCCATCTGCTTGGAAATCTGCCAACATCACCGCTTTGCACAAAAAAGGTGCAAAAACAGATCCCAGCAACTACAGACCAATCCGCCTTCTCCCAATTATCAGCAAAGTCATGGAATCCATCATTGCTTCAGATATGAAATCTTTCCTCTTCTCCAATGGCCTCATCTCTGATCATCAATTTGGTTTCAGACCTGGTCACTCTACTCTGGACATGCTGCTTCTGCTTTCTCAACAATGGATGGAGGTCCTCAATGCCAAACAGGAAATTAGAGCAGTCTCCCTTGACATATCACGTGCCTTCGATACGGTCTGGCACCCCGCTCTGCTCACCAAACTCTCCTCTTTTGGTATCCATGGAAATCTCCACGCATGGCTGGTGGACTTCCTCTCTAGTCGTAGTCAACGTGTGGCCCTGAATGGGTTTCTCTCATCTCCTCTTCCTGTTCAGGCTGGAGTTCCCCAAGGCAGTGTTCTGGGCCATGTGCTTTTTCTGGTCTTCATCAATGATCTCTCTGACTCTCTTGAAAATCCTCTCTATCTCTTTGCTGATGACTCTACTCTCTGTCGCTCCATTCTTCATCCCTCAGATCGGCAGTCTGCAGCCTCCTCACTCTCTGCAGACCTGGACAAAATCACAGACTGGGCAAACAAGTGGAACATGTCTTTCAATCCTGACAAATCTCACACTCTTATGATGTCTCTCCGAAAAGACCGACTGGACAACCCTCCCATCCACTTTCTGAATAATCCTCTCCAAGAAGTTCTGTTACTCAAGCTTTTGGGTCTCACTATCTGCCATGATCTTTCCTGGGAAAACCACATTTCAAATCTGGCATCCAAAGCCAGTCGCCGACTGGGCATCCTCCGTCGTGCAAAGTCCTTCCTTGGCACACGTGAGCTCACCACATACAAGGCTTTCATCCGCAGCTCAATGGAATACTGCTCTCCCCTTTGGGCCGGTGCTCCTGCCTCACACCTAGCTCGTCTTCACGCTGTTGAAACCAAAGCATTCAGAATCATTGGAATCTCCCACGATGAAGCTAACTCCAAGGGCCTCTCACTCACCGCAGGCAGGTTGGTGGTCTTTCCGTCTTCTACCGACTCCTCTCTGGCCTTGCCCCCCCCAGCTCTCTCTGGGCTCTGTCCCGCAAATATTCCTACTGGTCGCACAAGATCTGCCTGCAACCCTCTTATGGTTAAACTGCCAAAATCAAGACTCTCTGCTCACCTTCATTCCTCTTTTCTCCCGCCTCTGGAACAAACTCCCTCACTCTCTTCAATCCCACTCCACCCTCCAGGTCTTTAAAACAGCTGTTCACCAACATCTCTTATCTTCCCCCATCCAAAACCTTGATCTTTTCTACCCCTGCTAATTTCACCCCAATTCCACTTTTTTGGAATACCAACTTCTGTCCTGGAAGTCCTTGGTGTCCTTGTGTTTTATACTTCAACCCCCCCCCCCCCCCGTCCCCCCCCTTCCCATGCCTCCTCCCCCCAAGCCCTCTCCCTTCCACACATCTCCCTGCTCTCAAATGTTGTGTTTGTGTGCTTCCCCTTCTCTCCCCATCTTGTCTTCCGCTCCCTCTTTTTATATATTTTGTTTGTCTGGTTGATTTGTTTGTGAAGTAAATGTTCTCTTTCATGAGCCTCGATTCAATATCCAAAAAAAAAAAAAAAAAATCAGCCTATTTTACCAACCTGAATTTACTGAAATACAGCGACCTGAAAACGTGGGAAGAACTCAAGGCCATTGTGTTGTCCCGCCCACAATGAGTGGATGTGTTACTGTGCCACGCCCTCTAAGAGCAGTAGCCATATGCCCGAAGAACCCTGGCCTGAACATGCCCTGCAGGTCTTTCCCGGTAATTGCACATTTGAGTGAGGAATCTTTTTTAATTGTTTTTCCAGAACACCAATGAAATGGGTACCCAAAATGTTGAACATTTTCCCCCAGCCTGTTACCCCCCTGACCCACCCCCCCCCCCCCCAACAACATGTAAAGGGGCACCAATTTGATTCATACAGCTGCATGAAGAAGTAAATGTATTTTATTTGCCAGAGGTCGGATGCCCATTTATATAAACTTTTGTAGAGCATTACTTGGTTCCTCCGAAGAACACAAGGGTAGTCCAGCATGCAGACGAGATTTTTTTGAATGCCCCTTAATTTGTATTGTTTGGCATTTTCTACAAGTTATGGAATGTTCCTTCTTTTCTATACCTTGCCACATGGCACATACCCTCATATAAAGGGGCCTTTTCTATGCCCCTGGCATTTTAACCAATAATGTTATTTTTATGCTCTTAATTTATTGTAAAATAGTTGCTGCTATTGTCTTGTTGTAAAGCCATCTTTAC
Organism: Myxine glutinosa; assembly: GCF_964187855.1. Lineage (NCBI taxonomy): Eukaryota > Metazoa > Chordata > Myxini > Myxiniformes > Myxinidae > Myxine > Myxine glutinosa. The sequence continues at coordinate 32,190,991 of NC_136273.1, forward strand.
ATTCAGTAACCGAGTACAGCATATATGGCTGAATGTGAAGTCGTTGATAAAGATAAATCGATTACTTTTTATCTGTGAATAGCTCCATGAAAATGGACTTTTGGACACACACACACACACACACACACACACACACACACACACACACACACACACACACACACACACACACACACAGAACGACATACATACATACATACACACACACACCGAAACACATACACCAACACACACATACATGCATACACACCGACATACACATATACACACCGACACACACATATACACACACATACACACACATACACATACTGACACACATATAAACCATATACATATACATATACAAAGAACGACATACATACACACACACATATAAACACACACCAACACACACATATACCAACACACATATATATATATATATACACATACACACCGTCACACACATACACATCGACACACACATATACACACACACTCCGACACATATATATATACACACACACTCAGACACACACACACATAACACACCCACACACATATACACACCTACACACATATACACACATATACACACCCACACACATATACACCGACACACATACACACATATACACCGACACATACACACCGACATACATACACACACACACCCACACACATATACACACCGACACACATACACACCAACACACACATACACCGACACACATACACCGACACACATACACCGACACACATACACCGACACACATACACCGACATACATACACACATACACACACCCACACACATATACACACTAACACACATACACACACATACACCGACACACATATACACACCCACACACATATACACACCGACACATATACACCGACACATATACACCGACACACACATATGCACCGACACATATACATTGACACATACACCGACACACACACACATATACACTGACACATACACCAACACACATACACACACACACACACACCGGCACACCCAGGTTTTTCTCCATCGTTATCCTCAACGGGTTACGTTCAGGTTTTCCATATCTGAACATTTTCCCTGTAACGCGGCCGATCCGAGGTTTGAATCCCATTTTTTACTTCCCTGGGCTTACAAACGAACACGGACCTCGTTCCCTGTTAATAAAGCTCCGTGGTGTGTTAACGCATTGCTCCCAGATTCCCAGCGAAATGAAAAAGCTTCCTTACTGACGAACACGATGTAAGTTCGGCAGATTAAGGGGCGAATAAATTACCCGAGGTCGCGTGGGGAAACAGCCTCAGGTACCATGATGTCACCTGTGTAGCTTTGAAGTGAGAACGTGTTCGTACTTATGCTTCAGTCACATTTGGCTCGGCGGCCGTAGGGTCTAGAAAATCTACGGCCACTAGCAATTCTAGGGCGGCCGCAGTATTTCCACGGTCGCACAATGTAGCAGTCACATATGTTTTTATTTTTCGGGTAGCCGCACGGGGTATTTATAAATTGTGGAGACCGAAAACGTGGGGGTGCCGTACGTCTTTGATTTGATGTCGCACGGTGACCTTAGGGCGTCCTGCGGCGGCCATAGAATTTTCAAGGCAGACGCAAGGTAGCCTCAAGGTGCCCGCAAGGCGACCGCAGGGGGGCCCTAAGGCGAACGTGCGGCCAGATGGACGGTAACGAGTGGGTATATATACCAGTTCCTTTTCATATGTATAACAGCACTTACAGTTGTCATGGCTACGGCTTGTCGAATTGCTACGGCCGACCGAGAAATGCAAAAGTTATAACTCAGCGCTATAATTCAACGGCGACCCCTATGGCCTGTAAAAGATAGCCATACGCCCTAGGGCCACCCTGAGGCCACCTCAGAAACTCTGCGGCCGCCGCACGTTTCTGTCAATTTAGGGGGGGGGGGGGTACGGCCGCCGTATCCTAGCCGTAGAGCAAATGTGACTGAGGAGTTATCCATCGTTATTCTGTAATGTTTGTAATGTGTGTGTTTGTTAGCCTAAGACTCGTGAACACAAACAAGTCACCATTAGAGGACATGATTAACAGTCACCTGTATTGGATCACCTTTGCTATGGTCAGGGCCCTTAGGGATATTTTGGGGCCGTTTGGTTCAAATTCTTCCAAAAGCACCAAATTTGGCCCAGATGTTGGCCATGCCATACTCTTTCGATTTTTGACGGGCGCCAAGACGGGCGCCCCCCCTCCCACCCCCGGGGGGCCCCATATTGGCGAAATACTAAATGGCCGCCACCCGGATTAGAGGAAAATCAGTTAAATAACCAAAAGGGTTGGAATCATGTATGATACCACTTTTCAGAGGTTTTCGAGGTCGAGGAATCCAATTATGATGTTATTTTGACGATTCGAGGTCAAGGTCAACCCTCAAGGTCATCTTAAAGGTCATTTTTGAGTCAAACATGTCGGTTTTTGAGTTTTTTGTCAAGATTTATGCGAGGTTCACCATTTTGTGTTTCTGGGTTGGGTAATCGAACTCTGACCTTATTTTTGACAATTAGAGGAAATATTTACATGTCTATTTCCTAATTTTCAGGCATATGCCGTTCATCAGTCTGATTACAAAGGTACGGATTTTGATGTTTTATGAACGGTATGCCATATCCTTGTGTTTAATTTTTGTGCGATCATGATCCGGGTTCATGTATACATGATTGTATACATGTCATAAATATGACGTCATAGGTCATGTGACCTAGCGGCCATATTGGATTTTATGAAAACCTTAAAAATGGATCCCTGCCTTCATTTTTCGATCGATTCATTTTGAACTTTGACCACTTATAGTACGCCATGTGATTGGATGCATATCCTAATTATGACGTCATAGGTCAGGTGACATGGCGGGATGGACCGGTATGGGCCCAGGATCATACCGCCCTTGGCGCCCGTCAAAAATCCAGAGTATGGCATGGGCAACATCTGCGCCAAATTTGATGCTTTTGGAAGAATTTGAACCAAAATATCCCTAAGGGCCCTGACTACTAGGATACGGTGAACACACTCCAAATCACCATGTTGAAACCTCGACTGGGGCAAGGTGACGACATGAGCCGCCATTTTGACACGATTTACAAAATGGACTCGCATCAAGGTTATTTGCGTCGGATATTGCATACGGTATTACCTTTGCATCATACCTGTGTTTTTTTTAAAATAGAGTCGAGGCTCATGGAAGAGCAAGTAGACCGAATGGATCTGGACGTAAAAGGAGAAAACGAACAGGAGAGAGAGAGAGAGAATAAGAGAAAGTAAAGCGAGAGAATAAGAGAGAGAATAAGAGAGAGAATGAGAGAGAGAATAAGAGAGAGAATGAGAGAGAGAATAAGAGAGAGAATAAGAGAGAGAATAAGAGAGAGAATGAGAGAGAGAATAAGATAAAGAATAAGAGAGAGAATAAGAGAAAGAATAAGAGAAAGAATAAGAGAGAGAATAATAGAGAAAGAATAAGAGAGAGAATAATAGAGAAAGAATAAGAGAAAGAATAAGAGAGAGAATAAGGGAGAGAATAAGAATGAATATCAGCAGGGGAGTTGATGGACAAGATAGAGGGGAGGAATGGGGACAGGAGAGGACGAGGACAGGTAAATTGAAAATGAAAAGTTTCGTGTCTTTTTTTGACTTCACTGGGAATATCTTGTTCGTTCGTTGAATTTGAATTCGCTCCATGTTTGTGTTGGTGACACTCACACGTAACATCACGTGTGGTCTTCTGTTCTGAAACGACTCTGCAAACTCTTGAGATTAACGATACGGTGGACAAGTCGGAGCACGTTCTCACTTCAAAGGTACACCTCCCACAGGTGACATCCAGTACATGTGTATACAGTGGTATATGTGATGAAGAACACGACACCAGGGTACCTGAAGCTCTTTCCCCACGCGAGCTAAGGGAATGCATTCATCCCTTAATCTGCCAACCTTACATCAAGGTGTTCATCAGTTAGGATCAAGCTTTTCCATTTCACGAGGAGTCGGGGACCAATGAGCTTTGTTAACACCTTATCAGGTGCATGTTGGTCTGTGGTTGCTTAGTAACCCGTCGCGTTTATCCCCAGAACTCCCCTCGTGACCCCTGCCATCCTCAAACCCCGTGGAAAATGAGGTGCGGAGACAGAGCTACGACTCAAAAATGTCAACCACACCTCACTTCCCATGGTGGTTAAAGTCCCAAGTGAATAAAAAATACCTATTGGTCCCTTCTAGACAGGTGATCAGATTCCCTGTGTACTTTGGCTGGAGTCCTCTCCCATTCCCTACCTCAAGTGCCTGGTGTCCCTCAAGGTAGTATTATGGGAATAATTCTGTTATTAATCGACATCACTGACCTCGTCTTCATTCGAAAGTCCATTGTATCACTTTGCAGACGACAGGTGGTCGTCTACCTCAAATATGTCTTTTAATGCAAGAAAGACCAATATGCTCATGTCCATTGGACCAGGTGGCAAATCCCCTAATTTATTTGTGGTCAGCCCGTGCGAGAGGTATGGTTTCTGTAGCTCCTGTATATATATATATGTATGTATGTATACGTATATATACCTTGCCTGTCTTGAGCAGATCATTTATCGAAGCTAAACCTCAAATTCAAAAGCCAGCCGCTACCTTGGATTATCTCCCCAACAGCCAAGTTCTTCCTCTGCTGTGCTTCGCTGAGAACAGTGTACACAAGACCGGCAGGGGAAAGGTGGGTGGGGGAGGGTAGGAGGGGAAAGGTGGGTGGGGGAGGGTAGGAGGGGAAAGGTGGGTGGGGGAGGGTAGGAGGGGGAAAGGTGGGTGGGGGGAGGGTCGGAGGGGAAAGGTGGGTGGGGGGAGGGTAGGAGGGGAAAGGTGGGTGGGGGGAGGGTAGGAGGGAAAGGTGGGTGGGGGGAGGGTAAGAGGGGAATGTGGGTGGGGAGGGTAGAAGGGGAAAGGTGGGTGGGGGGAGGATAGGAGGGGAAAGGTGGGTGGGGGGAGGGTATGAGGGGAAAGGTGGGTGTGGGTGGGGAGGGTATGAGGGGAAAGGTGGGTGGGGGAGGAGAAAGGAGGGTAGGAGGGGAAAGGTGGGTGGGGGGAGGAGAAAGGAGGGTAGGAGGGGAAAGGTGGGGAGGGGAAAGGTGAGGGTGGTATGAGGGGAAAGGTGGGTGGGGGGAGGGGAAAGGTGGGGAGGGTAGGAGGGGAAAGGTGGGTAGGAGGAGAAAGGAGGGTAGGAGGGGAAAGGTGGGGGAGGGGGGAGGGGAAAGGTGGGGGTGGGTATGAGGGGAAAGGTGGGGGAGGGTAGGAGGGGAAAGGTGGGGGAGGGTAGGAGGGGAAAGGTGGGTATGAGGGGAAAGGGGGGTGGGTATGAGGGGAAAGGTGGGTGGGGGGAGGGGAAAGGAGGGTAGGAGGGAAAGGTGGGGGTGGGTATGAGGGAAAGGGGGGTGGGTATGAGGGGAAAGGTGGGGGAGGGTAGGAGGGGAAAGGTGGGTGGGAGGGTCGGAGAGGAAAGGGCGTTGCTAGGAGAGAAGGCCTGTACGAAGAGCATGAGGAACATTTAAGCATTGCACCATGTCATTTGACATCAAAAGTGAAAAAAAAATCAATCAAAGTGAATGGAATTTCACACATTGTTTTCACCGAGTCTTTCTTTATCTTAGCGACTACCGTCAATTAAAACAACAATCGAATCGGAGTTAAAATGAGGGTGTGAGGCCTTCCGGAAGAAAAACGACATTTTCACCAAAGGAAATTCTCCACAGTCATAAAATGCAATTTCTACAAAGCGATGTATACAAGCTATTCGTAGGTGTGACGATGAGATATTCGATGATACGAGTGAGGAAAGTGAAAAAAAATAAACGTTGAGCATTTAATCGCGCAGAAACCGTTGTGGCCTTCTTCTTGTTTTGAGTTGTAATGGCGTTTTCAGAGCCGCGAGGCTCTATACACACCACGCGCCTGAACATCACTGTGTTGAAAAAAAAATATTGAAAAGGAAGCCTATGGGACATCCATAGAACTATATAGGTCTCCCACACGCTTTCACAAAGTTTAGGACCACCTTGCACAACCGAGGATGCTTCTGGTTTAAATGACCAAAAATGACGGTCAGGTCAGACCCACCGACCCCCTCCTCTCACGATTTTAAATAGGAGTAACCTAGGTCCGTCATATCGGCGGCATACAATAAATAAGTGAGATAAATCAAGTGGGCAAGTCCTGGAAGGGTGACACCCTGTCACGTGAAGATACGAATTAGGGCGACAGTGCCCAAGTCTTAGCCTGGAGAGAGTCACCTGGTCTCTGCGGGACAACTGAGGGAGCCAAAAGTGGGGGGGGGGGGGGGGGGGGGGAGGGAGGGAAGGTCACGTCTGGATTTACTCTGTAACAGAACCTACCCTTCGTGGTGGTGTCCCACTGGGATTGCCATTTTTTGACGATCATGTCCCTGACCACATTCACAATTTCAGACGGTCCTAAAAGGATTTGGGTGACACATTCGGATGTGAGCGCACACGTGGCTGCAAGATCGCAGACCTCGCTCCCTCCGAGGCCCACATGAGCGGGGATCCAGCACAGATTGACCACAGATCCTCTCCAACTAGCAATGTTGATCAGGTGCAGTACTTCAAGCACCAGGTCAAATCTGCATCCCTCCTGTAGAGACTCTAGTGCCTGAAGTGCAGAGAGGGAATCAGAAAAGATCACGGCACCGAGAGGGTTGAACTCGATTGTCCATTCCAGTGCCAATACGATAGCAAAGAGTTCTGCTGCGAAGATGGAGAGATGATCAGATAACCTCTTAGCCTTTGTCACCTTAACATCAGGGATACATATTGCCGCCGCAGTTCTCCCTAGGGAAGGGACTTTAGAACCATCCGTGGAAACGTGGAGAGATTGACTCAAACCGAATGGATGAACTCGATCGCCTGGATGCAGAATGCACAAGGGTTATCCTTGTCAACTCTCCCCCATAGATCCAGGTGGATTTGGGGCATAGTATGAGTCCAGGGAGGCCAGATTGGAACTTTATTGACAGACTCAATGGGCAAGAAGTCCAGGACCCATTTCACCCGCCACCCACCTACAGGCCACCCCAAAGGGAGCGGAATTTAGATTTTTACCCCATACCTCATACTCCCAACAGTCTGCAAAAACAGCTCGGACTGGGTGATTGGTCCCAGAGGATATAGATTTGGCCCAGAATTTTAGCCGGGACACCTCCCAGCGGAGGGATAGAGGCATCTCCCCGCCCTCCACCAAAAGGGCAGAGATAGGTGAACTCACAAAAGCGCCCAAACTGACATGCAGGGCGTTAGCCTGAATGGCTTCAAGTTTACTGCGGTTGGTTTTTGACATGTCTGAAAAAACCTGGCTACCATAGTCCAAATGAGGTGGATAAGGGCTTTGTACAAGAGAAAAAGACTTCCCTGATGGGCTCCCCAGGAAGTGCCAGTGAGGCATCGAATTAGATTTAGGCCCTTGGGCCTTGGCGCATTTAACTGCGACCTTCTTAACGTGGGAGCTCCATGTAAGCCCCTTGTCGAAAACAACACCCAGGAACGACACTTCAGAAGATGCTCTGAGGATGGTTCCACCAACTGATATTGATGTGTCCTGGACCATCCTCCTGCGGAAAAAATTACGAACTTGGATTTGAGCCAGAAAACTGGAACCCCACTTTTGGGCCCATAGATCCATCAAGCCGATATCAGCCTGAAGTTTCCTTAACGCAAAAGCTAAGTTTTTACTCTTGACACACAAAGCTATGTCGTCTGCAAACAGCAGCATCTTGCAGTGGATCCCTGAGAGGGAGGCTATATCATTGATCATAATGTTGAAAAGTGTAGGGCTTAAGCAGCTGCCATGGGGGACTCCTTCCTTCAGATGAAAGTTTGAAGAGATGGTTTGCCCTATTCTCACTTTAAATGATCTGGTGGACAGAAAATCCTGGATCCACCAAAACATTTTGCCACTGACGCTTAGATGGTGCAGCTTGGAAAGCAGGCCTTCCTGCCAGACTGTATCGTAGGCTTTGTGAATGGCCAGGAAAACACAAAGAAGCGACCCCTTATTATTGAGGGATTTTCTCACCTCGTTAGCCAATAAAACAATGTTGTAGATAGCTGAACGGCCCCTTCGGAATCCGCTCTGGGATTCATTCAACAGGTTGTTTCGTTCAGGAAGAAAACTAGGCGACTGTTCACCATCTTCTCCATTAACTTGCTTACCACCGAGATAAGGGAGATAGGGCGGTATGACGATGGGTTTGGGGATTTTTCCATGCTTTAAGGATCGGAACGACTATAGAGTGTTTCCACTCTTGGGGAAGTTCTCCTAAAGACCAAACTCTATTAAATAGGTCGAGAAACATGCCCAACACCTTGTCTTCCATATTCTTGAACATATGAAAGGTCAATAGGTCGGGGCCAGGGGCACTGTTCCTAGATTTATGAACCGCTTGCCTAAGTTCCCAAAGGTAGAAGTCCAGGTTTAGAGGGGAATTTTCAGGACACCAGTCACTGAGGATTTCTCTGTGCTGGGTCTGGAACTGGAACCTGGGGACCTTGGACTCCCTGTTGGTGTTGTTTTCTCTAATCAAGTCAGAGAAATGTTTGCGCAACGTTCCGGCCTTGTCCTTATTCGTGGAGCAGGTTCCATCAGGGGAAATGAGTACAGGGATGACCCTTCCCCCATCTTTAATACCGGTCATGGATTTCACGTTCCTCCAAATGGATTGAAGAGAGGAGTCCGGGCTAATGGCTGAACAGAAGCACCGCCAAGAAGCAGTCTTGGCCCGTTTTGTGACCTGCTGGGCCTGGGCTCTTTTCCTCTTGTACTCTATTACGTCATCCATCCTTTAGGATTTTCTCACTTTCTTCAGAGCCTCCCTCCTTTCCCGGATGCTTTCCCACACTCGACATTCCACCAAGGCACTTTGGTTTTCCTGCCCGATGAGCTTCTGCAGGTAGGGATTGTTCCCTGGGCGATGGCCTTCACGGTCTGAACTAAAGGGCTGTTGAAGTCTGCAGTGTTCCCACTTGAGAGATCTTCCCGCACTCCCTTGGAGCACTGACGAGAAAAGGCATCTCAGTCCGCCTTGGAGAAATTCCAGGAGGGAGGGCCACCAGCAGCCTCGATGTCCCTTTCAAATAAAAGATTTGTAAACACAGGAAAGTGGTCGCTCCCCAGATTATCCTCGTGCACCCACCACTTGCATCTTGCTGCTGCAGACGAAGAGATGAAGGTGAGATCAAGGGGGGAGGTTTTCCCCAAGGATGGATTTAAGCAGGTCCCACTTCCATCATTTAACGGCACCAAGTCAAACTCCTCAATGATGCTTTCGATGCACTCACCATTTTTATCCATGATATTGGAGCCCCAAAGAGATTTATGGCTATTGAAGTCTTCACACCAGATTACAACCCCTTCACACTTCCTGAGCACCTCCTGGAGCAATCCGAGATTCAATGATTTGCAGGGATTGTATAGGTTTATGATCGATAGACCTTCCCTCGAGCCGGGAACCCTGATTACAATCGATTCCAGTTTGGCATCACAATCCATTTCCTCGAAGGAAATCCGGAGCTTAACAAAAACCCCGCAACCTCCTTCATTCCCCCTCACTCTATCCTTGCGGACGAAGGTATAACCAGGGATCCTGAATTGCTTGGGACTTTTGAGCCAGGTTTCTTGAATATATATGATGTCAGGTCGGGGTGTTAGGTCAATAACAAACTTTTTTAAGTCGTCACCATGGCCGCTAAACTTCTTGCGTTCCACTGAATTATTCTCACTAGCAACGGTACCAGCCCTACGGGCGGGCTTCTTTGGGAGGCCCAAATGAAAAAGCAAAATATCAGAAATTGAAGGCTTTTTTATTTTAAACGATTCATATAAACATCCGTTAAATCATATCACATGGAAATCATCAAAATCTAAACAGTACATGGCGCCCATTTTGAAAAAAGATTGAATTCTGCAAAACGGAAGCGGCCGCTACACGTCTTTCTCAGTCGCACGTTTATGTGTGAAGAGTGCACGCCGAATCTGTAACACGGAAGTGGCTGCTACACCTGTTTCTCAGTCGCTTTGCACTCACTGCCGTGTTCCCTCGGAGCCGCACGTTTATATAGGAAGAGTTCGTCAGGAGTCGATCTACTCTCTCCTGGTACGTAGAATAAACAGTATTTGTAGAATTTCAACAAAAGCCACATCACTGTTCATATCGGTAAATATTATTTCATTGTGTTTGGAAAAACTGGAGATTGGAAAAATTGGAAAATTGAAAAAACATCATAGCCTATTTTACTCCGAGTGTTCCCAGGATTACCCACCCAAAATATCGTTGCGATCGGTTGAGCCGTTTTTGCGGTACCTTCGAACGGACGGACGGACATTTGGTGAATTATAGTAAGATTACTCCATGGATGAATCCTGCGACTGCCGAGAGTTGCTCATAACACCGGACTTAAATAACTTATTGATCTCCTTGGAGGAAATCCCCTCCCAACCCAGATGCTTCTGGGCTGCGGCAGAGATTATAGCTATTTTCTCTGTCCTTCTTTTGGCTTGGGCTGCACAATTAACAACTTCCGTGATGAAGCCAATAAACGCCAGTCTTGAAAAGTTCATGCCCATACTGGTTCTTGACCCCTCGGTTTGGCATTCTTGATCACTCGTCTGGGTCTGGACTCCCACCAATCTTGTTAGAGTTGGGTCCTGGACTGCAATTCTGGGGGCCAGGATGATGCCTTTTGCAGGGGCCTGGCCTTGGGGACCTTGCGGACGGCCTCTGCATAGGATAGCTTCCCTGATGTTTTTATTTGTTGGATCTGGATGGCCCTGAGGAATTCCCGCCACAGTTGGCGCAGAACATCTTGGACGTAGTACAATCCCCTACCACTACAAGACAGAGCAGTGTGGCCAAACTTCTTACACGTGTAGCATCTTAGTGGACGGGAAACATATTCCTGGACAGAAAATGTTTGATACCCCAGGAACACTTTGGGGGGAAGAGCCAGGCTGGCGAAGGATAAAACCACCGATGATGTTTCCACCTTCACCCCTTCCCTTATTGTAGTGAACCGGCGGGCATCCACAACTCCCATATCAGCTAAGTGGGTCTTTATGTCATCTATCTCGACGGATGGGGCAATACCATAAATCACACCAGCGATCTAGGGATGAGGCAGGAGACTCGACTGCCACCAAAAAGAGAGGCTCTCAAGGCCTTGTCACACTGGGAAGTGCATTTACAAAGAATTAGCATGTCCCTAGAGCTGAGGTTTTTTTTAGCACTGATAACGTCGCCCAATTCACTCTTGATCAGGGAAGCCATTTGGATTGGATTCTCGGAGCACAGGGGTTTCGACCCCTCTGAAGTCGAAATTATAATGGGAAATCCCCCATTCGGATCATCCTGGCTAACTACGGCCTTGCCCGCAGCAGGAGCATTATCACTCCCACCTTGGACGCCCGTAATCACGTATCACTCCCGCCCGTAATTATCCTCACACCTCCCGAGGGGAGTTCAACCCACTGAACCACTGACTAGACGATCGGTCTCCACTCAACGTGTAACCTTCCACTAACTCGCCATGTCCGCTTTGACTGTTGTGGCCTGTTCCAAGGCAAGGCATATTAAGCAGGCTGAAAACGCAGAAGACCCCCTGTGAGGGAGAGCAGGCTGACCAAGGATAAGCCTGTTTTTGTTTTAATTGCATAAGCTGGTTAATGATCTTCAAAAGGGGTGTTTAAACACACCCAAACATCCAGTTTTCATTCATGCACTCCCTTGGAGGTCGATAAGTATGCATGCAAAGATTGGGGCTGCTAGGTTTCATGGTTTTGGAGTTATTGAGGAGAAACACACACAAACATGCTGATGGACACACATTGCCTTTTATTACTATACATATCCGTTATCTGCTCAGCCACCTCCTGTAATACTTTCAGGTGCATACTATCTGGCCCTGGACATTTATCTACTCTTTGCTCTCTGAGCTGTTCTTTTACTTCCAACACTCCAACCTGGAACTTCTTTGACCTCAAAAATAGTTGCATTCCTACTTCAGTGATGCATTATGCAATTGCTGTTTAATTCACAAGTTAATAGGATGAAAATTGATGATTTTTCAGACAAAAATTGACGATTTTACATGTTTGACCTTGATTTGACATTTTGACTTCAAATAGTTACTTACCTTCCCAATTTAGTGATGCATTATGCAATTGCTGTTTAATTACCAAGTTAAAACGATGAAAATTGATGATTTTTCAGATTAAATTTAATGATTTTAGAAATTTGACCTTGAGTTGACCTTTTGACCACAAAATAGTTACTTTCCAAACTGAGTGATGCACCATGTAATTGCTGCTTAATCGCCAAGTTGATAGGATGAAAATTGATGATTTTTCAGATTAAATTTAATGATTTTAGAAATTTGACCTTGAGTTAACCTTTTGACCACAAAATAGTTACTTTCCAAACTGAGTGATGCACCATGTAATTGCTGCTTAATCACCAAGTTAATAGGATGAAAAGTGATGATTTTTCAGATGAAAATTGATGATTTTATAAGTTTGACCTTGAGTTGACCTTTGACCTTAAATAATTGCTTTCCCAATTTAGTGATGCATTATGCAATTGCTGTTTAATTACCAAGTTAAAACGATGAAAATTGATGATTTTATAAGTTTGACCTTGAGTTGACCTTTGACCTTAAATAATTGCTTTCCCAATTTAGTGATGCATTATGCAATTGCTGTTTAATTACCAAGTTAAAACGATGAAAATTGAAGATTTTGCAGATGAAAATTGATGATTTTAGAAGTTTGACCTTGATTTGACCTTTGACCTCAAAATAGTTGGTTTTTCCAATTCATTGACAGAATAACGCACGAGACCAACCAATATTATCGAAAAATCTTCGATTTTTGCAAGTAACAAACAGACAGCAAAACAGACTGGGGTGAAAACAAAACCTTGTAAACATTGTAACATGATGAAAACATTGTAACAAAGCATATATTAACGAGGACAGCACTCAGTAAAGAGCATACCTCCGCCAGGACGCCAGGTGAACACTTTACGTTTTGTATCCCAGAGTAGACCACAAAATCACAATACAGAATCACATTTAATCAAAATCATTCGTCCACAAGTTTTTGAGATATCCGGTTTTGTATCGTTTTTGGCCCTATCTCCCAATGGTGAAGAATCACTTTTAAAATGATAGTAGCCAGATCCGGATCCGGATCTTCACCAAAATTGAATCGATTCTTCCTTGTCACACACCCAACCGGTCCACCAGGTTTTGTCCAAATCTGTCCATAACTTTTTGAGATATCCTGCTCTATGTTGGTTTTAGCCCTATCCCCCAATGGTGAAGAATAACTTAAAAAATTAAATAATTCTCATATCCGAATCCATATTCAGATCTTCACCAAAATCGAATCGTCCTTGTCAGACACACAACATCTCCACCAGGTTTCGTCCCAATCCCTCCACAACTTTTTGAGATATTTTGTTCACCAACAAACGGAGAGACGGGGGTGAAAACAACCTCCATCCACCTTTGGTGGCGGAGGTAATTAATGCTATAAATAATATTAACGACAATAATAATATTAGTATCATTTGGCAATAATAATAATAATAATAACGAAGTCTTCGAGACAACGATTGTGTTAAGCATGTTTAAACATGTACAAGAGAAAGTAGATGATAGAAAAGAAAGGTGAGAGGAAACCTGCGCATGCGTACTGAGTATTTCTAGATTTCCATCCCATAATTATGACGCCTCAACTTTATACTGTCACACCATTGGCTGAGCGGTGCGGTTGTCGGGGCAACGGGTGGGATGGTCTCCAGCACACCTCGACCGAGCCAATAAAGTCCCGTGACCGGCGCGTAGTTCGTGCGCGGGTGTTTTTATATTTTACGGTTTTCTAATTTTGTTTTTATTTTTGTGGAGATCTTGTCAATCATGAGGGAAATCGTGCATCTGCAGGCCGGTCAGTGCGGGAACCAGATCGGCGCCAAGGTGAATATATATACTGTATATATATATATATATATAATTATAAGCGTGTCGGTGATCGATCGGTGATTGTGAATGTTTTCGATGTTAAATATATTTTTTACGCGGGAAATGGTCTTAGGTTAACATGTTAATTATTTGGTCGATTACTGCGTTTGCGCCTTTATCGGTCTTTGTCATATCTTGAGTTAAAATCTGAGGTGAGTTTTGAAGCGGTGGGCCGAAAGCGTCGCAGCGACATCCTAGGATCCCAAGCCGGCATCCTAACCGCTAAGCCAACACCAGGCTTACCATATATATTACCATCCTGTGGTAAAGGTGAAGTACCCTTTTGGTAAACTCCTTGGTGTTGCTGAGCTCCGTTGGAGTCCTCACCAGGGTTTTGTTTATTGTAGCAACCGCTACCTCGTTGCTGTGCAACGTTTTATTAGCTCTGGGAATAAAGCCATTTCTGTTTGATCAATTGGCTTTTGCTGCCCTTGCTGCCCTTGCTGCCCTTTTGCTGCCCTTGCTGCCCTTGCTGCCCTTGCTGCCATTGCTGCTCTTTTGCTGCCCTTGCTGCCATTGCTGCCCTTGCTACCCTTGCCGCCCTTTTGCTGCCCTTGCTGCCATTGCTGCTCTTTTGCTGCCTTTGCTACCCTTGCCGCCCTTTTGCTGCCCTTGCTACCCTTGCTGCCCTATTGCTGCCCTTGCTGCCCTTGCTGCCCTTGCTGCCCTTGCTACCCTTGCCGCCCTTTTGCTGCCCTTGTTGCCATTTTGCTGCCCTTTTGCTGCCCTTTTGCTGCCCTTGCTACCCTTGCCACCCTTTTGCTGCCCTTGCTGCCATTTTGCTGCCATTGCTGCCCTTTTGCTGCCCTTGCTACCCTTGCTGCCCTTTTGCTGCCCTTGCTGCCCTTGCTGCCCTTTTGCTGCCCTTGTGTGAATAAATTACTGCTTTTTGAAAGGGAATAAAATAAAATTTAAACTCGAACGGCACTCGGTAGAGTCCTTCTGGGAATTGTCTATCTTACCACTTTTGCGTCTTGACTGTTCACACCTGGCTCGAGACCGTCAGATCAAACCAGCGGAGTTACCACTTGGATGAGAGGTCTCTACCTACGCAAGGCCTACTATTTTAGGCCATGAGTTAGGGGTTGGGATGGCTTGTTGCAAGGAGCTTGGCCATTTGGCCCATCAGGCCTGTGCTGTCCACACCACACCACATCAGTTCAATTTATTAGTTGACTTGACTTTATTTCATGCACCTATGGTAGGACATGCCCCAAAGGACCTCCTCCTGTATAATTTTTAATGATTATGACGTCATAGGCAACTGTCACATGGTATGGGTGCCATCTTGTAAAAAACCGAAAGAAGTTGCACCTCTATATCTCCGAAAGCGCTGCATAGAAAAAAATTGAGACATGGCTCATTGTAAAGAACTCTCCATGGGGAATAACATGTTAATGATGATGTCATAGGTGCCTCCATTATGACGTCATAATTCGACAAGTACAAAACTTCATCCGATCAAGATGAAATTTATTGAGCGTCATTAAAGCATAAATTGGTAGAGGAAAAAAACAAAACGCCATCGGTCACATGTTTCGGCCGCCATATTTGTTTTAAAACAAAAGCCTTAAACACAAATGCATCCTGGCATGGGTCTGCAATCTCCGATTGATCTTGTTTTTGTACTGCATTTGGCTTGATACGCAATTGATAATTATATAAAACTATGATAGGAGATTGTTTTTGACAATATGTATCAAGTTGTCACTTTAAGCTCATTTAATAACATTTTATTGGGTCGAGCAGGTTGGTGCAGAGGAAGCACACTTGACTCTTGACCTATTTGGTTGTTTTGACTCAAAGCCTTATTATAAAATGACGATGCTCTGATTGGTGCTTCCAGGCAGGTTGAGTGATATGCCGCCTGTCCCTCAGATGTTAAAGTCTGACATCCCATCTGCGAGCATTACTTTTTGGCTGTAAAAGATGTCAGGGTGGTAGGCATGTTGATGCCGATGGCATATTGGACAAACTACAAATTCCTGCTCGAATCTCCTTTACTTGAAAGTCGAGCCTGGCCAATTGGTTTGTCAGCCTTCGGCCAATCTACCTGCTGTGGGCCGACCCCACGAGATGGTTCAAGTAATTGGGCCTGTCAGTGGTTTTATAGCATGTGGAGTTGATTGGGCAAGTTGAAATTAAATTATTATTTTTTTGGTTTCAAATGATGTTTATCAATTTTGTGATTTACGGCTTCTTTGCAATGAGTTGTAAAATATTTTATACATAGGTATTTTTTTTTCTTGTTTAATAAGCTATTGCTGTTCTTGGCACAGTTCTGGGAGGTTATCAGCGATGAGCATGGCATTGACCCCACTGGATCGTTCAATGGCGACAGTGATCTGCAACTGGAAAGGATCAACGTCTACTACAACGAGGCTGCTGGTGTGTACGCCATCCTCTACCATCCTCTACCATCCTCTACCATCCCCTCGTAACCTCAAGTGGCTTGTTTGATGATGTAATATCAAGTGGTCACCTGTGGTCGTTGGGAATTCAAGTGCAAAACGTAAATGTTTCAATGCCCCTGATTTTTTGACCTTTGGACCTGTGGGTGTTTTGAGATGGTAGGTATACTCGTTCCATGTTGTAGTTGAGTGTCTGTTTCACAGAAAGCAGGTTCATGTGATCTGACTCTATTTTAAATGAAATGGTCCTTGGATGACAATCTCTAACACCTCCATAAATGCGCTGGTAAATACTTGGAACCTTATAAATGTGGGTGGTTCTCGCAGTTTCAATGAATTGCGGCACCATATTGGGCTTGGGTGGTGAGTAAGGTTTGATCCGGAATCGTTGACATCGTTCGTCACAGGTGGACAAATTTGCTTGTAATTCCTGTGAAGGTAGAGCTGCATTAAAAATAAATTCATGAAAATTCCCATCTAATAACACTGCAAATTCCCTTATTTATTTTTGTCCCCCGTCGCTCAGCGGAGCGAAAGGGGGACTATGGTTTTCCCGTGCGTGCGTGCGTAAGCGAAGGACCGCATTCGAATTTGGTGTCTGGTTGCAACCCACGTCAAAATCCAAGATGGCCGCCGCCATGTATGTCTGATGCCATGTATGTCTGAACCTTGTAACCTGCATATCTTGAAAAATAAGCGAAGTACCAACTTCTAATCTGGTGTGTGGGTGTATCTATTGGGTCGCTACGTCAAAATCCAAGATGGCCACCACGATGTATGTCCAAACCTTGTGAGATGAATATCTTGAAAAATAAGCGAAGTACCAACTTCTAATCTGGTGTGTGGGTGTATATAGGCATAAGGAAGAACGCTATTGAAAATTGGGTCGCCACGTCAAAATCCAAGATGGCCGCCGCCATGTATGTCTGAACATTGTGAGATGAATATCTTGAAAAATAAGCGAAGTACCAACGTCTAATCTGGTGTGTGGGTGTATCTCGGCATAAGGAAGAACGCTATTGTAAAGTGGGTCGCCACGTCAAAATCCAGGACGGCCGCCACCATATATATGTCTGAACCTTGTGAGCGAAATATCTTGAAAAATAAGCGAAGTACCTTCTGGTGTGTGGGTGTATCTAGGCACAAGGAAGAACGCTATTGAAAATTGGGTTGCCACGTCAAAATCCAAGATGGCCACCTCCATGTATGTCTGACCCTTGTGAGCGAAATATCGTATCATAGCATGTTTTCTGCGTGTTCCACTTTGTCAACTCACATCACTTCCCCGACGGGGGACCTCGGCGTCATGCTTGTTTAATACAGAGTCGAGGCTCGTGTAAGAGCAAACGCATCGAACACAAAAATACAAAGGGACACACAAAACATATAATAAAGGGAATGGGAGATGAGGGGCAAAGAGGGAGGCACACAAGCAACAGTAGAGAACAGAGACAGCGGTATATCTGTGGAAGAGAGAGGGCAGGAGTGGGGTACACGGTATAAAGCAAATGAATACTACTCGGAATTTCAGGAGTGAAGTCAGAGATTGGAAGAGGTGGATTTGAGGTGTTTTAACGGGGGTAGAAAAGATCAAGGTTTTGGATGGGGGAAGATAAGAGATGGTGGTGAACAGCTGTTGTAAAGACCTGGAGGGAGGAGTGGGATTGAAGAGAGTAAGGAAGTTTGTTCCAGAGGCGGGAGAAAAGAGGAATGAAGGAGTGAAGGTGAGCAGAGAGCCTAGATTTTGGCAGTTTCACCATAAGAGGGTTGCTGGCAGATCTTGTGCGACCTGCAGGAATATTTGGAGGACAGCTGGGGGAGCTAGGCCGGAGTGGAGGGCTTCCCTTCCTCGGAACTTCAATCCACAATGAGGTCTTTCATCACATCATGCCCGTGCAACTGTCTCCATCTTGTGGTTTGTCCGTGCTCTATCGTTTTAAATGACGAAGGTCGAGCAAGGAAGCAGCACATGCCATTTTAAATCTTGCGTGTGACTTGGTTGATGTTCGAACATCTGACATCCCAGATTTGTAGTGGACGCTCTAACCATTAAGCCAATCTTGTGAAAGACCAACAATAAAAGGTAAATAATATGGGATAACCACATCTACCACTTTTACGTGGGGGTTGCGTTCCTGGAAACCTCATAAAATAATACCAATCGGGTGTTAACCCATAGTTGGAGTAAGAAGTTTCAAACCTAAAAGTCTTTGTACAAATCGAATTTAGCATTTAATGTGGAACATCGCTTTGCTGTTTGCTTGAAAATTGGGTGCGAGATATTTAATTTGCTTGTTTCACACCTTTGTTGAACCTTGTAGCAGGGAAATACGTTCCACGTGCGGTGCTGGTGGACCTTGAGCCGGGCACCATGGACTCTGTGCGCTCTGGTCCTTTTAGTCAGATCTTCAGGCCCGACAACTTTATATTCGGTGAGTAGTTTGTAAGAAGACCATCCTTTTCGAGCGATTCTGTTCAAGTTTGCTCGAGCGAGCAGCTATTTGGTGGAGGAGGCGGTACAAATGCCGAAGTTGCTTTAATAAATGCATGTTTGTGTACGTTGTTTTTAATCCAGAAATCTAGTCTCATTGAGGAGGTCGGAGCATATCGCTGCCATAAGTGATTATATGGTGGGGATACGTTCCTGGTAATTTGTAGGTTCAGGGATTTCATTTGTGCAGACTTTATGCATCTTTCAGACGATGAGATGGTGCAGGTGGAGGTGTGCAACCTTTAAACGAAGCGACGTTATTCTAGCGTGCCTTTACTTGTTTTGTCTGCTTTGTAGTGCTTGTGTGAGTCTGTACTGCATCGCCTTTTGAAGTGTTGTTGATATTCCACTTCTGTTACATGTTTCATTGAAGTGCATTGACATGGTAAATTAATTATTTATGGTAATATTGAGTGCTAAAACTTTGGTATTTGGAATTTTGCTGTTGACTACAGAGCTCACAGAGAGCATGGAGCTTATGCATACATGTGTTTGAGCTGTCTACCTGGAGTCGGCATGATGGCCTAGCTTTAAACTGTCACCCTGGTGTTTCGTATGTACGGTGAGGCTTGGTGTGTATTGTCTTGTGTCCCATCTGCTAACATTGGTTGCAAGCTAAATATACCACTGTGTCCTTCACCAAGAGATGAGCGATCGCTGACACTTGTCCTGTTTGGTCGAACATCAGGCATCACCAGCCGGTCCGTGAAATACTTGCTCTGTAAGCATTTCCTAGCTGACCCCAAAAGGTGGGAATAATTTGGGGCATTAAGGATGTGGTAGTGCTAATAGTTCAGATGGCATGCAATTACAGACAACTTTCTGTTTGAATGGGTATGACTGCCTGATTGATGTACATTTTGATTTGTTTAAGAGCCTTTGTGCTGTTTTATGTCCATATGTACATGCAGTATATTTACTTTCACAATAACTTTACTACATTGTTTTTAATTATCCTTAATGACTATTTACATTGTTTTTACTTATTAATATGATTAATATAATATTAATATGTATGTATATGTATATATACAGGGTGAGCCAGAAATATGGTCATTTTTGAAATTCGTGTGAAGGAAATAAAAAATTGTATTTCAAAATAAATTCCTTCATGATATTGAAGTACATAGCATGCATTTTTATTATTTTTCTTTTTTACTGATTTAGTTTTGCAGAAGTGAGCCCAATGACGTGGCTTCAGCAATATGGTGCAACCTCCCACACCACCAGAGTGTCCATGAATAATGTAAGGGCGCTCTTTCCAAAGCATGTCATTTCCAGAAACGGCGATATTCCATGGCCAGCGAGGTCACCCGATTTGACTACATGTGATTATTTATATCTAAAGGATAAAGTGTATGTTAACCGTCCACAAACTCTTCATGAACTTAAGGAAAACGTCAGACGCGAAATCAATGATATTGATGTGGCCATGTTGCAGAACGTCATGAATAATTGGCGTCCAAGATTGGACGAATGTGTCAGACGAAATGGTGCGCATCTCCTAGATGTTCTTTTCCACAAATAAATGGCATGTTATGTACTTCACTTTCTTGTAATAATTTGTTTTGAAATACAATTTTAAAATTTCCTTCACACGAATTTCAAAAATGACCATATTTCTAGCTCACCGTGTGTGTGTGTGTGTGTGTGTGTGTGTGTTTGTGTGTGTGTGTGTGTCGGAGTGTGTCGGAGTGTGTCGGAGTGTGTGTGTGTGTATATACAGTCACGTGAAAAAGTAAGTACACCCCATGTAAAGTTTTGACTTTTTCAACATATTTCAACATACAGCTATTTGATCTTCATTTCAACAATATTGATAGATAAAGGTGATATAATATGACAAATATCGTGAAACATTTACATTTTGTAGTCCATTGTATAATTTAAATAAACATAAATGCAAATTTCACATGTGGAAAAAGTAAGTACACCCCTACATTTATCACTACTTCAAATACCTAAAATTAGAATCAGGTGCACCAGTTCAGGTGCAAATGATTAGAACATCATGAGAGAGGATCTTGGAGGAACCTGTCTTATTTAAACCTCAGACATTTAGTTTGGTTTGCTCTTTCTTGTTGAAGTATGCGGCGTCACCATGCCTAGATCAAAAGAGCTCTCTGAGGCCTTCAGAAAGAAGGTTATAGATGCCTATGAGTCTGGGAAGGGATTTAAAAAGATCTCCAAACAATTTAAAATCAATCATTCGACTGTCCGGAAGAGCATCTACAAGTGGAGAAGATTCCAAACAACTGCCAACTTGTTCAGGCCAGGCCGCCCCAGCAAGTTCAGCCCGAGAATAGACTGCAAGATACTGAAAGAAGTCTCTAAGAACCCCAGAATGTCATCACGGGACCTACAGGTAGCTCTTGCCACTGTTGATGTCAAAGTGCACGAGTCTACCATAAGAAAGAGGCTGCACAAATTTGATCTACATGGGAGGCGTGCCAGGAGGAAACCTTTGCTGTCCAGAAGGAACATCAGGGCAAGACTAAAGTTTGCCAATGAACACCTTGGCAAAGACCAGCACTTCTGGAACAATGTGCTCTGGACAGATGAGTCAAAGGTAGAGCTATTTGGCCACAGTACCAGAAGACATGTTTGGCGAAAACCAAAGACAGCAATTGACCACAAGAACCTGATACCAACTGTAAAGCATGGTGGTGGAAATATTATGATTTGGGGCAGCTTTGCTGCATCAGGGCCTGGGCAGCTCACCATCATAGAATCCACTATGAATTCTTCATTGTACCAGAGGGTGCTTGAGGTTAATGTGAGGCCATCTGTCGGAGAGTTGAAGCTCAACCGAAGGTGGACCTTGCAACATGACAATGTCCCTAAACATACCAGTAAATCCACCAAGGAATGGCTGAAAAGAAAGAAATGGAGGGTTCTGGAATGGCCAAGTCAAAGGCCGGATCTAAATCCCATCGAGATGTTGTGGGGGGATTTGAAACGAGCTGTGCATGCAAGAAACCCCTCAAACATGGCACAGCTGAAAGAATTCTGCATGGAGGAGTGGGCAAACATTTCTCCCAGTCGATGTCAGAGACTGGTCGACAGTTATAAGAAACGCCTACTCGAGGTTGTTTCTGCCAAATGGGGGCAATACCACCTATGAGAACCAAGGGTGTACTTACTTTTTCCACGTGCGAAATTTGCATTTATGTTTATTTAAATTATACAATGGACTACAAAATGTAAATGTTTCATGATATTTGTTATATTATATAACCTTTATCTATCAATATTGTTAAAATGAAGATCAAATAGCTGTATGTTGAAATATGTTGAAAAGTCAAAACTTTGCATGGGGTGTACTTACTTTTTCACGTGACTGTACATATATATAATTGTTTTTTGTTTTTCTTTAACTAAAGAAGCACACTGACCTTATGACATGACACTGACGTCATGTACATCAATTGTACCGACACTTGTTGTTAACAGGTTGTGCAGCAATTGCTGGGGTGAGACTCAATCTGTGCCTTGCTTCCTAGTCAAGTTAGGGGGTTCAACCTGTGTATATTAACGGCTTCGGTTGGTCACAAATAAACAATTTGCAGTATGTTGTCCTGATGAGAGAAAAATAAGCCCTCGTCGTGACGGCATGGTGTTGAAGTTGTGGGGACTCACTCCTTTGGAGGAGGGGTCCAATTGTATGACCATGCATTCTGGCCCTTTGGGGTCAGGATGCATGTTTTGATTGACCATGTGTTCAGCCTTTGGGTTGAGGTGCATGTGTATGCCAATGGGACAGTCTTGATAGACGGTGTGCCTTGGCCGTGGGGTCAAGGTGCATGTCCAAGGCTGTTTAAATGTTTGATATTTTACCTTTTTTATTAGAAAAAAGGCAGGCCTCATAAGGCCCATAATGAGGGCAAAACCCAGATTGACATCTCTGCCTTTGTCTATTTGTGACCAAAGAGCTTTAATCTCAGTCCGCAAAGACTTGAGTTCCACACGGATGCCTCCTAGTTGGGAGGTGATGTGTTGGTATAATTTATGTACATGACGTCAGTGTCATGTCATAAGGTTAGCGTGCTTCTTCAGTTAAATTTAATATTCCTGACTGCAAACCTCCTAATTGTTGATGAGCAGGGCAGAGACAACGTGTCAGCGTGGCAGGCGACACTTGTTAACAAGTTGTGCAGCAATTGCTGGGGTGAGACTCGATCTGTGCCTTGATTCCGAGTCAAGTTAGGGGGGGTGTGTGTCTGTGTGTCAGTGGGTGTGTGTTCGTTCATTCCGCTTTGAGAAATAGGGTCCAGGACTAACTCGTTCTCAAACCAGGGACTGTCTATTACCCCGTGCAAGTGAAGCGAAACGTAGGGTTAAATTAATTGGTTGACTTTGTCTGTCTACAAATTTCAGTTTATGATCAGGGAACGACTTGACTTCAATTTGGTTATGGCTCCACCAAAACGCCACCACCTCCACCCAACAAAACCAGAAACTCTACCAGAAAAGTTAATGTAAAGGGGGTGCCAATTTTGATTCAAACAGCTGCTTGAAGTAAATGTATTTTATTTGCCAGATATAGGGTGCCCATTTATATGAACTTTTCTAGAGCATTACTTGGGTCCTCTTAAGCCCCAGTCACACCGGGCCTGCGACCAGGTTACGACCTGGGCTTTTTTTTTTTTTTTTTTTTTTGTGTACTGAATCGAGGCACGTGAAAGAGCTAACATTTACTTCACAAACAAATCAACCAGACAAACAAAATATATAAAAAGAGGGAGCGGAAGACAAGATGGGGAGAGAAGGGGAAGCACACAAACACAACAACATTTGAGTGCAGGGAGATGGGGGAAGATAAGAGATGGTGGTGAACAGCTGTTTTAAAGACAAGGAGGGAGGAGTGGGATTGAAGGGAGTGGGGGAGTTTATTCCAGAGGCGGGGAAAAAGGGGAATGAAAGAGTGAAGGTGAGCAGAGAGCCTAGATTTTGGCAGTTTAACCATAAGAGGGTTGCAGGCAGATCTTGTGCGACCTGTAGGAATATTTGCGGGACAGAGCCCAGAGAGAGCTGGGGGGGCAAGGCCAGAGAGGAGTCGGTAGAAGACGGAAAGACCACCTACCTGCCTGCGGTGAGTGAGTGAGAGGCCCTTGGAGTTGGCTTCATCGCGGGAGATTCCAATGATTCTGAACGCTTTGGTTTCAACAGCGTGAAGACGAGCTAGGTGTGAGGCAGGAGCACCAGCCCAGAGGGGAGAGCAGTATTCCATTGAGCTGCGGATGAAAGCCTTGTATATGGTGAGGAGCTCAGGTGTGCCAAGGAAGGACTTCACACGACGGAGGATGCCCAGTCGGCGACTGGCTTTGGAGGCCAGATTTGAAATGTGGGTTTCCCAGGAAAGATCATGGCAGATAGTGAGACCCAAAAGCTTGAGTGACAGAACTTCTTGGAGAGGATTATTCATAAAGTGGATGGGAGGGTTGTCCAGTCGGTCTTTTCGGAGAGACATCGTAAGAGTGTGAGATTTGTCAGGATTGAAAGACATGTTCCACTTGTTTGCCCAGTCTGTGATTTTGTCCAGGTCTGCAGAGAGTGAGGAGGCTGCAGACTGCCGATCTGAGGGATGAGGAATGGAGCGGCAGAGAGTGGAGTCATCAGCAAAGAGATGGAGAGGATTTTCAAGAGAGTCAGAGAGATCATTGATGAAGACCAGAAAAAGCACAGGGCCCAGAACACTGCCTTGGGGAACTCCAGCCTGAACAGGAAGGGGGGATGAGAGAAACCCATTCAGGGCCACATGTTGACCACAGGGCCACTAGAGAGGAAGTCCGCCAGCCATGCGTGGACCAGCCAGCTGCGACCGAAAATTTTGTGAATCGCGGGCAAATCGTAGAAAGAGCGCGCGACTGGTCGCAGAGGTCGCAGAGGTCGTGGGTGATCGCCAGAGCAAAATCAGTCGCAGCAAGGTCGATGGTCATGTTCAAAACTTCTGACCTGCGATTCCAAATCGTAAGAGGTCGCAGACAGGTCTTACATGGTCGTACCACCAGTCGTGCATGGACGCACCACCAGTCGTGCATCGCAGGTCAAGTAGTCGCACGATTGGTCGTGCTACTGGTCCTGCCACCTGACGATTGGCGGTGCCACCTGGCGTTCAACCTCACGATCGAGCCTGCGAGCGTTCGCAGGTCACCCCGATTGATTGTCCGAGCGGTCGCAAGTCGCCACGATTGACCGTACAATTGGTCGCTGATCGCCACCACTATTCGCACGATTACCTACGATTGATCTTGCAATCGATCTTCTCCAATCGTTGGTGATCGCACAACCACGCGTCCCACCAATCGTACGATGACCCCTAAGACCAATCGCTGTTTGCGATCGCAAATGGAGAGCGTAGCAAACATTGACGATTGGTCGTACCTCGGCCAGATTGCCATCAATCGCACGATCCAGAAATCGTACGATCCGGTGTGACTGAGGCCTTAAGAACACAAGGGTAGTCCAGCATGCCTGCGAGATTTTTTTTTGAATGTCCCTTATTTTCTATTGTTTGGCAATTTCTACAAGCTATGCTACATACCCTTATATAAAGGGGCCTTTTCTATGCCCCTGGAATTTTTCCCAACAATGAACACTCTCGTGTGGGTGTACTTTGAAGATGTAATGTTTGATGAAATGGCATATTTGCACGTGTTGTTATTACAAATTAGGTTGGCTGACAGTGAGCAACTGAGCTAACAATTAATTTGTGGTATGAAGCTTGTAAGTAACCACCACTCAAATATTGATTGTTTCAATGTCAATTTGACACTTGTGTGAGCTGTCAGAATTCCCCCTTTCAAAGTGAGGTATTTATTGAAATTCGCCAAGAAAGTGCAGTGCCATGACACTTGTCTTTAATTTCTTTTTCTTTGCTTGTTCAGGTCAGAGTGGTGCAGGAAATAACTGGGCCAAGGGTCACTACACTGAGGGTGCGGAGCTGGTGGACTCTGTGCTGGATGTGGTGCGGAAGGAGGCCGAAAGCTGCGACTGCCTGCAGGGCTTTCAGCTGACTCACTCTCTGGGGGGTGGTACGGGGTCTGGCATGGGTACGCTCCTCATCAGCAAGATCCGTGAAGAGTACCCCGACCGTATCATGAACACCTTCAGTGTGGTGCCCTCACCTAAAGTCAGTGACACTGTGGTGGAGCCTTACAATGCTACACTGTCGGTACACCAACTGGTAGAAAACACCGACGAAACATACTGCATCGACAATGAAGCTCTGTATGATATCTGCTTCCGTACCCTCAAGCTGACAACCCCCACTTACGGGGACCTCAACCACCTAGTGTCTGCTACCATGAGTGGAGTGACCACATGTTTGCGTTTCCCTGGACAGCTCAATGCTGACCTGCGGAAGTTGGCCGTCAACATGGTTCCCTTCCCACGG
This sequence comes from Myxine glutinosa, assembly GCF_964187855.1. Classification (NCBI taxonomy): domain Eukaryota; kingdom Metazoa; phylum Chordata; class Myxini; order Myxiniformes; family Myxinidae; genus Myxine; species Myxine glutinosa. Next base: position 32,217,367 of record NC_136273.1, read on the forward strand.
CTCCACTTCTTCATGCCCGGCTTTGCCCCACTTACGGCTCGTGGTAGTCAGCAGTACCGGGCACTCACTGTTCCTGAGCTCACACAGCAGATGTTTGACTCTAAAAACATGATGGCTGCTTGTGACCCACGTCACGGCCGCTACCTCACTGTGGCAGCCATTTTCCGTGGCCGAATGTCGATGAAGGAAGTGGATGAGCAGATGTTGAATGTCCAGAACAAGAACAGCAGCTACTTTGTGGAGTGGATCCCAAACAATGTAAAGACCGCAGTGTGTGACATCCCACCTCGTGGTCTCAAGATGTCCTCCACTTTCATTGGGAACAGCACGGCCATCCAGGAACTGTTTAAACGCATTTCGGAGCAGTTCACCGCCATGTTCCGGCGCAAGGCCTTCCTTCACTGGTACACGGGCGAGGGCATGGATGAGATGGAGTTCACCGAGGCAGAGAGCAACATGAACGACCTCGTTTCCGAGTACCAGCAGTACCAGGATGCCACAGCGGAAGATGAAGGAGATTTTGAAGATGAAGGCGATGAGGAGTTGGCTTGATGCATTTTGTCTCCTTCTTCCTCCTTCTCTTGTTAATTATGTTTATCTTTTTCCTTCTTCAAAGATCACTCGCGCATTCAAATAAAAATGTTAAGCAAGTATGCTGGTTTTGCCGTTGAATTATTTGCATCTGGTGGTAAATCTTTCACAGGCATTTTTACATTGCATTTCTAACGAGAACGGCATTCGGTAGAGAGCATACCTACACCAGGCTGAACAGTTTACGTTTTGTATCCGATTAATAGGTCGGATCTGGATTTGGACCTGAAGAAAAAGCTAATATCCTTGTTCTTGTCGCCTAACAAGCTCATCCACCTAGTTTTGTTATAAGTCACAGACAACTTTTTTTTTGAAATATAATGCTTTGCCCTATAACTCAATGCTATAATGCTACACTGTCGGTACACCAACTGGTAGAAAACACCGACGAAACATACTGCATCGACAATGAAGCTCTGTATGATACCTGCTTCCGTACCTTCCATGTGGTCACAATGCTATAACTCAATGCTATTATATAATGCTCAATGATTTCCATGTTTTAAACGTTTCCCAGTGTGTACCCTGGATAAGAATAGGTACGCCGTATCCCTGCGTGTCGTAGGAGGCGACTAAGAGGGTTGGCGTCAGGAAGGGCATCCAGCCATAAAAAACATTGCCTCAAAAAGAGAACCATGACAATTACAACTACATGTGGGCAGGGTACAGCCCGAAGTGGAGATCGGTTTCTGAGGTTTGGGACATGGAATGTAGGGACAATGACAGGGAGATCAGGAGAAGTGGTGGAAGTATTGGTCAGAAGAAGAGTGGACATATGTTGTGTGCAAGAGGCGAGATGGAAGGGAAGTGGTGTGAGAATGGTGAAGGGTAGGCAGGGACAGAAATACAAGTTTGTGTGGCAAGGGTGCCTGGAGGGCGTGAATGGTGTTGGTGTCCTGTTTTCTGAGGAGTTTGTAGACAGTGTGGTGAGTGTGGCTAGAGTGAGTGATAGGTTGATGATGGTGAAAATGATGATTGGAAAGCTCTTGGTGAACGTCATCTCGGGATATGCTCCGCAGGTTGGTCGGAGCGATGAAGAGAAGGACAAGTTCTGGTGTGCGATAGAGCAGCTGATGGAAAACGTGAAAGATGAGGAAGTTGTTGTGGTAGGAGGAGACCTAAATGGACATGTGGGAAGGAGTATGGATGGTTTTGACGGAGTTCATGGGGGTTACGGATATGGTGTGAGAAATGGAGAAGGTGAAAGGATTTTGGAGTTTGCTGATGGAGCTGATTTGTTGATTTGTAATACTCAGTTCCAGAAAGAGGATAATAAGCTTGTTACATACACGTCAGGTGGGTCGACGACAACCGTTGACTACCTGATGGTGCGAAGGCGAGATAGGGGGCACCTCCGAGACACAAAGGTAATCCCGGGGGAGGAGGCTGTTTCACAGCACCACTTGGTTGTCTGCGACGTAAGGGTGAAAGGTGCGAGGAGAGCTCGGCGGGTGAAGTACCAACCGAGAATGAAGGTGTGGAGGTTGAAAGAGGTGACAGTAAGGGAGGCATTAAAAGAGAGGCTGAGTAGGGTCGAGGATGATGTGGTTGAGCTTGAAAGTGGTTGGATGTCAATGAAAGCTAGTCTGTTGGGAGCCGTTGGTGAGGTATGTGGATGGACAAAAGGACCACCGAGGCACTCGGAAACATGGTGGTGGGATGATGAAGTTGGAAAGAGGATTGACGAGAAGAGGAAGAAGTTCAAGGAGTGGCAGAAGGCGAAGGGTACGGGCGCAGAAACAGCAGAGCATGAAAGTTATAAGGCAGCCAGGAAGACTGCAAAGAAAGAGGTAGCAAAGGCGCAGGAGGCATGTAGGAAAATGTTCGGAGAACGCTTGGATTCGGAAGAGGGTCAGAGAGCGGTATTCAGGATTGCAAAGCAGATAGCGAAAGAGAGGTGTGATGTGATGGGGGTGAGCTGCTTGAAGGATGAAGTGGGACAAATCGTTGTCGACCCAGATGGAATTAAAGGAAGATGGAAAAGATATATGGAAATGCTGTTGAATACTGAGAATGAATGGGATGGCAACATAGAGAGTAATCCAGTTTTAGGACCGGCAGAGAAGATAACTGAGAAGGAAGTTGAGGAAGCGATAAAAGCAATGAAGGGTAAAAAAGCGGGAGGGCCGACGGGAGTTGTGGGAGATATGTTGAAGGCAGCAGGAAGTTGGGGTGTGAAGAGAATGACAGAGATCTGTAATCTGGTGGTGAAAGAAGGCCGCATTGCAGTGGATTGGGAACTGAGTACCCTCGTCCCTCTATACAAGGGGAAAGGTGACCCTCTGGAGTGTGGCTCGTACCGAGCGATAAAGTTATTGGAGCATGGAATGAAGGTATTGGAAAGGGTGTTGGAGAGGAGGATAAGGAAGAAAGTGAAGATCGACGAAATGCAGTTTGGATTTATGCCAGGAAGAGGAACGACAGACGCGCTTTTCATTGTGAGGCAGTTGCAGGAGAAGTACATGGAGAAGAGGAAGAAGTTGTTTCTTGGGTTTGTTGATCTGGAGAAAGCATTCGATCGGGTTCCACGCAAAGTATTGACATGGGCATTGAGGAAGTTAGGAGTGGAGGAATGGTTGATCAGAGTAGTGATGGCAATGTACAAAAGAGCGCGCACAGCTGTAAGGACGAAGGACGGGAACAGTGGTGAGTTTGAGGTGAAGGTGGGAGTGCATCAGGGGTCGGTACTAAGTCCACTACTATTTGTAGCTGTGATGGAGGTGCTGGCTCAGAACGTAAAGGAGGGTTTACCGTGGGAGTTGTTGTATCCAGATGATCTGGTGTTGATTGCGGAAAGTATGGATGGAATGAAGGAAAAGATGAACACGTGGAAGGAATGTATGGAGACAAAAGGTCTGAAGGTGAATATCGGAAAGACGAAGGTGATGGCAAGTGGTAAAGCATGTGGTGAGGTGGAAAGAACTGGGAAGTGGCCCTGTGCTGTGTGTAGGAAGGGTGTCGGAGTGAACTCCATTCAGTGTACAATGTGCGCTGAGTGGGTTCATCAAAAATGTAGTGGTCTGAGAGGGTCATTAACCAGTGTAGCAGCTACATTCAAATGTAAGGTGTGCACAGAGGGAGCTGCAGATGGAGGAAATGTTGAGTTGGATCTTGGAGACGGTGTGAAGCTGGAAGGTGTGAAAACATTTTGCTACCTCGGAGACATGCTGAATGGAGAAGGTGGATCAGACTCGGCAACGGTTGCTCGAGTGAGATGTGCATGGAAGAAGTTTCGGGAATTGAGTGGCGTGCTGATGATGAGGGGAGTGTCGTTGAAGCTGAAGGGAAAGGTGTATGCTGCATGTGTGAGAAGTGTTATGATTTATGGGAGCGAGACATGGGTAATGAACGTAGAGCAGCAACGAAGGTTGGAAAGGGTGGAAATGCGAATGGTTCGACGGATGTGCGGAGTATCGTTGAGAGAGAGGAAGACAAATGATGAATTGCGAAAGATGATGGGAATAGAGCCTGTGATTGATGCTGTGAAGAGGAACAGGTTGAGATGGTTTGGTCATGTGTTGAGGAAGGATGAAAGTGACTGGTTGAGAAGAGTGATGGAAATGAATGTAGAAGGAAGTAGAAGACGGGGAAGACCGAGAAAGACTTGGCTAAAGATGGTGGAAGAAGAAATGCGGGCAAGGGGGTTAACAAGGAGAGATGCAGAAAATAGGGCAAAATGGAGAAGATTGTCATGGGGACCGCAAGGCTAACCCCCGCTCTAGCAGGGAAAATGGCCTTTAAAATGCATGTTGTTTTTGTTGTTTGCCCTATAACTCAATGGTGAAGAATCTCCTTTTTTTCCTTTAAAAAAAAAATCTCGTATCCGGATTCTGATCTTCACCAAAATCGAATTGTTTTGTCTTTGTCACACACCCGACCTCTCCACCAAGTTTTGTCCGTATTGTAGAAGAAATTTATCAGTTCTTCAGGTTCAACAACAAACAACAACATGCATTTTAAGGCCATTTTCCCTGCAAGACCGGGGGTTAGCCTTGCGGTCCCCATGACGATCTTCTCCATTTTGCCCTATTTTCTGCATCTCTCCTTGTTAATCCCCTTGCCCGCATTTCTTCTTCCACCGTCTTTAGCCAAGTCTTTCTCGGTCTTCCCCGTCCTCTACTTCCTTCTACATTCATTTTCATCACTCTTCTCAACCAGTCCTTTCATCCTTCCTCAACACATGACCAAACCATCTCAACCTGTACCTCTTCACAGATTCTTCAGGTTCATGAGCTTAAATCATTTAATCAAACATGCACATGGAAGAAATTATACAGTACAGTACACAACAGGCAGTCCAGCAAATCTCTTGCCCAAGGGTACAGTTCGTGCCCTCTTATACATTTTGGTTGAGAGGAGGGAGGGATTTTGATGGTGGGAGAGCAGCCTTGGAAAATATTTAGGTCATGGGAATAGAGAATTGATGTCAGTGTGTCTCGATTCTTAGCCAACTAGATGGTATTCATAGAATACTTACCCTGAGCAGCCAACTTGGTGTGAGCCAACTCTTCTGTTTTTGAACGTTTCTTTTTTTTCTTTTTTTTTTGATCCAACATGGCTGCCAGACCACGTGAGCGATGACATCATAAATTTATATTCTCTAATATAATTGCATAGATCATGCTCAATAAATTTCAAACTTATCAGAATAAGCGTTGTCCCTGTCGAATTATGACATCATAATTATGGCACCAATGACGTCATCATTAACAACACCTATTCCCCATATGGAATGGAGTTCTTTACAATGAGCCACGGTTCAATTTTTTCCATAGAGCGGTTTTGGAGAGATAGAGGTGCAACGTTTTTCGGTTTTTCCAAGATGGCGCCTGTAACACATGACCTATGGCGTCATAATTATCATTAAAATATTCTGAAGGAGGAGATGCTCCGATGGTGAAAATTTCGTGTCCATCAGACCAACAGTTGCTGAAAAAAATAAAATAATGATCGGATGGATAAGTGTTGTATTTGTCGAATTATGATGTCGTAACGAAGGCACCGATGACATCATTAACATATCTTATTCCCCATGGGGAGTAGTTGACAATGAGGCAGGTCTCAATTTTTTCCATGCAGTGGTTTCAGAGATATCGGTGCGAAGTTTTTCCAAGATGGCGTCTGTACCACGTGACCTATGACTTCATAATAATCATTAAAATATTCTACCGTAGGAGACCCTCCTATGGTGAAAATTTCATGTCAATCGGACCAACGGTTGCCGAGAAAATGATTTTTTTTAAATGCAGACACAGCACAGGGCACACGTACGCAACTGAATGCTTAACTTCGCTTTTCGCTTCGCGAGCCCAGGGTAATGAGTCCTCAACTAGTTACATTTCTGAATAACCAGCCAGTTCCCAGATTATAGTATGCAAGCAAGTCCAAGAGGCTGAGAGTAGTCCTTGGAGAACAAAGAGGCCTGTTTGCCATTATAAGGAAAGCAAAGAGAACATACAAACTTCGGAGACAAGTCAGCTAGTTTTTCTTCTTGCTCGGGTAAAGGGTATTATTTAATTTATTATCAAAGCCAGCTCACTATGTGGCATTGAAGCTAGCCCGATGAGGGCATATATTTGTTATAATTGCTTTGTTATGATTTGATAGTTATTGAAATGCACAATTGATAAGTATTGTCGCGTCAACCCTGTAGTGAAGACCTCAGGGTGATGAATGGCCAAAACGAGATTTAACTCCGAGGCGTATGAGCCAAATCGATGGCAATTCCTCTGTATGGCGCTCGAGGGAAACTGAGGTCTCATGGTCTTGGTTGAACGGACGGACGCGATGAGGGTTTATCTGAAACCACGAACAAATAAATGTACAAGACAGGCACGACAAAGAAATGCAATAAATAATGAGTTTAATGAAAATAATGCAGGCAATAAAAATGAATGCATGGTAAACTAAAATTCCCAAATGAGGGACCCTCCATGTGGACTCATATACAGACACAGGGAGAAATAAAATAAAAGAGAATGGTGTGGTGAGGTGGCCGATACTCAGCCTGCTCCAACGAGGACAAGCGCGGTTGGTCCTTGAGTCTCCGCGAGGGAGCGCACAAGATGGCGTGAATCGCCACACGGCACCCTGAGCTGTGAAGAGGCGGCAACCTGTTCTTCCTCCGGTGGTTCCATGCTCCACAAAGCTCCTCTCGTGATACCAACTCTATCCCGAACCGCTCTTGTCTAGCCTTTTCTTTCATGCGCACACACGAGCCAGGAAAATGCAACTGCCAGAGGGAGAGCAATATGCGACCGTCCACCACACAGCCAGCACCAGAGAGAGAGAAAATAGCGGGGCGTTCGCGTTTTCTTCCTCCGTTCTCGAAGGTTCCCTCTGACGTCACGCTCGCTCCAATCACCACGCGCGATTCAATCACTCCTCAAGCAATCCTCATTTGGGGCGTGACCTAATCGGCGATTATGGTGGTTGTAATTATGTGCCGATTGAATGGCTGGCCGAGTGAGTGTTATAAGAACAAAGGGAAAAATCACAAGGGCAATTACATACTGGGGATTATTCTAAAGCCCTACCTAATTAGCATAAAGTTTTAAAATAAAATTCAATTCTACAGTATCAGTCCACAACTTTTTGAGATATCCTGTTCACAGACGGGCAGGGGCCTAAACATAACCTCAATCCACCTTCAATGGCGGAGGTAATTATGTAAAATGGCTCTGAAGATTTAGAATGAAAGGTGATTTGAGATCATTTTAATTGTGAATTTGAAGCGACAGCTTCACACAATCATCCAAGTGAGTGACAGTAATCCATGAGTTGACCTGCTTGTAGAAAAAGTTTTTTGGCCACATTGGACAAATTAAGTGGGTTTTGGATTGGAAGAGGTGCAATGGAACTGTTTTGTTGAATAACACTTGTTATTCCTGTACTGAATAACACAATACCTGTACACAGGTAACACAATTCCTGAATAACACAATACCTGTACACACAGGAAGTGTACAGGTATTGGGTTTTGATGCATGAAACCCATTTTGGATGCTCAATTTTACAGCGTTATTTTCGAAGTTGTGATCAATGTATCTGCATAGAGGGGACGGTCCTGTCGGTCCTTTTTTTTTAGTTCTCTTTCCCCATGTCCTTTTAAAACCCTATTGACACTTTACATCTTTCAGACTCGATAAACTCCTTAAAACAGTATAGACCTTTAGACTAGACTTTATAAACCAGATACACCCTCTACATATACTATTGGAATGTACCATTTGGGCCTTCAGACACTATGGACCCTTTAAAATATTAGACCCCTTCAATGCTTTAGAGTTTAGACCCTTTAAATCCCTTTGACCCCAACTACAATTGGGACATACCCTTTAGACATTATTGACCTTCAGACCTTTAATTAAAGACAATTTCAATACTTTTCCCCTTCATATTTTAGACCCAATAAATTCTAACTACTATTGGAATGTATCTTTTTAATCCCTTCTGACCTTTTAAACCATTTTTGTCCTTTTATGACCTTTTCAACGCTTTAGACACTTTACTCCCCTTTATTCAGGGTCAATGTCTTTTGATCAATTCAGGGCCTGCTCATGCTACATAGTTTTCACTACGCAACTACAATTGTCCAGAGGCCTATAATTTTCCTTCGGATCAAATTGAAAATCAACTTTATCACCTCATGCACCCCAACTTCTCTGAACAGTTGCTTCAACTATATAAAGGATGAATTCGTCCTTGTATAGAGTACTGCTCTCACCTCTGGGGAGGTTCCAATTCCACATACTCGGCAGAATTGAATCCAAAGTAATCCGACTTATCAACTCTCCCAATCTGATCTCAAAACTAAGCCACGATGTTGGCTCTGTCTCTGTCTGTCTGTCTCTGTCTCTGTCTGTCTGTCTCTGTTTCTCTCTTTGTCTCTGTCTGTCTGTCTCTGTCTATCTGTCTCTCTCTGTCTGTCTGTGTCTCTCTGTGTCGGTCTCTCTCTGTCGGTCTCTCTCTGTCGGTCTCTCTCTGTCGGTCTCTCTGTGTCGGTCTCTCTCTGTCTGTCTGTCTCTGTCTGTCTGTTTCTCTCTCTGTCTGTCTGTCTGTCTGTCTCTCTGTCTGTCTTTGTCTGTCTCTCTCTGTCGGTCTCTCTCTGTCGGTCTCTGTCTGTCTCTCTCTCTGTCTGTCTGTCTCTCTCTGTCTGTCTGTCTCTCTTTGTCTGTCTGTCTCTCTCTCTCTCTGTCTGTCTGTCTCTCTCTCTCTCTGTCTGTCTCTCTCTCTCTGTCTCTCTCTGTCTCTCTCTCTCTGTCTCTCTCTCTGTGTCTGTCTCTGTCTCTCTGTCTCTTATAGATATTACTTTGGTTTTTGCTCCCAATAACTTGCTGCTTAATTGTGTATCTCCGCCATTAGCAACACCACGGAATACTCGACAAGCCACGACATCTCATGATTATTGTGGCCATTGGCAACTCAAGGGTGGGTTGTTACGACGTTTGCTTCTTCCTCTCCACTGCCAAACTCTGGAACTCTTTACATTAAGTCTTTCCAAACATTTGCAACCTTCCCTTTTTCAAAAAGCAGATTTTGTTTTTTTTTACTCCCTCAGAATCTCTTAGACTATTCTCTCTTTCTTCACTTTTCCATAAATGCAGCTCTTTTAAGGCATGGCCTCGATGAGGACTATATAGTCGGTGCCTGGAGCCTTCAACATTAAAAAAAAAAAAAAATACCACTGCTCCATTGAGAGACAAGTGTCTGTCCCACTTGGGATTATTCATTATTTTTGTAGGAATGGCTAAGGTGACCATATTTATCCAGACGAAGTACAGGTCAATACCATTTCCTGCACAATGTAGGTAATACAGGAAATAGGGATTCTTCTTCTTTTGACAGTTTCCGGTCATCTTTAGCTCATGGACAACGAAGCTGAGAAAATTGTTGAAGCCATAACCATGTCCTTCAGTCAGTTCTTCCTTCCGGCAACTGCTCGATTAACATACCGGTATATATTTTTGTTTTCCCTAATCTGGTGTGGCTCAATGGATCGTTTTGAAACTCTACATGATGATTCGTTAAGTTTGATGCGCAAAACTAATGGAGCCCTTATTTTAAATTTCCATGCACATTGTGAGATAATTAGCTAATTACCCTCGCCAGAGGAGAGGGCGTGGCATTTGAGTGCGTTTGTTTGTCTGTCTGTTTGTTTGTTTTTCCGCACAGAATAAATATGATTTTCTCTGCAACCGTTGGTGCGATTGACAGGAAATTTTTACGATAGGTGCAACTCCACCTATTTAATTTTTTATGATAATTATGACGTCATCGGTCACGTGGTTCGGCCGCCATCTTTGACAAACCGAAAAAAATTGCACTTCTATATCTCCGAAAGCGCTGCATAGAAAAAATGGAGACATGGCTCATTGAAATGAAATCTCCATGTGGAATAACATATGTTGATGATGTCATAGGTGCCTCCATTATGACGTCATAATTCGAGAAGCACGAAACTTCTTCCGATCAAGATGCAATTTATTGAGCATCATCTAGGGATAAATTGGTGAAGAGAAAAAATAACGATGATGTTATCGGTCATGTGGTTCGGCCGCCTTGTTTGTTTTAACACAAAAGCCTTAAAAAGAACACTGAAAACACGTCCTGGCACGGGTCTGCAGTCTTTGACTGCTCTTTCTTGTTTAGGCTTGCTTTGGTTATCTCTTCAATAATAATTTTTTGATATTTACCACATTCGTTATGTTTCCATTTTAATACCAAGGCTGTGATTTTCTGCACTCTTTGGTTTAGTTATTGCTTGGTTCTATCATTTATATCACATTTATATCACAATCCCTGGTGTTGGGCTAGCGGCTAGGGTGCCGGCTTTGGATCCTCGGATCCTGGGTTCGATTCTCGGTCGATCGCTGAATTAACGCCAGGGGGGTTGACTCAGCCTGTCATTCCTTCCGAGGTCGGCTAATTGAGTACCAGTTCACTGGTAATTCCCTGTTTGTCGTTGAAGGCGGCAGAAAGGGTTGGCGTCAGGAAGGGCATCCGGCCGTAAAACATTGCTTCAAAAAGGGGACCCAAAAAACAACAACTACCACGGTCCCCGAAAAGGCCAACCCCCGCTTTGCGGGGAAAAATGGCCTCTAAACGGTGTTTTTTTATCATTTATATCACAGTAAAACCCCATCAACCCATTTTTTTTATTAATCCTTATTAAAACTTATCCTTTAAATATCTATATATTGTAACGAATTTGGAAAGTGTAAAGAATGTGAGAACTGGTTTGTCGTGTCTTAACTGACCCTCGTAGAGTAAATAAGGTCGAAGGACGTCCCTCTAGTTAATTCCATGAAACTTACACACAGGCCACGATATATCTTTTTAAATAGCTTATTTCCTTATTCTATGTAGGCTAAATATGTGTTTCCCACTAGATTGACTCTGCATTGCATCGAACGAAATAAGCGTAGGCCCCTTTCAATTTCCCCAATCATCTCCGCTCTCCAAAGTTTCTTTCAAAAGCGGTGTGAGTGGTGTTCAATCCCACAAGCCGCCATTGCCCATGTGCTAATCTCGGAGAAGAGGGGGGTAGGAGCCGCCAACTCACGGGCGTGGCACGTCGTCATGATCAAAGGGGGAATCGGACAGCCCTAACAGCCAACCAGCACCGCGGTGAGCGACCCGGTAGGCGTGCCCTCGCAGCCGGCGGCTTGATTCCGACCCGAGTAATAAAAGTGACTGGAAGGGACTGCTTCAGCAGATGAGATGAGAGATGAGATGAGAGATGAGATGAGAGATGAGCTGTGAGATGAGAGGTGAGATGAGAGATGAGAGACGCTCCAAAAAGGAGAGGTACTTGGAGATGAAACAAGCTTTGGAGAGACGCGCTGAGAGGAGGGAGACGGCTCCACCAGAAGGAGAGGAGCAGGTGTGACCGAGCCAGCGCGTGACGTCCACAGCATCAGCAGCGTCGACGCGACCGAGGGTTTTCCCGCCAAAAACGCGAAGAGTGGGAGCTGCTACCTCCAGCCCTGCCGGTTGCAGGGACCTGACCCTGCCTCCCTCTCCAGCAACCCACCTCCGCCATTCCTGCCTGCAATTTCCCCAGTGTATGTGTGAACGTCGTCTGTCCTAATCGTTGTCCTGGGGTTAAGTAAACTGCATAGATAAGCTAACGATTCACTGTGTGACTGCTTCTTCCATCCATTGCTTGTAAATAACTTTGATCGCTCCTTCTTTTTGCTTGTGTGTATAATAAATCCTGTTATTCCTCCGAACTCTGTCTTCTTCTCTCTTCCTTCTCTTTCGGTCGCTTTAGAGGTTTCCATATTGAATATCTGTGGCGCGATTTGGTCAACGTTGGGGGAGTCGGGCTAATCGGGGATCCTGTAACGGTCGCGGTTGACCATCCGCTCGGCCCAAAGTAACATCTTGTCCGCGACCCGTAACAATATCCATAACTGTCAATTCCATTTTCGAAAATAAACCTCATCTTCAAAAGCCCCAAATGCCCTCTTATTTACCTCCTCTATATATAATTGATGTTTATAACTTTGTATTGTATTCATTTTCTATACTCTTCTTTCTTAAAGGTTAAACAGCTGGAATAATGTTCAAAGTTTATTGTTTCTTTGATTACATTTTTCTTAACCCCTTTAAATTTTTATCACTCTTTTTGTCCCCCGTCGCACAGCGGAGCGAAAGGGGGACTATGGTTTTCCCCTCCGTCCGTGTGTCCGTCCGTCCGTCCGTCTGTGCGGGCGTGCGTGTTTCCGTGCGTGTTTCCGTGCGTGCGTGCGTGCGTAAGCCAAGGACAGCATTCGAATTTGGTGTGTGGCTGTCACAAGGCTGTCAATTCCATTTTCGAAAATAAACCTCATCATCAAAAGCCCCAAATGCCTTCTTATTTACCTCCTCTATATATAATTGATGTTTATAACTTTGTATTGTATTCATTTTCTATACTCTTCTTTCTTAAAGGTTAAACAGCTGGAATAATGTTCAAAGTTTATTGTTTCTTTGATTACATTTTTCTTTACCCCCTTTAAATTTTTATCACTCTTTTTGTCCCCCGTCGCACAGCGGAGCGAAAGGGGAACTATGGTTTTCCCCTCCGTCCGTGTGTCCGACCGTCCGTCCGTGCGGGCGTGCTTCCGTGCGTGTTTCCGTGCGTGCATGCGTGCGTGCGTGCGTAAGCCAGGACAGCATTCGAATTTGGTGTGTGGGTGCAACCCACGTCAAAATCCAAGATGGCCGCCGCCATGTATGTCTGATGCCATGTATGTCTGAACCTTGTGAGATGAATATCTTGAAAAATAAGCGAAGTACCAACTTCTAATCTGGTGTGTGCGTGTATCTAGGCACAAGGAAGGACGCTGTTTAAAATTGGGTCGCCACTTCAAAATCCAAGATGGCCGCCGCCATGTATGTCTGAACCTTGTGAGATGAATATCTTGAAAAATAAGTGAAGTACCAACTTCTAATCTGGTGTGTGGGTGTATCTCAGCACAAGCAAGAAGGCTGTTTAAAATTGGGTCGCCACGTCAAAATCCAAGATGGCCGCCGCCATGTATGTCTGAACCTTGTGAGATGAATATCTTGAAAAATAAGCGAAGTACCAACTTCTAATTTGGTGTGTGGGTGTATCTCGGCATAAGGAAGAACGCCATTGAAAATTGGGTCGCCACGTCAAAATCCAAGATGGCCGCCACCATATATATGTCTGAACTTTGTGAGTGAAATATCTTGAAAAATAAGCAAAGTACCAACTTCTAATCTGGTGTTTGGGTGTATCTAGACACAAGGAAGAAGGCTATTGAAAATTGGGTCGCCACGTCAAAATCCAAGATGGCCGCCGCCATGTATGTCTGAACCTTGTGAGCGGAATATCTTGAAAAATAAGCGAACTACCAACTTCTAATCTGGTGTGTGTGTGTATCTAGGCATAAGGAAGAACGCCATTGAAAATTGGGTCGCCACGTCAAAATCCAAGATGGCCGCCTCCATGTATGTCTGAACCTTGTGAGCGCAATATCATATCACAGCATGTTTTCTGCGTCTTCCACTTTGTCAACTCACATCAGTTCACCGACGGGGGACCTAGGCGTAACGCTTGTCAATATTATTATCGATATATTTATAAGCATAAGGCTTTGCTCTCAATCCCACAAATTCACTCATTTATCTTTCCACCCAATTCATCTTTAAACTTTGCAATAACCTTTTTATTCTTTGTGGAGAATAGTTTGATATCTGATTTATAATTGCTTGTATCATAAATATCAACATCCTCAGACATATTCTAATAAATATCTTCCACATTGATTTTGAAAATAAAACTGTCTGTATCCAGATAAAGTAGATTAACTCCATCCATATATTTCTTCTTTAAGTTGTTGTAAAAGTAGTCATACATTAACAACTCAAGAATTGATGTTCCCATATTAAAAGTACGTATATCTATTTCAATACTCTCTTTATTCACATGAACAGCACAAAGGTTCTCTGAAAACACCTCCACTCTTTGAAAACTTTGTTTATTAATTAATTTAGATGCTTGTTTGATGTTTCCAAGATGTAGCAAGTCTTATGTTTGTCTATTCGTAACATTACCCATAGTTTTTTTCTTCTCCAAATACAGCATCATTCATCAATTTAAAAAAGTCCTTCTCAAAATCTGTTTTTGCTTCCGTTCTCCTTTTTGTATTAAAATCAATATAGGTCTTTAACCAATGACTTTGTTTAAACTTTAAAATTCTATGAATTTTTTTACTCTCAACCCAGCAGATAAATATTGTCTTAAATTCCTTTGATGGAAAACATAATTCCTTTTATCATAAAATGCAGTAAGTAATTTTTCTGCTGGTTTCCTGCTCATCTTACTATTTCACCAAATGTCCGTCCGTCTGTCTGTTCTAAGGTACCGTAAAAACTGCTGAACCTATCTCAACGATATTTTGGGTGGATAATCCTGGTATCTCCAGGAGTAAAATAGGCTATTTAGTTTTCCCATTTTCAGCTTTGGCCTCCAGCATTCTCAGGTTTGGACTCACGCATAACATTCGCGTAAGCATGAGTTCATTGTTCTCATTATGACGATGTTGCTTTCCCGGGTGCCGCACAAACACAAACGGCTGCACCGATCAGACTCGGTGACCTCGGACAAAAACCTTTTATAAGGACACGGGTTGAATCCCTGCTTGAGAGAATTCCAAATCGCTCCCCGCCATCACGGCCATCTCTCCAACTCACAATCCCACGAGATATGCGGAAAGGACGACCCAAAACCAATTATCTTCTTTTTGATTCGTATATAAACATCATTAAAAGTAAATAATGACCACTGCCAAAGTTTAAACGCCGTTTAATCTCTACATGAGAGAATTCCACATGGCTATTTGGGCGGTGAATACGCTAACAGATTGCTGTTTCCATCGATCTTACCAAGGCCGTAACAGCTATCGGCTCAAAATCCTTTTAACTATTGATTTGGAAGTTTTTCCAATGAAGGAAACATTAACAATGTTGTTAAAAGTTTATTTTGTGATTAATTTGTGATTGGAGATATGTTGTTTGGAATTTAAAAAGAGATATCGAGGTCAAGTGAATGACGACATGCCGTGATGGTTTCTATTTTCTGAACGTGAACTTCACGGATTGCCATATGCAGATTCGCCACGGTCCCACGATCGATGTTTCTCTCCGTGAACGTACCCGTTTGTTTGCGAACGGGTACGTTTTTCATGGAAGTCCTTCACGAACTTGCTGTCCATGTCTGACGTGCGACTGAAGGTGCTACAGGAATGTGGAATTCATTGGTTTCATGCTTTAGCATTCGCCGTATCTGCATTGCCTGTTTGCTTCTGGCCTCCCACCCGTGTGCAGCACGGGTATCTCCCTAGTAGTAATAAATGATTGTTGATAACCGCAAAGCCATTCCTTTCTCAGACCTTATCAGGTGCATATGGCAGGTCTTTATGTTTGTTGTGTTCTTCTGGATATTTCAAACAACCTCAAAATAATACCCAATTTCTGCTTTATCCAATTATTTTTGAGAAGAGATTATGATGTTTAAAGAACTTTTTCAGAATCTTTCTCTTTTACCCATTTGAGTTTTCCATACAGTAAAGATTGAGACATAGCCATCCATACAAATTGTTAGCATCATAATACATCAAGTAAGAACTATCTTTTTAAGCGTCATAGTTAGGAAGATATTTGTTGTTTGCTTTGGCATATCTCTTAGAACAAACTTGTGATATTCCGTCTCTTTTAGCGTTCTCTATCATCATAAGCATATCTATATCACTGATTAATTCCAATGGTTATTTTGTCATTTTTCCTTTATGACGTCCTTAAAAACAGGAATGTTCCTGTTTGGAATGATTTTCAATTGTTTTTCACTGCCAGACAGGCAGACAGAGTAATAAAACGGACTCCTCTCTGCGCATGCACAATCGGGATTAATTGAAAGCCAAAGACCTGCTAAACTACAGGTTTGTTTTCCAATTCATGTTCTGATTCATGTTCAAAATATGACATTCAATTGAAATCAAGTTGTTCTTGAATCATAAACTGACGTTTGTAGACAGAAGGACAGACAGACAGACAGAAGTGAACCAATTGATTAACCCTGCTTTTTGCTTCACGTGCACGGGGTAACAATATTGAAACAACGATAAAGAAAATATGTTATTATAAATTCCCTGATTTATTTGATGCTTTTCGAGCAGAGACAGCAGGGAGTAATATAACAATAAAAGAGAAGCAATATATAGTGCAGACTATTGTAAAAACGAACAACTCAAGAATGCGGCCCAGGCTTTCCAGCGCCTGACAGCGTGTTACAGGACTTGCCGTTTCTGTTTGTCTATCTGGATGATATTCTCATCGCCAGCGCTTCCAGGACGGAGCACATGCTTCATCTCCGAGCGCCTCAGGCAGCACGGCCTTATCATTAACCCGGCCAAGTGCTTGTTCGGGGTGGCCTCAATTGACTTTCTTGGCCACCTCATCACGAGGGAGGGGGCTGTTCCACTGCCGTCGAAAGTAGAGGCTGTGAAGGGTTTTCCGCACGCCCTCACCGTCAAGGCCCTGCAGGAGTTTTTGGGCATGGTGAACTTTTACCATCGTTTCTTGCCCCGTGCGGCCCAGCTGATGCGGCCCCTTTATGAGGCCCTCAAGGGCAAGCCTACCAAATGCGCCATTGACTGGACCGAGGAGATGGCCAAGGCTTTCACGGATACTAAACTGGCCCTCGCCAGCGCAACCATGCTGGCGCATCCATCGCCCGATGCACCGATTGCTCTTACCACGGACGCTTTGGACTACGCTGTTGGCACCGTGCACGATCAGTAGGTCAACGGGGCCTGGCAGCTGCTCGCCTTTTTTAGCCAGGAGCTCCGCCCTAACGAACGAAAGTACAGTACCTTTGATTGTGAGCTTCTAGGCCTCTACCTAGCTGTCCAACACTTCCGTTACCTGTTGGAAGCCCGTCTGTTCACGACGTTTGTGGACCACAAGCCCCTGGTTTTTGCCATGGCCAAGGTCTCGGAGCTGTGGTCTGCCCATCAACAACGCCATCTCTCCTTCGTTTCCGAGTTCACGACAAACATCCAACATGTTGCTGGGAAGGATAACACGGTCGCCGATTGTCTCTCCCGGTCCATAGCTGGCGCGGTGCACCTTGGCATAGACTATGCCCGCATGGCAGCCGATCAGATCTCCGACCCGGATGTCCAGGCCTGAAGGGCGGCGGTCACGGGGCTTCGACTGTCTGATGTGCCGTTCAGGGACACGGGCACCACGCTACTCTGCGACGTTTCTTTGGGACAGCCTCGCCCCATCGCACCCACCGGCTGGAGATGGCTGGTGTTCATTGCAGTCCACGGTATTTCTCACCCGGGCAGGAAGGAATCGCAAAAGTTGGTGGCGGCGAAGTTCATTTTGGCACGGGCTCAGGAAGGATATGCGCGATTGGGCCAACACCTGCGTCGAGTGCCAACGCTCAAAGGTGCATCGCCATACCCAGGCCCCGTTGGCGACATTCCCAGTGCCCGAGCGACGGTTTGACCATGTTAACGTGGACCTGGTGGGGCCCCTTCCCCTCTCGCGGGGATTCACCCACCTCCTCACGATGGTCGATAGGACCACCAGGTGGCCAGAGGCCGTCCCGCTTACATCTACGACGTCTGCCGATGTGGCCCGGGCGTTCATCGGCATTTGGGTTGCCCATTTTGGCGCCCCCTCGGACATCTCTTCAGACAGGGGGCCCCAGTTCACTTCAGAGCTCTGGGGTGCTGTTGCCCAGGGGTTGGGGGTAAAGCTCCATCGCACGACTGCATATCATCCCCAGGCTAATTGATTGTGTGAGAGATTCCATCGCTCCATGAAAGCTGCTCTCAAGGCCAGCCTAGGGGGTGACAGTTGGGCCGACAGACTCCCGTGGGTCATGTTGGGCCTCAGGAGAGCCCCTAAGGAAGACATCCAGTCCTCATCCACCGAGCTCGTCTGTGGCCAGCCGCTGCGGGTTCCCGGGGATTTCATTCCTGACGCCACAAGCCCCTGGTCTGCCGCCTGTCAGCGGTCCGTTCTCCGGGAGAGTGCCAAGATGTTTGCACCAGTGTCCACATCTCAACATAGTTTGCCTCAGGCCCACGTCCCGCCGGATCTACATACAGCGGAGTACGTCTTTGTTCGCCATGATGCACACCGTGGGGCGCTTCAGCCGCCTTATGACGGGCCTTTCTGTGTTCTGGAGACCGGGGACAAGTCCTTCGTGGTCGACATCGGTGGCAAACTTTCGGTGGACCGCCTCAAGCCGGCTCACTTGGACCGAGATCAGCCCCCTCGGTTGGCCCAACCCCAACGGCGGGGCTGTGCCCCGTCAGGTAAGCCCCCGGTTGGCCCGCCTACTACCAAGCCTCTAACAGTCCCTGCTCGGGTCATCAGGGGTTGTTTCGACCAGGTGGTTAAGGCCCCCCAACAACTGACATTGCCAGTGCGAGTGAATTCTGTGGGGGCGCATGTGGGGGATACCCCATAGAGGTGTTCGTAATTCACTAGCACGGGACCAGTGGGACTATTGACGGTATGGGCGTGGTGGGCGCTCGGGTGTTGGAGCCACACCACTTTAAGATGGGGGATATAACGGCGGAAGTGATGGGGGATATAAAAAGAGAGGAGTTCCGGTCGGGATATAAGTCTTTGGAAATAAAGGAGCGTTGAACAAGTCAAGAAGTTTTTAACCTCTTGTTGCCCGCAACTCCTACAAGATAGTCTTTCAGGATTCCATTTTGGAGGATGTATGTGAGCAAGAGCAGACCATAGAAAGCATTTTTTATCAATGCTTTGAATATTAACAACCGCCTTTTTAAGCTTTATTTATATTGGTAAATCTTTGTAGGAAGAAGAATAAAGAGTCTGATTTTAAGATGTATATATCTAAAATAATGATTTTTTTCAATAACAAATCCACTACCTACCACACTATCATCAACATTTAGTTATTGTCGATGGAGTTCATCACAGGCATCACAAACTAAGAAGTCTTGGAATGTTGTGATAAAGTGAGGGTTTGTTCTCATATAGGGTGTTTCTTCATCACCTTCTCTTGTCATATTCATTTTTCCTCTCAAAAAAACTTAAAAGTATTCATTTCACTTAATGTGTTTTTAATTAGTTTCAATAGCCAGTTTAACCATATCAATTGCCTCAATGATTCATATTGGTGCTGGTTCTTTGAAGTGAAACAATCTTATTTTTGTTTGTCCCTTAAATGCTTCATCAGCGTTTTCAATCTCCCCATTAAAGGGGTAATTGGAGTGTATCCCACATCTCCTTCTTGATTGGATTTGCGGATGTGTTTCTTATATAACTCTCTTTTAAGACATCTCAATGTTTTATTTCTCGTTCTGATGGAGATATTAGTTGAAGCAAATTCAATGTGTGTTTGTGGGTTTAAGGTGTTTGTTATAACATTTATATTCACGATTCGAAACGTCGCAATACGTTGTGTTCACCATATTTATATAGCATAACTTCACTTCAAATAAAATTTCTTGAGGAAAATCTCGTGTTAGTTTAGAGATAATTTTCCATTTAAAATATAATTTAGTTGATGAAAATTTTGTGGTAATTTATTGATACTTTTCCACTTAAAACATAATGTTCTTGATGACCTCCATAAGTTTTATTACTAAATAAATAGAGAAAATGGATCAAGCTATTAAAACTTTTGAACAAACAAAAGATGAATTTCATTCCATCTCTTCAGAAGAGAATAGCTTGATGGAAGATATCATTATCTTTAGAAGATATCAACCAAGAATAATTGAAGAAAGACAATTATAATAATTATTGGATAAAAACGATAATGAATAATAATTTTAACACAACAATTTCCTTATGTGCGAAATCCTCTTTGTTTTCTCCAAAACCATCATTTTATTATTTTCCTTCATTATAAATAATCTTAACAAAAGTCCTTCCAGCAATATATCCAAAACTGGAGAAGGCAATGAAACAAATTGAAATGACAAGATCAAAAACTCTTATTTATGAAGCATTGGAAAGAGAAGATAGAACTGTTGGGAATAATCGAGATGGAATTTGTATTTATATTGATAATTAATCTAAAAGATGTGGCATAATGGGTTCGTAATCTTGAAGGAAATTTGTATAAATGTAATCTTCATGAAATTGAGATAGGATAATTGAATGACGTTAATATATCAGGAGAAATGGGTTTTCATTCAATCGTCGTCAAAACTCATTTTAAAATAACCTTTACTGTTAAAAAATAAAAATAGTTGAGTCTGTTAACACAAATAAATAAATACATACAGATGGTGTTTCAAGAAATTATGATGCAGTATCTTTGATTAGAGTCGTTCAAGATTTTTTCCTAAGTAATTATAATATCTCCATTGAAACAGAAGGTATTTATAATATTGAGAGTTTGTGTTCAAATGATAGTTATGAAAGTAGTTTTATAGATTATGATGATTATGAAAGCACTGATTATAGTGAAGATGAATTTTATTTGAAGTAAAGATATACAATATAAATATGATAAATCTAAACGATATACCAGATGTTGAACCTCTTGAATTCCCTGATACCCCTTACGACAAATTTGAGAATTGTCCTGGATGTGACAGAGTGGGATTAAACACAGAGACAAAAGCCTGTAAAATGTATATTGTGATTATCTTCTAATTAATGATGATAAAAAATATACAAAGGAACATAACTGTTTCAAAATGACACCAAAAAGGGATGACTTTTCAAGATTAATAAGAGGAATGAATATCAAGAATGTCAATGTGAAATTAAACCTGACATTCAGATGAAACATAGCGTTTCTAAAAAAGCCTGTAAAAAATTAGATGACTTCTTTTCTAAATATATAAATGAATTATTTTTTTACCCATTTGGGAAAATAAGATAAAATTTACCAACCATAACAATCTTCCCAATTCATTAAGATGTCTAATCGCGTTGGTTCAAGCGGATGTGGGAAAACCTCTTTGCTTTTAAAGATGCTCCTTACTCCCAACTTTTTAGATTATGATAATTTAATAATTTTCATAAAATCTAGTTTTCAACCCGATTATCAACGACTCTCACAAGGTTTTAATGCGGGTCTTCAAAAAGAAGATATAATCGGTTTATTTAAACTTCAAAACAAACGAAATGATTACAACATTTAAGATATAATACAACTATTTTGTGATACACAGAAATATAAAAATAAATCAAAACCCATAGCTTGTATTCTCAGTGATAATACGGATGATATACCTTCACCCCAAGATTTAGATAAATCAAAAAAGAACCTCGTTATCTTTGATGATCGTGTTAATGAGAGAAACCAAACGGTTATGGATGGCGACTACACAAGAGGGAGACATTCTTCTTGTAATTGTATTAATCTCAGTCAATCATCGGTCGGTCAATCGGTCAATAAGAAACAATGCCAACACTTTTATGTCATTAAGCCTCCGTGGACAAAGTCGCCAAAGGTATTATGTTTTCAGGTTGTCCGTCCGTCCGTCCGTGATAGGTTTTCGTTACCGCGATAAGTTGAGAACGGCTGAAGGGATCTTAGACAAACTTGGTGCAGGTATGTATAATGAGGTAAAGATGAATTGATTATATTTTGGGATCTCAAGGTCAAAGGTCAGAGGTCATGTCAGGTAAAAATGTGATAACTTGTGAACAGCTGAAGGGATTTAAATTAAAACTTGGTGCAGGTATGTATAATGAGGTAAAGATGAAGTGATTATATTTTGGGATCAAGAGGTCAAAGGTCAAAGTCCTCAATAGGTCTGTAACATGAGAACGGCTGAATTGATTTGATTCAAACTTGGTACAGGTATGTATAATGATGTAAAAATCAACTGATTATAATTTGAGGCGAACAGGTCAAAGTCTGTTATAAGTCTATAACTTGAGAACGGCTGAAGTGATCTAATTCAAACTTTGTACAGGTATATATAATGATGTAAAGATTAAATGATTATATTTTGGGATCTCAAGGTCAAAGGTCAGATGTCATGTCAGGTAAAAATGTGATAACTTGTGAACAGCTGAAGGGATTTAAATTAAAACTTGGTACAGGTATGTATAATGATATAAAGATTAAATGATTCGATTTTGGTGTCCGAAGGTCAAAAGCCAAAGGTCAGAGGTCATATCAGGTAAAAATGTGATAACTTGTGAACAGCTGAAGGGATTTAAATTAAAACTTGGTACAGGTATGTATGTATAATGATGTAAACATAAACAGTTTAATTTCGGGGTCAAGAGGTCAAAGGTCAGGTCATGTCAGGTAGAAATGTGATAACTTCAGAATAGCTGAATGGATTTAAATCAAACTTGGTACAAGTATATTAAATATATAATAATGTGGGTGGAGGCATATCAGTCGACGTTGTGACGTCAAAGAGTGCCGTTCTAGTTCAAGTTAAATTCAAGAAGTATGAATAATTTTTGGAGAGATAATTGTTTGACATGATGTAGAAAAAGGAATATGAGGATTGTATGAACACATGACCAGAAAATATAAATATATTGTTGTGAAACAAGATGAGACACTTGATGATATATATTTTTATTTAATAAATAAATTAGCTGAATGCACCCGGCGTTGCCCGGGTTCTTTTTGAATGAATTTAATCTTCTGTGCATCGGTCTGACGTGAGCCCAGTGTCAGTTAGTGCTCAACGATTACTTGTTCTTTCTTCTGTCGGGCCCCACGAGAGAGAATTTTGAAAGCATGTGTTGCAATGAGTCGGATATTCCGATTAAGTGCATAAGTTGTACTTCAAGAGAATTTTGAAAGAAGAAGAAGATTTATTGGGAAATGGGCCCAGCCCAGAAGTGGCGGCCTCAACCGGCCTCGTCACCTAGCCTATAACCTTCTGGGGCCCGTCCCGACATTTTTTGTTTCAGAGGTTTCCTCCTATCTTTCACCGTTCAGGAGATTAGTGCGTACAGACAAACAAACAAACAAAAACTTTCTTTAATATACAGACTTGGCATTTAATATGGAATATTTTTTTTGTGGGGGTGAACTTACATTTCAAGATGACTTAGAACCAAAAGTTCATTGGAATGATGTTGAAATTATTCTAGATTTTGTTAATGTGACCTTTAAAAGAAACAAAAACCACATTTTACATTTCGGAGCAAATAAATTGATCCTTGAAAGTGATGTAAACTGATATCGAACTCAATTCACGGACAGTACTGTGTTAAACTTCTGTACGTTTTCCAGAAGTATCTCTTTATTTTGCACATTAGCCAAATTTTTTTTCAACAAAAACAAAAGCTAAATTATGATTGGGATTACGGACAGTAAAATTACAGTTCAGTACTTCGTGTAACCCCCACGAGCATTCAGGAGAGCACGTACACGTCGAGGCATGCTGTTCACGAGATTTGCCAAGGTTTGGACAGGAATTGCTTGCCATGCAGTGACAATAGCCTGCTGCAATTCACGCACAGAGGTCGGCTGCTGGTCCAAGTTGTCGATTTGACGCGTTAATTCTGCCCACAAGTTCTCTATCGGATTCATATCCGGGGACATGGCAGGCCACTCCATATGCTCTACACCATGGTCAGCAAGAAAGTGTTGGATCATGCGAGCATGATGAGGCCGTGCATTGTCATCTTGGAAGACAAAGTTTCCTCGAAAGGCTGCACGAGCAAATGGAAGCAATGTTTCTTCCAGAATGACCCTGTACTTGAACTGGTTCAGGTTTCCATTCAGAACAACAAGGTCAGTTTTGCCCCCTGCATGAAAAGCAGCCCAAACGGTCACCCCAACACCTCCAGCTTGGACTCTTGGCACTATACAACCTTCGTTGTGGGTTTCATGCACTTGTCTGCGCACTCGGACGCGGCCAAATTGACCATAGACCAGAAATCTAGACTCGTCACTGAAGGTCACGTGATTCCAGTTTCCTGGCTGCCATTGACGGTGCTCTCTGGCCCACTGCATTCGGCGCTGGCTGTGTTGTCTGGTCAGGCGTGGCTTTCTCAGGGGACGCCTGGCATGATAGCCTGCTTGAATCAGTCGTTGGTTGACTGGCCTTCTGGATACAGGCACATTTGTCAGTTGCTGCCACTCTGCCCTAAGCCGATTAGCTGACTTGGTACGGCCATTGCAGACTAACCGGTGCAGCTGGCGATCATCTCTCCTTGTGGTTCTGCGTGGACGTCCTGGCCTCGGTATTGGAGTAGGGACACCCCTCTGAGCATTTCGTTTCAGGATCTTTGACACCTGACCTTGAGTGATGCCATACTGCCGAGCAATAGCACGCTGTTTCATGCCAGAATTTCGTAAAGCCACCACTCCATGGCAAACAGCATTGTCAAGTTGACGGACCATCTCCAGAGGAAGCGGCAATAACTTTTGTAGACGTGCAGCAGTTGTTTTCCACTAATACAGAACGCAACAACCCTTGTATACCCGATTGTGAAGCCAATCGTCAAATGTACCTGTCCTTACATTTTGTCACGCCACCTGTGATATAATCCTGTTATTGACTTCTTGCTGCGAAAGACAATCAGTGACATGGTTCTTTCAACAAAGACATCACCGAAGGGTAAAATAAACTCACCAGATTGATATACTGAGTTCAGAAAGTAAACCTAAGTCAAGGAAAAAAAAAAATTCCATATTAAATGCCAAGTCTGTATATAGACTAGCCGAAAGCACCCGGCGTTGCCCGGGTTCTTTTTGAATGAATTTACTACTATAATTGAGCTTTTACTTGCGGCCGTAGAAGATTGACTTCTATAATTCAGCTCAGTTTTTAATTGCAAAATGGGCCCAGCCCGGCTGAAGCGGCCTCGACCGGCCTCGCCAACTAGCCTATAACCTTCCTGGGTCCCGTCCCGACATTTTGTGTTTCAGAGGTTTCCTCCTGTCTTTCGCCCTTCAGGAGATTAGCGCGTGCAGACAAACAAACAAACAAAAACTTTCTTTTATATATACAGAAGATAAGAAGAAGAAGATTACATACATAAAGGACAACTATTATTATTAATCTTGTGGGTAAATCTGCTTCAGGAAAAAACTTTCATAAATCTAGGCTCTTGAATAGTAAAAATGGAAAGATTGTAAGATTTTTTTTTTTAACACCCTATGATTCGTATTGTATCTTCAACAACCAGAGCAATGCGACCAGGAGAAGTTGAAGGGTGAGGATTATTACGACATTTCAATGGAGGAACATCTGCGATTGAGGAACGCAGGTCAAATATTTTAGGAGGTCTCTCTTGGCACGACAAAATATTCACATTGTAAGAGTGAGTTAAAGAAACTAAAATCTGGTGGTCTTGGGATTTTGGAGACTAATCCAGAAGGAATGAGACAAATTATGAAACATCTGAGTGATAATGGAGTTAAGGTTTTATCATCCGGTTTTTATGTTGATGAAGAAACTCAACGCCAACGTATGAAAAGCAGAGATACGAGTATTAGTGAAGAATAAATTACAACTCGTATTAATGCCAATAATGCCAATACATTTAATGAAATATTTCAAGAAAAGGATTTATTTGAACACATTTGCTTTAATGATGAAAAAAGGAAAATTTCCCTGTTGACCTTTACAATTCAGTAAATGATGTTTTCTATGAATAAATACAGAAAATAAATGTACAAGAAAGAGCATCAGGAGTTGGAAGGGAGGAGGGAGGAAGAGGGAAGGGCACGTACACTTTAAACATGTATATACATGTGGGATGTGTGTGTGTGTGTGTGTGTGTGTGTGTGTGTGTGTGTGTGTGTGTGTGTGTGTGTGTGTGTGTGTGCATATTTGTGTGTGTGTATGTATGTATATATGTGTGTGTGTGTGTGTGTGTGTGTGCATATATGTGTGTGTATGTATGTATATATGTGTGTGTGTGTGTATATACATGTGTGTGTGTATGTGGATATGTGTGTGTGTGTGTGTGTATGTGTATATGTGTGTGTATGCATGTGTGTGTGTAGGTGTATATATGTGTGTGCATGTGTATGTATACATGTGTGTGGGTGTACGTGTGGGTGTGTGTAGGTATGTGTGTGGGCATACGTGTGTGTATGTGTGTGTATGTGTGCATGTGTGTGTATATACATGTGTGTGTGTGTGTATGTATGTGTGTGTATGTGTGTGCGTGTGTGTGTGTGTGTTCGTGTGGGTGTGGGTGTATGTGTGTGCGTGCGTGTGTGTGTGGGTGTATGTGTATGTGTGTGCGTGTGTGTGTGTGTGTACGTGTGTGTGTGTACGTAGGTGTGTGTACGTAGGTGTACATGTATGTGTGTGTGTGTGTGTGTACATATATGTGTGTGTATATATGTGTGTGTGTGTGTGTGTGTGTGTGTGTGTGTGTGTGTGTGTGTATATACATGTGTTTGTGTGTGTGTGGGTGTGCACGCACATGCATTCACATGTTATCAGAAGTAAATACATCCGGTCTTCTGCTGTCGTTGGAGGACAACACTGTGCTGATGATACGACAGCCCGATATCATGGCGGCCTTCCCTTCCAGATGGTCTTCTGTTGTCGTTGGAGGACAACACTGTACTGATGTTGTTACTGCAGCCCGACATCATGGCGGCCTTCCCTTCCAGATGGTCTTCTGCTGTCGTTGGAGGACAACACTGTACTGATGTTGTTACTACAGCCCGACATCATGGCGGCCTTCCCTTCCAGATGGTCTTCTGTTGTCGTTGGAGGACAACACTGCACTGATGTTGTTACTGCAGCCCGACATCATGGCGGCCTTCCCTTCCAGATGGTCTTCTGTTGTCGTTGACGGACAACACTGCACTGATGTTGTTACTACAGCCCGACATCATGGCGGCCTTTCCTTCCAGCTGGTCTTCTGTTGTCGTTGGAGGACAACACTGTACTGATGTTGTTACTGCAGCCCGACATCATGGCGGCCTTCCCTTCCAGATGGTCTTCTGTTGTCGTTGGAGGACAACACTGTACTGATGTTGTTACTGCAGCCCGACATCATGGCGGCCTTCCCTTCCAGATGGTCTTCTGTTGTCGTTGGAGGACAACACTGTACTGATGTTGTTACTACAGCCTGACATCATGGCGGCCTTCCCTTCCAGCTGGTCTTCTGTTGTCGTTGGAGGACAACACTGCACTGATGTTGTTACTGCAGCCCGACATCATGGCGGCCTTCCCTTCCAGATGGTCTTCTGTTGTCGTTGGCGGACAACACTGTACTGATGTTGTTACTACAGCCCGACATCATGGCGGCCTTCCCTTCCAGATGGTCTTCTGTTGTCGTTGGAGGACAACACTGTACTGATGTTGTTACTACAGCCCGACATCAAGGCGGCCTTCCCTTCCAGATGGTCTTCTGTTGTTGTTGGAACATTCTGAATTGATGAGTTGAAGTGAAATGTTTTCGGCGGAATATTGTCTTTCCTTTATTGTCTGTCACACGGGGAGAGTGGATGACTGGAGGTGTGGAGGAAAGGTCAACATCGACGGAGATGATTCAGCAGGACTACTTTGTCCCCTCTGATGGTATATCGACCATTTGGGTCACTTGCCCTCTTTCCATGAAGGTCCTTCAGCAGCATGTCCAGCTTTTCTCTTTCAAGAAAGGTGTAATCTGGAGTTATAAAAATACTATTTGAGCGCAGTGAAGGATCATTCAAATTCCGTATTTTCCAGTTATTTGTAAGAATGAGATTTCTATCGGACTCACATTTGAAAACAACTTTCATGGGTCGGAATCTATTACCAAGATCCTTTCCCATGCGGAAGGTACATTCAGGCACGATGTTCAAGTTCATAGCACTGATCAACTTCGCCACAAGCTCCATGTCATTTTCACCTTCCCTTATTCCTCGGAACATGAGGTTCTTTTTACGCCTTGTAATCTCCGCTGGTTCATCTCTGAGATGAACGTCCTGCTGATGCTGCTGCACCCCGTCATCACCATGAGGCTTCTTCTGTCGTTGGGGAACATCCTGGTGCTTCTCTTGTGGTTGCTGCACCCCGTCTTCACCGTGAGGCTTCTTCTGTCGTTGGGGAATATCCTGGTGCTTCTTTTGTGGCTGCTGCACACCGTTATCACCTTGAGGCTTCTTCTGTCGTTCGGGAACATCCTGGTGCTTCTCTTGTGGCTGCTGCACCCTGTCATCATCGTGAGGCCTCTGCTGTCGTTGGGGAACATCCTGGTGCTTCTCTTGTGGTTGCTGCACCCCATCATCACCGTGACGCTTCTTCTGTCGTTGTGGAACATCCTGGTGCTTCTCTTGTGGTTGCTGCACCCCATCATCACCGTGACGCTTCTTCTGTCGTTGCGGAACATCCTGGTGCTTTTCTTGTGGCTGCTGCACACCGTTATCTGTTTCTGCAAACCCTCTTGTTGGATTCGTTGATGACCCCAACAACATCTCTTGCTCCCTTATCTGCACGTTGTGCTTCCTTTGTCTCATCTCTTGTTCTTTTCTCAATAAAATCAACTCTTTCATTTTCCATACCATTTCACATCCCTCTCGTTCTTCCTGTTGCTTTCCCTCTCTTCGATTGTTCTCTTCCTCCAATTTCTGCAGATTGCGCTCTGTATTTTCAAGCTCTTCGCATTTTTTGTGGATATGAAGCTGTCTTTCCCTTACGTTATCATCTTTTTGTTTCATCAATGCTTCAAAGCCCTCCTGTCGCTTCAGCTCCTGTTCCATACTTCTTTGCACATCTTGCTCCGATTGCTGCACTTTTTGCTTCTTGTTTTTAACATTTAATTCTTTTTGTTCCACAGCAAGCATTTTCTGCTTATGTTTTTTCTTGCTCCGTATTTCCCAGGACACTACTCGGAATCGTTCTCCCTGAAAATTATTTTTCTCTTTTGCCTGTCTGAGCTCTTCCTCATTTCTTATCCTGAGCTCTTCCTCATTTCTTATCCTGAGCTCTTCCTCATTGATCTTCCGCCGCTGCTCTGCTTCATTTTTCTCTCCCTGCTCTTCTTTCTCACGTTTCTTCCGTTCATCTTCCTCCTTTAGCCATAATGCTTTTTGCAATTTGAGTTGTGCGTCCTTTTCCTTCAAATCCTGTACTTTTTCCTCAACCAGCTGCTCTCTGCGTATCAGATTTCCTTCCTTTTGGACCAACCTATCCTCTCTTTCCTGCAGGTTTGCTTGCTCTGCCAACACTTTTTCTTCTTGTTCTTCATCTTCTTGTTCTTTATGAACAGAGTCTTGTTTTTTTGTGAAATCAATTTTGTCCTTCATCTCCAGAACCTCCTCTTCCTTGTGCTCTATGTTCTGAATCTCAAGGTGTTCATTTTCCTGAACCTCCTTTACCAATGGTGGCTCATCCTTCAATTCTTCTTTCCGTTTTCCTTTCCGGCCACATCGTAAACTACAAGATAAAAACAAGGATTCTCAGTTCAGGCTAAAATGAAGTATTACATGACAAGTAAAGTATTGAATGCATGCTTTTGTAAAACATAAACAACAACAACAGCACTCGGTAGAGCGCACACCGACGCCAGCCTGAACAGTTTGTTTTGTATCCCACTGATAGGCCGGATCTGGATTCAGACCTGAACCAAAATCTAATCGGCTTGTTCTTGTCACCGAACCAACTCGTCCACCAAGTTTAGTCATAAGTCATCCATAACCTTTTTAAATATCATGTTATATATTCGTTTTTCGCCCGATCTCCCAATGTGAAGAATCACTTAAAAATCAAATAGCTCCTGTGTCCGAATCCACATTTAGATATTCACCAAAATCGAATCGATTCGTCGTTGTTACACACCCAACTGGTTCACCAAGTTTCGTCCAAATCCGTCCATAACTTTTTGAGATATCCTGCTACGTATCGGTTTTAGCCCTGTCACTCAATGTTGAAGAATCACTTGGAAATTAAATAATGATCATATCCGAACATATATTCAGGCCTTCTCCAAAATCGAATCGATTGGTCCTTGTCACACACACAACCTGTCCACCAGGTTTTGTCCAAATCTGGCCATAACTTTTTGAGATATCTTGTTCACAGACAGACACATAGACAGACAGGGGTGAAAACATAACCTCCATCCACCTTTGGTGGCAGAGGTAAAAATGTTCCACAAGTGTTGCAATTCTATAGGATACGGAATCTCGAGTGTGCAGATGTAATTTAAACAAGGTTCGAGGATGGTTGTGGAACGATGAACAATGAACCCAAAACATAAAACAAGAAAGAGCAATCAGAGATTGCAAACCCTCGCCAGGATGTATTTTCAGTGGTTTTTAAGGCTTTAGTGTTATCTCAAATACGGCGGCCGAACCATATGATCGGTGACCTATGACGTCATAATTATCATTAAGAAATTATACAGGTGGAGTTGCACCTATGGTGAGAATTTGCTGCCAATCGGACCAACGTTTGCAGAGAAAATTATATTTATTCTGTGCAGACAAACAGACAGACAGACAGACAGACAAACAGACAGACAGACAAACGGACTAAAATGCAATACCATCTCCGCTGGTGAGGGTAACAAGCAAATACTTCATCATTGTCATCATCAGATTTATTTAACCACATTCCACCAATTTCATGTGGTTGTCGATTGATGGAATATCTCCATTTGCATCTTCTTTCTGCAAACTTACAATCTTCTCAATCGCTACGATGAAAAGTGCCGCCAATTCGGTGCCAGGCATGAGGGAAGTACCAGCACATCGCTCGACCATCTCAGACGTTCCACCCAAGTACGGTTGAGCGACATTTCGGCCCTCTACCCTGCTCGGAGCATCTGAACCGGTGGACCGATGTGACCACTTTAATAGTGGTTTGCCAGGATTCGGACAGGAAACTGGCCTGGTTTGGAATGACTGTAACATTATTACATGTTTCCAAGACAGGTTTGACAGGTGACTGAATGTCATCTTCCAAGGAGAGTACGCTCCATGTTCTCATACCCATGTAGTCACTGGATCAGACATTAGATTTGGAAAGATTTCATTATTCCGAAGAATTTAATGTGAACTCGTTTCAAATTTCTGAGCTATCTTGTCCCATTGGATGAAATAATTGTAAATATTGACGAAAAGTCACTTGTGTTCTTTACCTGTGACTGCAGGGCTTTTTTCTGTTACTCTTTTTCTTGAACCAACGTGATGGTTCAAATATAATTACTCCTATAAACAAGAGTAAGATGATCGTGACGAGCGCGACATCACGAACCATGGACATCCCTCCGTCCTCCACAGCATGATTCTGGAAAATATATGGTAATAGACAAGGGCAGGGGTAGGAGAAATGGTTATTTAATTTGACATTAAACTAAACAATATTTTTACAATTATTTTACAAAACCCAAAAGTTCATGACAAGTTAAGAAGACAAAGTTCAATCAAAGACTGCAGACCCTCGCCAGGATGTTTTCAGTGTTTTTAAAGGCTTTTGTGTTTAAACAAATAAGGTGGCCGAACCACGTGATCGATGACGTCATTATTATTTTTCATCCACCAGTTTATACCTGCATGATGCTGAAAAAATTTCATCTTGATCAGATGAAGTTTTGTACTTGTCGAATTATGACGTCATAATGGAGGCACCTATGACATCAATAATATATGTTATTCCACATGGAGTTTTTTTTAATGAGCCCTGTCTCCATTTTTTTCTGTGCAGCGCTTTTCAAAATATAAAGGTGCAATTTTTTGGGTTTTTCCAAGATGGCGGCCGAACCACGTGACCGATGACGTCATTATTATTATTTCTCCACCAATTTATGCCTACATGACACTCAAGAAATTTCATCTTGATCGGATGAAGTTTTGTACTTGTCGAATTATGACCTCATAATCGAGGCACCTATGACATCATCATTAACATATTTTATTCCCCATTGAGAGTTCTTTACAATGAACCATGTCTCAATTTTTTCTATTCCGCGCTTTCGGAGATATAGACGTGCAACGTTTTTCAGTTTTTCCAAGATGGCGGCCGAACCACGTGACCCATGACGTCATAATTATCATTAAAAAAATTATACAGGTGGAGTTGCACCGATGGTGAAAATTTCCTGTCAATTAGACCAACGGTTGCAGAGAAAATCATATTTATTCTGTGCAGACAAACAGACAGACAAACAGACAGACAGACAAACAAACGGACTCAAATGCAATACGCTTTTCTCTGGCGAGAGTAAACATGTTCTTGAAGTGTTC
Source organism: Myxine glutinosa (assembly GCF_964187855.1). Taxonomy (NCBI): domain Eukaryota; kingdom Metazoa; phylum Chordata; class Myxini; order Myxiniformes; family Myxinidae; genus Myxine; species Myxine glutinosa. Next base: position 32,249,609 of record NC_136273.1, read on the forward strand.
TGGAGTACATACACAACAGCTCGAGATTCGAACCTAGGTGAGACAGCTCAGAGGTGAGTGGGACTCTCGGGCTCGGCCGAGCTAGAAGTATAAGAAGCTCCGATATAATTTCAGGGACTTCTTGCAGCTTCAGTTGTCTTTCCTACTTTTCTCTTTTATCAACTTGGAGTAACCAATCACAAATGGAGATAATTATAGAATGCTATTATCAGAGATGTTCATGCAGTTTGTAAGAAGTTGATGATCATGTACTGATGTTATAACATTACCCAGAAGTTGATGATCATGTACTGATATTATAACATCACCCAGAAGTTGATGATCATGTACTGATGTTATAACATTACCCAGAAGTTGATGATCATGTACTGATATTATAACATCACCCAGAAGTTGATCCGTGATGGGGACTGGGGCTCGAGACAGTGTCCTTCATTAAAAGTATAATAAACGCTGTCTCCATCGATCTTGCCAAGGCCGTAACACCTGTCAGCTCAAAATCCTTTTAACTGTTGATTTGGTACAGGTACACATATCGGGAATTTGGTACAGGTACGCATATCGGGAATTTGGTACAGGTACACATATCGGGAATTTGGTACAGGGACACGGATCGGGAATTTGGTACAGGTACACATATCGGGAATTTCGTACAGGGACACGGATCGGGAATTTGGTACAGGTACACATATCGGGAATTTGGTACAGGTACACATATCGGGAATTTGGTACAGGGACACGGATCGGGAATTTGGTACAGGTACACATATCGGGAATTTGGTACAGGTACACATATCGGGAATTTGGTACAGGGACACGGATCGGGAATTTGGTACAGGTACACATATCGGGAATTTGGTACAGGTACACATATCGGGAATTTGGTACAGGTACACATATCGGGAATTTGGTACAGGTACACATATCGGGAATTTGGTACAGGTACACGGATCGGGAGTACATACGACATAGCGATTGTGAACACGATTATCGATCACGATTTGAAACACGATGGAATAATATTTACCGATATGAACAGTGATGTGGGTTTTATTGAAATTCTACAAATACTGTTTAGATTTTGATGATTTGCGTGTGATGTGATTTAACGGATCTTTATATGAATCGTTTAAAATAAAAAACCTTCAATTTCTGATATTTTACCTTTTCATTTCGGCTTCCCATTTGGAGCCCCGCCCATAGGGCCGGTAACGTTGCTCGTACAGGTAATTGAACCAAACACATTTAGAACATCAGTGACCTTGTTGTGACGTATCCGCAGGATTAAGGGGTGAAAGGCAAGAAACACCCAAGTAAGAGTTGACCCGGTACCGGAAATCCCTCGATCAGAGAACTCGACCGTATTTACATGTTATCTAATCCAAGACAAGACGATGCCGCGGCAGATCACTCAGGCCTTTGTGCAGATTTTTAGTCGAATCCAATTCCCCCTCGAATCGAAAACATTTGAAATTTAACACGGAACACACCACTTGTTCGCTTTCCCATCGACCCAAAACGAGTACGTCCGTTGTGTACCTGTTGTCTCTTACAATTCCCGCTTACCTGCTGTGGTGGTCGGGACGTCGCACAACGAACCAGCATGAACACCACAATGGGAATGAACCACATCTCTCGTCCACACCAATCCACGAATGAAGCTTCAACCACAGAGCTTTGTCTTAAGAGATCTCTGTTGTAGGAATTCTCATTGTGACAAATAGTAAACAAAGTGACGTCACATTGCACTCTGGCCACGCCCCCTATGCATTTTTTATATTAATAACCTGTATATTCATTTATTTATTTATTGATCCGATTACTCTCTTTCGGTGAAAACCACGTGGTCCAAAGTTTGAACACCACGAGTTTTATATTTTTCAAATATTTTGCACAAACGAGTAGAGAATTAAAAAAACGTTCACGTCATAATTTGGGACACTCAAGTTACCGACATTCCATAACATACACCTGGTCATTTAATTGATGTTATTATTATTAACAAGCAACGGAACCCGCCCTACGGGCGGGGCTTCAATTGGGGGCCCAAATGTAAAGGGAAAATATCAGAAATTGAAGGTTTTTATTTTAAACGATTCATATAAACATCCGTTAAATCATATTACACGCAAATCATCAAAATCTAAACAGTATTTGTAGAATTTCAATAAAACCCACATCACTGTTCATATCGGTAAATATTATTCCATCGTGTTTCAAATTTGGGCAATGGGCTCTCCAACATTCGATGTGTTCACGGTTTGAATTACGTAACGTAACGTTTGTGACGATGTTTGTGTTCACGTTAGTGAACCAACCAAAAAATGTCCAACTACCTACAACTCCAAACACCACACCACAGAGAATGTCCAACTACCTACAACTCCAAGCAGCATACCACAGAGAATGTCCAACTACCTACAACTCCAAGCAGCATACCACAGGGAATGTCCAACTACCTACAACTCCAAGCAGCATACCACAGGGAAAGTCCAACTACCTACAACTCCAAGCAGCACACCACAGAGAATGTCCAACTACCTACAACTCCAAGCAGCACACCACAGCGAATGTCGTTCTACCTACAACTCCAAGCAGCATACCACAGGGAAAGTCCAACTACCTACAACTCCAAGCAGCATACCACAGGGAATGTCGAACTACCTACAACTCCAAGCAGCATACCACAGGGAAAGTCCAACTACCTACAACTCCAAGCAGCATACCACAGGGAATGTCCAACTACCTACAACTCCAAGCAGCATACCACAGGGAAAGTCCAACTACCTACAACTCCAAGCAGCATACCACAGGGAATGTCGAACTACCTACAACTCCAAGCAGCATACCACAGGGAAAGTCCAACTACCTACAACTCCAAGCAGCATACCACAGGGAATGTCCAACTACATACAAACTCCAAGCAGCATACCACAAAGAATGTCCAACTACCTACAACTCCAAGCAGCATACCACAGCGAATGTCCAACTGCCTACAACTCCAAGCAGCATACCACAGGGAATGTCCAACTACCTACAACTCCAAACAGCACACCACAGAGAATGTCCAACTACCTACAACTCCAAACAGCACACCACAGAGAATGTCCAACTACCTACAACTCCAAACAGAATACAAGCAGGGCAGGAAAGGAACACAGGATAAGTCATCACACATCAAATGTGATGAAAGAGGTGACACACGAGCCAATGAGGTGAGGATCCGTGTCCTTGTTGACCAATGTGACCCACAAGCCAATGAGGTGAGGATCCGTGTCCTTGGTGACCAATGTGACCCACAAGCCAATGAGGTGAGGATCCGTGTCCTTGGTGACCAATGTGACCCACAAGCCAATGAGGTAAGGATCCGTGTCCTTGGTGACCAATGTGACCCACAAGCCAATGAGGTAAGGATCCATGTCCTTGGTGACTAATGTGACCCACAAGCCAATGAGGTGAGGATCCGTGTCCTTGGTGACCAATGTGACCCACAAGCCAATGAGGTGAGGATCCATGTCTTTGGTGACCAATGTGACCCACAAGCCAATGAGGTGAGGATCCGTGTCCTGGTTGACCAATGTGACCCACAAGCTAATGAGGTGAGGATCCATGTCCTTGTTGACCAATGTGACCCACAAGCCAATGAGGTGAGGATCCGTGTCCTTGTTGACCAATGTGACCCACAAGCCAATGAGGTGAGGATCCATGTCCTTGGTGACCAATGTCACCCACAAGCCAATGAGGTGAGGATCCATTTCCTTGTTGACCAATGTGACCCACAAGCAATGAGGATCCGTGCCCTTGGTGACCAATGTGACCTCAATGCAGCAGATGCAGATATTTAGGCCAACTCGAAATGGACAATCACCATATTGTCAGCTGAATGACCAACCAGATGATTTGATTGTGATGACATTTTCCAAAATCTGAATGATTTCATGAATACTGTTCCAAGTCCTAAATGGGTCTCTGTGGTGTTACATGAGTATGACATGAATGTATGAAAAGAACCTGACACAGTAACACAAGGCAGCTTATAACAAAACTACAATATCACTTTGGAGATCTCCCATATAAACACAATGTCAGTTTGTGTGTTTGCACGGATGTCTGTCCCCCTTCATAAGGGTATATTTTACAGGCCGATCTTTTAACACAAATGTGCATTCACTGCGGTCTCTTTTTGAGGATAAAACTAATCGAAAAAACATTTTCGACTCATAAAAGTCCTCACAGTCGTCGCCAAAAATATTGGCACCCTTGCACTTTTTTCAAATAATGCACCATTTCTTCCTGAAGATTGTTGAAATTAAATAATATTTTGGTATCCACACATGTATTTATTAGGTTTGCTGTGGAACAAAACAAAAAAAGCTGAAAAAATTAGGAAATGTTAGCTTATTCCACACAGAAATCCTAAAATGGCCCTGACAATATTATTGGTACCTTTTTGAAGTTGTTAGAAATAATTAGATTTCAAGCAGGTGATTCTCCTTTACTTTGGAATTGAACTCACCTGTGGTGAGATGCAGGTGCCCAAAATATAAAATCACTCATTCAATCAGTTTGAACAGAGAAAAGGAGTCATTCTGCTGTTTTGTGTCACTGTGTGCACAGCAATGAGCATGGAGAAAAGAAAGAAAACTAGAGAATTGTCTGAGGAGGTCAGACACAAGATTGAGGCCATGCATGGACAATCTCAAGGCTACAAGTCCATCTCTGGAGACCTTGATGTTCCTGTGTCCACCGTATGCAATGTTATCAGGACGTTTAAGGCCCACGGCACTGTCGCCAACCTCCCTGGACATGGCCGCAAGATAAAACTTGATCGACGATTGCAGCGAAGGATTGTTCAAATGGTGGAGAAACCACCTCGATCAACTGCCAAACAGATTCAAGCTTACCTTCAGACACAAGGTACGACAGTTTCAACTTGCATCATCCGTCACCAACTCAATGAAAGGGGGTTCTATGGTACGAGACCCAAGAGGACCCCACTGCTGAGAAAGCCCGACTGGAGTTTTCCAAAACATACCTGAACAAGTCAAAATCCTTCTGGGAGTATGTCTTGCAGACAGATGAGACCAAATTCGATCTTTTATGGAAAGCACATCATCTCTATGTTTACAGAAAACAAAATGAAGCCTTCAAAGAAGAGGACACCTTCCCTGCAGTCAACATGGAGGACATTCAGTGATGTACCTTGAATGTGTGCATGGCGTCATGAAATCAGGAGATAACCAAGGCATTTTGAAGCGCAATGTTCAACCCAGTGTCAGAAATCTTGGTCTCCGTCGAAGGTCATGGGTCTTGCAGCAGGACAATGACCACAAACACACTTCCAAAATTACCAGGAATGGTTCAAGTCAAAACTCTGGACTGTTCTGAAGTGACCAGCAATGAGTCCAGATCTAAATCCCGTTGAACACCTGTGGGGAGATCTGAAAACAGCAGTTGGGAGAAGGCACCCTTCAAATCTGGGAGAACTGGAGTAGTTTGCACAAGAAGAGTGGCCCAAACTACAGGTCGAGGGGTGTTGGAAGCTCATTCATGGCCATAGGAAGCTCTTGACTGCAGTTATTTTGTCCAAAGGACGTGCTGTCAAATATTAAGTCCAGGGTGTCAATAATTTGGTCAATGTCATTTCTTTTTATTTTCTGATTTAAAAGGATTTATTAAGTTCTGAATCAAAAACAAATGTTCTGTAATATTAACAGTGAAATAAAGAATTGAGGAGATCAAATACTTTTGTCAATTTCAACTTATTTTTAGAGAATATTTTGAGTTATTAGTCAGGTTCACTATGTTTTTTCGTTCAAAATCATGGTACATTAGCAAACCTATACATTTTTGGAAACGTTATTACATGGAAAATCTGAAAATCAATGTTTACATTTGCCAATTCCGACCAATTCGATTCGACCAATTCGACCAATTCGACCAATCGACCAATTCCATTCGATCCATTCGACCATTCGACCAATCGCTTCGATCGACCATTCGACCAATTCGATCGATTCGATTCGATTCGATTCATCGAATTCGATTCGATCGACCATTCGACCAATTCGATTTGCCAATCAATTTGACCGACCTTTGCTTGTGTGGAACGGACTGTGAAAACGATGCGGACTATATTGTCGGATACGACACACAGGACAGTGATGACGAACTCTAAATGGCATATTCTGTAATCGTGTATGTTTGATGCCATTGACTGCCTGTGTATATTTTGTCATTGACTGCCTGTGTCGATGTGAAGTTATACTGACTGCATGTGTTTATATGATTTTGCTGACTGCCTGTGTATGTTTGGTGATATGAATTATTGTGACACATTTTGATGTTATTAACTGCCTGTACAAAATGATAACATGTATTTGATTATGCAACTTATCGCGAATATAAAGACAGTATTTTGCAATTCAAAACCTTTGATTCGTGTCTTACCATTCCCCATAGCACTAATTTGATACTTTCATTGGATTCCTTGTCCCTGAAAATATAGGTTTAGTATATTTTAAAAAGTTTTTAGGGTAATTAGAGGCATAAATAGAACAAAATATGTATTTTACAGTGGCCATTTTGAAAATCCAAAATGGCCGCCATACAGGTATCTCTCCAAATGTAAACATTGATTTTTAGTTTCCTTATGCTATAACCTTTCCAAAAATGTATAGGTTTGCTAATCTACCATGATTTTGAACGAAATATAATTTATTGACATCGTGAACCTGACTATATTTGAAAAAAGTACAAGGGTGCCAATATTATGGCCACGAATGTATGCAGGTAATTCAACCAAACACATTTAGAACATCAGTGACCTTATTGTGACGTATCTGCAGGATTACGGGTGTAAGGTATCTCGACAAACTACGATTGATTGTTGCACACGTTTATTGACTCTGCCTATACAGGCCCGATTAACTGCAGCGCCATGCGAGCTGGGGCGGAGGGATACCATGCGGTCATGGTGTAGGGATACAACGGTGAATATTTGCAGCTTCATACATGACATCCTCCCTTTTAAGTCCAAAATTACCAAGAGCAATACGTGCTAGATTTCCAGAATTGACATTTCAAAAGCAACATTTCGAAAACATGCGAAACTAGAACGGGCACTCGGTAGAGCGCATACCTTCGCCGCAGCTACTGTTCTGTACTGTACTAAAATACGATTTTGACCTTTTCGTGACCTTGACCTTGACCTTTGACCCGATTGCTCCCTAAATCTAATCAAATGTGTCCCGTATAATAACCAATCATCCCACCAAATTTCATGCAATTCGGTTGAATACTTTTTGAGTTATGCGAATAACATACACACACACACACACACAGACATACAAATAAATACACAGCGATCAAAACATAACCTTCCGCTTTTGCGAAGGTAAATATGTGTGCAAACGATTATGAGAATAATGAAAATACGTGAAAACAAGTACACATACATTCAAAGTACACCGCCCCATGCCAAATAATTAAATATGCTGCAGCGCGGCATTGCCGGGGCGCCTCCGGCGCCCGGCAATACCGCAGTGCAGCTCATTGAGGCTGCATTGGGAGGGAGAGGTGTACACTAATTGATTGATTAATTGTATAATTAAAATCAATAAAAGATTATCACAAAATATTTTCATAATCAATTGGCTAATCGCATAACTAAACCACTAGTGCTTCATCCGAAGATGTATCTTTTAGAAATTTAATTAAATAAGTCATTTATAAAAAATTAAATAATTAATTGATTACTCAATAAATAATTAATCGATTAATCAATAAATACTTAATAGATGAAATGATTAATCAATAAATCAAAAATATCCTTGATAGCCACATCACTTGGTCACTCATGTCCAAATATTAGCTTCCAAAGCTCAAAAGATGCCTGAGATATTGGCCAAATGAGAAAGAAAATAAATAAATGATTAATAATGAAAATAAATAAATAATAATCATAAAAAAATTAAATTATTAATCAATTTGGTCAGAGAACACATAAACTACCACGATTTCATCAGAATCTGTAACTTAAAAAAAAACAACATTTTTTGTCATTAATCGAATAATTAAATAATTAATCGATTAATTGATTAATTAGTAAATCAAAAATATCCTTTGCAGCCAAATCACCTGGTCATTGGCATGTCCAAATATCAGCTTCCTAACTCAAAAGGTGCCTGAGTTAATAATGGTCAGAAGAGAAATGAAATTTAATTAATTAAATAAGTACTTAATTAAACGCTAATAATTAAATAACTCCTCAATTAATTGATTATTCAAAAAACAAAAAATACCGTATTTGACAAAGGACTTGCTCACTACTGTGCCGAGATTTCAGCTTCCTAGCTCAAAGGATGGCTGAGATATCGCCCGGACAACCAAGAAAGAAAACAAACAAGAAAGCAAGAAACCAGAGTGAAAACTGAGTACTCTCTTTCAGCATGCGTCACTGCCGAGCCCCCTTTGGTGCCCGGCAATGACGATTTGCAATGCCTGGAGATGGCATAGGAAAGGAGCGGTGTACAATAGAACATGTGTCAACCTGAAAATAGAACATGTGTCAACGTGAAAATAGAACATGTGTCAACGTGAAAAAAAACATCTTCAAAGATTCAACCGGTCGGGTGTTTTTCTCTCACGCATTGAGCGTCGCGGTGTACCAGTGGATACAGAGTCCGAGGTGATCCCTTTGGGTGGCGGTGTACCAGTGGATACAGAGTCTGAGGTGATCCCTTTGGGTCGCGGTGTACCAGTGGATACAGAGTCCGAGGTGATCCCTTTGGGTGGTGGTGTACCAGTGGATACAGAGTCCGAGGTGATCCCTTTGGGTGGCGGTGTACCAGTGGATACAGAGTCCGAGGTGATTCCTTTGGTCTGCACGAAGGGTGTAGCGTTCGCAGAGGTTTTCGGGGCATCCGAGCCGGCTGGAGCGGCCACGACGATCTCCGGCAGTGGCGGGTCGAACTGTTGTTCTGACTGTGACGATGCTGCAGGCTCTATCGACTCACAGTGACGGTAGGTTATGTGGTCCTGGTGTTGACGAATTTCGCGGGCGTCCTGCAGGCAAATCACACAGGACAGTGGACCTGGCTTCTCGATGATGTCCCCCGGTAGCCAAGTCGCACGTGCACCAAAATTTCGGGCAAACACTGGATCTCCAATGTTGATACAGCGACTGTTGGACGTCTTATCGTGCACCAACTTTTGATTAAGCTGGCTCTGATAAACGTTTGATGATATGTCTGGTTTAAGATTGCCAAGTGTCGATCTCAAGTGTCGTTTCATCAATAACTCAGACGGAGCTGCACCGGTTGTTGATTCTGGCGTGATGCGGTATTTGAACAGGAGACGAGAAAGCTTTGTTTCCAGGGTTCCCTCCTGAAGTTTCTGCAATCCGGATTTGATGATTCCCACGGATCGTTCGGCCAAGCCATTTGAAGCCTGGTGATGTGGTCTGACAAACTTATGTTTGATGCCGTTCCGACGTGTGAACTCGGCAAACCCGGTACTGGAAAAACACGAACCGTTATCATTCACGATCATCCTGGGCAGACCATGAGTGGCGAAACAGCGTCTGAGTCTTTCGATGACAATGGCTGACGTAGTACCACGCGTCACATAGGCATCAATCCATTTTGTGTGCGCGTCCGTAATTATTAGAATCATGCTGCCGTTAATAGGCCCGACATAATTGAGATGTAGGCGATGCCACGGTTCGCTGGGCCATTCCCAGGGATGCAGTGGCGCTTTCGCAGGTGTATTCCGGGTGCTCTGGCCGGGGTAACAATGTCGAACATGATCTTCGATATCAGCATCAAGATTCGGCCACCACACATAGTTTCTAGCGAGTGACTTCATCTTCACAATCCCGGGGTGACAGTTATGGATTTCATCCATGACCCTGGAACGCAAATTTTCCGGGATCACGACACGACATCCCCAGAGTAGGCAACCATTTTCCACGCTGAGTTCGTTTTTACGTGCTTTAAAAGCCGCAAAAGCTGGGTCACCCTCAGGTAGCAAATGCCATCCAACCTGTACAGCCTGGACAGTTCTGGACAGAAAGGGGTCTCGTCGAGTATAAGTGCGGATCTGGCCGGAATCGACAGCACAATCTTCCAGATGATCCATCAGTGCGATAATGGATCCTGGTGTAGGCGAATCATCAACGGATTCTGGAAGGGGTAACCGACTCATGGCATCTGCATTTGTGAAAGACGAACCGGGCTTATAACATATGGTGTAGTCATAAGCAGCAAGAAACAGGGACCAGCGGATGATCCTGGGCAGTAGTGTGTCAGATGTCGCCTTAGTTGGACCAAACAGACTGATCAGCGGCTTGTGATCAGTGCGAATCGTGAAATGATGTCCAAGAAGGTACTGGCGAAATTTGCTGACGCCGAAAACGATTCTGAATCCTTCCTTGTCAAGTTGGGAATAGTTCTTCTCTGCCGGGGACAACGTTCTGGATGCAAATGCAACAGGTCTTTCCATACCATCAGGCATCACCTGTGATAATACACTCCCCACTCCATACCGACAGGCATCGTATGTCAGCATAACATCCTTCTCTGGATCAAAATGAACGAGAACATTGGACGATTTGAGCAGATCTTTAGAGGTCTGGAATGCTGATTGTTCAGTAGACACCCAGCTCCAGGAGTTTCCTTTCCTCAAAAGCCGATAAAGGGGGCCCAAAATGTCGGTCACATTTGGGATGTAACGACCATATAACTGAAGCAAACCGAGGTATGACTTCAATTCGGTCACGTCTCGTGGGGCAGGAGCATCCTTGATAGCTCGGACTTTCTCATCTGTCGGGTGTAGACCCTCGGCATCAATCGTATGACCCAGGTACGTGACTGATGGCACCATAAACTTGCACTTGTCTCGACGCAAACGTAGGCCGGACTCTGAAATCTTCTTCAGAACTCTATCCAGGTTTTGTAGATGTTCCGCGTCCGTACGACCAGTAACCAAACATCATCCTGGTAACAAACGACGTTGCGTTCGGCGGCAAACAAACTGTCCATGACACGCTGATAAATTCCAGGTGCAGATTTCACTCCAAAACTGAGTCGGTGGTACCTGTACAACCCACGATGTGTGTTGATGGTAAGATACTGTTTCGAATTCTCGTCCAAGCGGAGCTGTAGATAGACAGATTTGAGATCGAGTTTCGTAAAAGTCTTGCTTCCCGTGAGACGAGCATAGAGCTCTTCGATCCTCGGGATTGGATATTTATCCAATGAAGAAGACTTGTTCACGGTCATTTTATAATCTCCACATATGCAGATGGACTGGTCCGATTTGATGACAGGAATGATGGGCGCCGCCCACTCGGCATACTGGATTTGCTCGATGATGCCCAGATTTTGAAGATGATCCAGTTCCTTGTCAATCCGCTCCCGCAGGGCGAAAGGGACTGGGCAAGCTCTGCAAAATATAGGATTGGCATCCCGGTCAACACTGAGTTTAGCCGTATGTCCTTTCAAGGTTCCAAGCTCATCCTTGAAGACATCCAGGTACGTATCCAGCACATTTGTGAGTGTGTATGCTGCGGTAGGAGAAACGTTGTCTGCCCGGAGTTGATGAATGCTTTTCCACTTCAGTTGAATTATGCTCAACCAGTTCCTGCCGAGTAATAAAGGGCCCTTTCCAGGAATGACGATCAGGGGTAGGTGAAACTCACGGTTATCGTAGCCCACCGTGACGTCACATGTACCGCAGGGAACAATCTTCTCACCTGTATAGGTGGAGAGTCCATAGGTAGTAGGTTTCAGATGGGGTCGGTCCGCATCACTCCACAGGTTTGTGAAAACTGCATGGCTGATGAGCGAGACGGCCGCACCAGTGTCGACCTCCATTTGCAATGGTCGATTGTTGACGACAACAGTGGCAACAAGAGGGTCCCGCTTATGGTGAGAATCAATATTAAACAGGTCACACGATTCTGAGTTGTTGGAAAGAGAGCTCACCTGGTCACACTCAGGTTCCTCCGAACTGATAAACTGATGAATCTTCTTGATAGCAGCGTTCCCTTTTCCCGATTTGCGAGTGATGCAAGCTGGAGCAATATGGCCAGTTTTCGAACAGAAATGGCAGGTTGCATCTTTGAACCGACACGTTTCCGGAGGGTGCTTTCCGTTGCACCGAAAACATTTGTTGTGTGTTTGAGACTGCACTGGCTTCTGACGAGGAGACTTGTTCCAACGTTTTGGCTGAACATGATCCAACCGATTCACAGCAGAGCTGGTACCAGACGAGCGAGTGGCACCGATGCTTGTAGCTTTGCGTTCAGCACTTCCCATGGAAATGGCGGTGTCTCTGGCATTTTGGAACGTCAGTCTTCTCTCAGCAAGCAGGCGTCTTAGTTCGGTGCCTTAACGACGGAACTGGCCGAAATAGTTACACGTCGGACAAAAGCACCAAATTTTTTTTGGACAGTCCCACATATGTGATTTTTGCCTAAGCTCCAAAAAATTCGATGCATCTGAGGGCTGTGGCGTCACAATGACGTCACACGGTGTTACAAATGCTGGACTGGGTTAACAGGCGCTCCTACTTGTTATGTGGTCCCACTTTTTGTGTTTCATGTACTATTTCGCGTGGTACTAAAGCTTATAAATTTGTTAATAAGCATTTCAATGAATTTTGTCATGCTCTAAGGACCTTTTCCAAGCTAAAATACAGCATTTTATTGTAGCCGATAGAATATAATGTTCGTTGCTGTACTCGCACTCGTATAACGCATTGTTGCTCCCAGTCATAACCAACAGAATTAAACAACTTATCTTCACTGTTTTTTCTTAGATGATGTTGATGTGGTAAAGAAAAGGACACCCCACCCACAGGTCGATATGTATTGGACAGCTTGTGTTATCTGTCAGAGAAGTACCCCAGAGCAGCTTAATTGTCCACAAAATCGCCAAAGCTGTGATGCTTTATCAGTTTACAAGGCATTCTTCGAAAATGTCGAGGAATTTAAAACCTTGGATGCACTACCCGTGCGCATTGAGTTCGGGACTGATGCAACACTGGAACAGTTCCTTTCAAACAAGGCCTCTTGGCATTGTTCATGCCACCAGAAATTTAACAATGCTAAACTCAAGAGAGCAAGAGAAAAAAAAACAACAGGTAAACAAGACATCAGACACAACTACTCGCCGATCAATCAGGCAATCAGCACCAGGAAGCAAGGATGTTTGCATTTTTTGTGAACAAACCTCGATAACCAAGCTTCATGAGTTTTCAACATTCTCTGCAGATCAGTCATTGAGAGATATGGCACTTGAAATGCAAGACCAGCGAATGCTTTCAGTACTAGCTGGGGGCGATTTGATTGCCTTGGAAAGTAAGTATCACATGTCTTGTCTCACGCAATTGTTACGTGCTCCTCCCCAAACCCCGGTCACGGTGTACCTCCGTCCTCCGAGCCCCGAAAGGAGTCACGGCAGAAAGATGTGTTATTCTGTGTGTCAATGACCAATGGTGAAACCACACCAATTGTTACGAAAAAACAAGTATTGTATTAAGGTCACACAAGAATAACAGCACAAGAACAATATTAATCAATTGTACAACAAATATTATATCATTCCTATGATGGTACCATCAGTTTCTTACAATATAACTCACTGTGCTCCAAGTGAGTGAAAATAAAATTCCCAAAGTCTCTGTCCCGGCACCAAGCCAAAGTCGATCCACGCTCCGGTGATCGCAAGAAAAATGTCGTATCGAGACCAGAAGCCAGCTTGGCTGACAGTCATGCTGCCAAAGAGGCACAAAGGTGCCCCCAAAAGGCAACTGGGAAATCACACCTTCGGGTATGAACGTTCAACGGCTCCCAAACGGAAAACCACAAATTCCCAATCGAAATCCACGTTACACACGCAAACCAGGCTAACGGCTGGGTGTGGTGAAATGGCTGGAGTGAGGTGAAAAGGCTGGAGCGATGCAAAATGGCGGGAGCGAGGCAAAATGGCCGACGGGCCCGTACTGGAGGCGTACCTGCACTCCAACAACGATTCTCTTCGGAATCAACCGCAAAACCTGTCACGCAGGTTTATCTGTCACAACGATCACAACTCTGTTGCAGGAATCCCTTTCCCAGGAAACCCAAAGTTCGCTCGTGACCCCGTTCGCCAGCGTCTCCTCGAGACCTCAAAGCAGCTCGGCTTTTCTTCCCGACCTCACTTGCTCCGCTTTTTTTTTTGCTCTTCTTCTTCCGGTTTCTTCCGATCCCGTTTCCGGTTTCTTTTAAAACACTATTTTTTTACCTTTTGAAAACAGTTATCTCCATTTCACTTAAACGATAACAATAATAGTATATGGAACCAAAAATGCTTACAGTGGATGAAAACCACAACGACGGAAGTGACGAATCCGTAACACAATACAGAAATCAGTACCGAACTCACCAACGGCAAATGAATACAGATACAAGCACAGACGTCGAACGAGCTAAAGCAAGAGCTTTTGCCAAGCTTGTATCGCACATAGAAAGTTTGATTGAGGATGGAACATTTATTTTCAAGCTGGGTGACCTCCATCAATTGTTCCAGACCAGGGTTATTGAGCTTGGCTGTGATAGTTCATTGGACAAGACACGATTCAAAACCAGGCTCCTCCATCATTTCATGGATATGGGTTTACAAGAACAGTCAGATGGTAAAAACATAATTCTTGTATTTCCAGAAGGTATGCGTGACATGCTTAAACAGACTTTAGAGGAAGACAACTATGAATCAGAAGCTCCTCAGTTTGCCAAGGTTGCAAAAATGTGCAGGAAAGAATTTCTTGCGGAAGAGGGGTGTGCTTTTTCTGGAAATTTGACTGAGTGCCAGAGGAACAGCTTGCCCAACACGACACTGCTTGTGGCGATGATTCTGTATGGACCAAGGGTTGATGGATCAATCGAATATCCCCAGGCATGTCTTTCCATAGCACAACTGTTACTTCATAACAGTAAGAAACGAACTCCTTCCGCAGCCTCAAGTTGTCGATACAGTACTGACAAAGAGCCTCCGCTCCCGGTATATGTCGGTATGAAGATACACGCTGCTACCAGACAAAGAACATTAGTGGAACACCTTGCCAATCTGGGTTTGAGCATTTCCTACAGTCGTGTGCTTAAAATAGAAAATCAGTTGGCCCTATCCACATGTGAGCAATTTAAGATTGATGGTGTTGTAATGAAATTGTGTCTTAGTTGAACACAGGTGCTATGCTGTCTCCGACCACTGATGGGCTTCCATAAGAACTCGGACGGACGTCGCTCCGATTCATTCCTGTGACATTTATTCTGTGTGGTAGTGCATATTCGAATGGTGCGTATTGCTAGATGTTCCAGGCTTGCTTGTATCAATTGCCAATTCATTATTACTTCTATGATTACGGTATACTGATATTATTCTTGTTGATTTCTTACAGGTGTTGCTAGAGATCGATTCTGAATTAAACCTACGATTGGGACAATGTTGTAGATCTGATTTTTACAACAGGTGTAGTGTGTCCACCCAACTTAAGAAACGGTTTATTCACAGTCAGGGCTCTGGACAATATTGACCACGATCCGGCATCTACTGCAGCCAAGGTGTCGTTTCATGGAACTGGTATTAGCATTACACAATTCCCAACCCTCGATGATCCTGTAATACCTGGACAAACAATTCTCGTCGAGAAAGACCCAGACACCAAACCATATCTTCCAGACTCGTTTGCAATAGTACAGGCATTAAATGTGAACATGACATCCACACGAATCCCTGCAGTACAAACAACGTCACACAATGGGCCACTGGGGGAAGCGAAGTTCAAAGAAGATGAATGGGTGCAGCGTGCCATTACACCTCTCAAGAAGGATACCCTACAAAATGGCGATGCTTTATCTTGGGCGGCGTATCACGCATCCACTCAGCCCCCCCCCCGCCCCCCGACGAACCCACCAGCTATTACCGCGCCTCTACCTCCATTTGCTGAGAAGGCCGACACTCCTTCTATGATTAAGCACGGAATGCATGTTTTAAAGTCTGCCACAGAATTCCTCAACCTGGGCCAAATCCCGGTTCCAGATAGCGATTGTCCCATTTTTGCAAACCCTAAGTATATCCAGTGGAATTTTTCAGAAACCCATGGAGAAGACAAACTCATTATCATGTTTGGCGGGCTTCATATTGAAAAAGCTTTGTGGAACACTCTTGGGGACTTTTTAGCAGATAGTGGCTGGACTAACACACTCACTGATTCTGGCATAGCAACGACTTGCAAGGCCGATTCATTTCTCAAAGCAGCCCACATCACAAGAACGAGACATGCTCACCAAGTGACTGCGTTGGTACTGTCAAAATTACAACGTGACGCATATGGGACTCATCTTAATTCCTCCGATGTAACAGATGACTTTAATAAATGGAAACGGCAAATGATAGAGAAAAGCCCAACCTTTCAGTTCTGGGATACTGTGCTTCGCACAGAACTCACTATCCTCGTCTTCATTCGTGCTCAAAGAGAGAACAATTTCCATCTGTATGTCGAGGCTTTGGGAGCGCTGATGTTTCTTTTCTTTGCTCTCGATCATTACAACTACTCTCGCTGGATTTCGGTACATATCCGAGATATGCAGTCGCTGCCTGCTGCCATACGTGATATTTCACCAAGTGTTGGGTGGTTAATAAGACAAATCACAGATTTTCTTCTCTGCCAATTGATCAGGTCCATGAGCAAGAAAATGCAAAGGTCAAGGGCGTCGGAGGTGTAATAGGCCTGACAGCAAACCCGAATGCTCTTAGGCGGTGGATGATTTCCAGACCTGAGCAAGCTCGGCTGCTCAACGAATTCGAGAACACTTATCTCGCGAGAACAAACCACTAAATCAATTACCACCATCACGAGGAGGGATTATTCACACAGGAGTTGTTCAAAAACCAGACCAACGAATTATTAAACGTTATAACAGAGTACAGCAACCTATTTATGGATGAATGCCCTGAGCTAATCGTGTTACACGAGACTGTGTGGATGAGTCTGTGGTAAACACAATTCGCAACATGGAACAGTTAGGGGAGCTGCAGTACTACAAGTTTAGGAAGGAAGTACTTGACGAAAGATCGAAACTTATCCAAGACCCCATTAAGAAAAACAACTTGCCACTTTTCAAATCGCCGAAACGAACAGTAAATTCAAAAGCGAAACAAATTGCTGCCCTTCGCAATGATGTAAACTTATTTGGGCGTCTGTATATAGCAAACCAGCTAAGGGAAGGTGACCCAGACCTCTTTTTCAGCCATGAAAATCAGCTCCATCCTCCATCACTGTCGGCATTTGGAAAACTTCGTACAGGAACGAAGTCTGACCTGCTTGACTGTTTGGACAGCAGCGAACAGCCTAATCCACCAAACCACTTTGACGTCAAAATCCTTGATGGTGCAGCAATTGTCCATAGTTTGCCAACTTCATCTTCGTCCACTTTCAAGGATTATGCTGAAAGTGTATTCAAACCGTTCATGCGGCAAGAGTTAGACAAGGACAGTCGGTTAGATCTGGTATGGGATCGATATTTACCGAGTAGTATCAAAGAGTCAACACGTGATAAGAGAGGCTCTGGAGTAAGAAAGAAGGTATCGCCACAGACTAAAATGCCATCCAACTGGAAGGACTTCCTACGAGATTCCAGGAACAAAGAAGAGCTTTTTGATCTCTTATCCCAGATCGTTGATGGGGAAGAGTGTCCTCCTGACAAGGAAATGTACATCAATGCAGGTATATTGGTTTGCTTTGACATAAATTATTTCCTTAACAAATCTGAAAATTATATTCGATAACTTATGTTCCGTTTCTTTTTACTGTTCAGACCGCTCAGTAATATCCATCGGTAGCAGTGATCCAATGCCGGATTGTTCACACGAAGAAGCAGACACACGAATTGTAGTTCATGTAGTTCACGCACTGAAAAATGGCTCCAACAGACTTCTTGTACGCACTGTAGAAACGGATGTCATTGTCATCATCGTCAGTCTATTTTTCAAGTTGCTGGCACGTTATCCAGAAATGGATATATGGGTTGCATTCGCTATGGGAAAAGCCTTCCGTTATGACCACATCAACACTGTCAGCAGCAGTCTCGGTGAGAAAACATCTCGTGCGCTTCCGTTGTTCCATGCCTTCAGTGGGTGTGACACAACTTCAAGTTTCTTCAACAAAGGAAAAAAAGAGTTCATGGAAAGCTTGGAAAGCATATCCACTGGCTGCAGAGGCTTTTAATACCATGGTCGACAAGCCGTTTGATCCAGTGGAAACATCGTCTAGAACCTTTCAGATCATAGAACGGCTTACGGTTGTCTTATATGATCAAACCAGCAATGTGGACATGGTAAACGAGGCCCGTCGAGATCTGTTCTGCAAGAAAAGCAGGAGTCTGGAGAACATCCCTCCTCCGCAGGTAAATAATCTATTTAGTTGTTATATCAACAAACTTTTTCTCTCATGACAGCATTTTAATCCTGTGTTACGTCTTTGTAGAATGCCTTACATCAGCACATGAAAAGAGTCGCCTATCAAGGAGGGATCTGGACCACAAGTGAACAGTACGATCTACAGATTCCGTCTCCCAGGGGTTGGGGGTGGACAATGGAGGATAATAAGTGGTTACCAGTGTGGATAACTATCCCTCAAGCAGCGGACGCCTGTACGGAACTCATAAAATGCAACTGCAAGTCGGACATAGGCTGTTTGAGATGCAAATGCTCCAAAGTCGGACTACCATGTACTGACGATGAGGTCGTCAGTCACCGTCATCATGTCTTGACGTCTTGAGTCTTGACATCAAAAAAGGATATTTGAGAAAATATCGCCTCATCGAAAACAAATATCATCGAACAGCACTGTCGCATATCGATGCCGTGATGATGTTTTATGTCACATGGTTTGGCAGCCATCTTGGATAGAAAAACTAACCTTATCCGATCAACACAAAACTTCACAAATGTGATTCCCTGCCCATACATATGCAGAGTGTACATTTTAAAGGTCATTTGTCATGTGGTATGGCAGCCATATTAGCTTGAAAGGCGATATTTAAAACAATCCCTTCTCTGAAACTGCTTCACCGATCGATGAACGTCATGACGACGTCAAGATGTCAAGACGTCAAGATGAGGCACCTTGAAGGCGATGAGGCGATGACCTGTGCTGTTGCAAATGTCAAAAATAAGCTAATTATTTGCCATGGAATACTGTTCTGGCTCTTTTTTAACGGTCTTGCTTCCGATCTCGTCATTATAACTCTCATACTACAAACATGCGTGCACTTCAATAAACACAAGGTTGCTGAATACACCAAAAATGTCATTTTCTAGCTAAATGACGTCATTATGACGTCAAAATGACGCCATTCTAACGTCATTTTAGCTTCAATTTTTATAACACTTCGTTTGTCATCAGTGTATATGTATTTCATTAAAAACACAATTGCTGAACATTTGGTACCTGTTGTTTCCTGTTGATTATCCACAAAATGCTATTTTCGGCAATATGACGTCATAAACGACGCCATTTCAGCTTCCAGATTCACGGAATGTTTGGAGCTTAGCTTTTTCTCAACAAGTGACCTCATGCAGGGATTGTGTAAAAAAAATGGTGTTTTTGTCCAGCGTGTAACAATCCATTTACTAAGGTACCAGACGATCTATTAGTGCGGTCATCGGACATGCCACCCACCAGCAAATCACGGAGCATGTCATCAATCGTGTCCCCAAACTCACACAGATGTGACAGTTTTTTGAGGTGTGCAATGAAGTCTGCGATCGACTGACCTTGCTGCTGTCTGCACATGTAAAAATTAAACCGACACAGGATGACTGAAGGAGATGGATTACTATGTTCCTTCAAAGCGGCCTTGAGCTGTGCATACGTGAGCTCCTGGATTGTCCGAGGCCGAATCAGGTTTTTAACGAGTGTGAACGTCTCACCTCCGCAAACGGACAGGAAGACGGCCTTCATCCGGGCTTCGGTCGCGATGCCGTTCGTCTCGAAGGAGAAAGACAACCGCTCGGAATACGTGTCAAAATCTCGCTCATTAGGGTCGAATTCATCGATATGGCCAAAATAAGTCATGGTCTTGATGTTTATCCTCGTCGCCATGGAAGGTATCTCGACAAACTACGATCGATTGGAGCACACGTTTATTGACTCTGCTGATACAGGCCCGATTAACCGAACCATCCGAGCTGGGGCGGAGGGATACCATGCGGTCACGGTGTAGGGATACAACGGTGAATATTAGCAGCTTCATACATGACAAAGGGGTGAAAGACAAGAAACACCCAAGTAAGAGTTGACTCGGCACCGGAAATCCCTCGATCAGAGCACTCGACCATATTTACATGTTATCTAATCCAAGACAAGATGATGCCGCGGCAGACCACTCAGGCCTTTGCACAGTTTTTTCGTCGAATCCAATTCCCTCTCCAATCGAAAACATTAGAAATTTAACACGGAACACACCACCTGTTCGCTTTCCCATCGACCCAAAACGAGTGCGTCCGTTGTGTACCTTGTCCGAGCGCGTGCGTTGTGTACCTGTTGTCTCTTACAATCCCCGCTTACGGCTTACCTGCTGTGGTGGTCGGGACGTCGCACAACGAACCAGCATGAACACCACAATGGGAATGAACCACATCTCTCGTCCACACCAATCCACGAATGAAGCTTTAACCACAGAGCTTTGTCTTAAGAGTTCTCTATTGCAGGAATTCTCATTGTGACAAATAGCAAACAAAGTGACGTCACATTGGACTGTGGCCACGCCCCCTATGCATTTTTTATATTAATAACCTGTATATTCATTTATTTATTTATTGATCCGATTACTCTCTTTCGATGAAAACCACGTGGTCCAAAGTTTGAACACCACGAGTTTTATATTTTTCAAATATTTTACACCGAGTAGAGAATTAAAAACGTTCAGGTCATAAGTTGGGACACTCAAGTTACCGACATTCCATGACAGACACCTGTTCATTTAATTGATGTTATTATTAATAACTAGCAACGGTACCCGCCCCATGGGCGGGGTTCAATTGGGAGGCCCAAATGAAAAGGCAAAATATCAGAAATTGAAGGTTTCTTTATTTTAAACGATTCATATAAACATCCGTTGAATCATATTACACGCAAATCATCAAAATCTAAACAGTATCTTTAGAATTTCAATAAAAGCCACATCACTGTTCATATCGGTAAATATTATTCCATCGTGTTTCAAATCGTGATCGATACCCTATGATCGTGATGATCGCGAATCGTGATCGATAATCGTGTTCACAATCGCTGTGTCGTATGGCGTATGTAATTATATGGATTATTTTTTTGGCGAAAATGAAAAGGTATCATAGGGTTGATGAAACATCCGACATTTCTCGCGGTATTTCCCTCTTGCACGTCACACCTGTCCCAATGATACTGCAGCACACTGATACCATCTGTGTAAAAAATGGGACGGGCACGCAGATATTTCAGGACCCGTGCTTTGATGTCTTCTTCATTCAAAAAACATCAATGGGCTGACAGGATTGCCCAGGTCCTGGAGGTATGCACCCTGGCCTTCGAGCTGTCCAGCTGGGGTTTCAATCCCAACCCAGCTAATAATTATGAATTATGATACTGGTGTTTCACAGGTAGATTGAATCATCAATATGCGTGTGCTGTCCTTTGGATGTACGTTAAACTGGGTGTCCAGGTGAATGAGATCATGAAGGTCCCAAAACACTTTTGCCCAAATCTTTCCTCCTGTTGGCTGAAGCTCGAATTTTTTGGTGGTGGCAACCAACAATGTATCCATTGCATGTTGGCTCAACTTGACTCTGATGTGAAATGATTGACCCAGGTCTCATCACACATCACATTCTGCTTCTTCAAAAAAACAAGACTGCTCGTCTCACAATGGCATAGCCGGGTTTGTTTGATACTTTAGCTGCAGAGGATAGTATGACCCGGGTGGGGATAGTAATTAGCAAACGAGAAAGAGCAATCAGAGATTGCAGACCTTCACCAGGACGTGTTTTCAGTGGGGTTTTTTTTAAGGCTTACAGTTGACCACTTACAGTTGACCGCAGTTCTCATTGCTTCCAGTGGCAGTTTGGAACTCCGCCGTGAGTTTTGCAACTGGGGACAGACGATTTTTACGCATTTCGACACTCGATGGTCCAGTTCTGCGAGCTTGTGTGGCCTACCACTTCGTGGCTGAGCTGTTGTTGCTCCTAGACGTTTCCACTTCACAATAGCAGCTCTTACAGTTGACCGGGGCAGCTCTCGCAGGGCAGAAATTTGACGAACTGACTTGTTGGAAAGGTGGCATCCTATGATGATTGTGCCACGTTTGCCACATTTGAGGTGCCACGTTTAAAGTCACTGAGCTTTTCAGTACGGCCAATTCTACTGCCAATGTTTGTCTATGGAGATTGCATGGCTGTGTGCTTGATTAGATATACCTGTCAGCAATGGGTGTGGCTGAAACAGCCGAATTCACTAATTAGAAGGGGTGTCCGCATACTTTTGGCCATGTAGTGAACTTGTCAAAAAATAAATTTGCCAAGTAACAAACGGGCTCAAATGCAATACCCTCTCCTCTGGCGAGGAAAATAATGTAAGTGTTAAAAAAAATTCAATAAATTCCACATTTTATCCTGGTTGATTTGCTCAAATGATCTCGAAATTAGTAAATTAGTAAATTAGTAAGACTGGTAGGTAAAGTAGTGTGCTATTGCCAAGACCACAATACAAGACCAAGACCACTCATAGTATAGAACCTATTGAGGGAAATAGGTCACAGAGGGCGGTCATGTTGAAATTCAATATGGCGGCCACCAGGGGTTCTGAATTTTTGGGCGCCCCTCAGGAAAACAATTGTATAGGTCCATACTACATCTGTGCCAAATTTGGTGCTTTCCTGAAAAAATGAACGATGCTTCCTCTTAACTGCTCTGCTATATGGAGCCTGAGACATGATGATCTGATTTACATTATACAGATTGTTTGAATGAAGATCAATGAAAGGAATCAATCTTCTTTAAACCAATCTTCACGAAACTTCACCAAATGGTAGATTTGGTGGTCTCACAGAATCCTATTTATTGAGGTCAAAAGGTCAACATAGTCCAAAGGTCAAGCACTTTTTCAGATTTCTAAAATTGTCAATTTTAATTTGATTAACTTAAAATTTGAAGACGATTTGCATATCAGGTCACTGAATTCAACCAGCAATTATTTTTGAGGTCAAAAGGATGCTCCACAGAGTGCCATTCTGCTTTATTATCTTTTGGCAAGCGTCGCTCGATGAGTGATTTTTCATTCTTTGATTACTGAGCTGAACCTTAATTTGCTTTTGTTCATGAATACCACCCTGAGATCCTCTTTGTGTTTTGCTTGCGCATGTTCCGAGTGAGTCACAACCTTTTCGAAATGTTCAAGTCAACACGGAATTTGGTTTGTTCAACAAAATAGCGTCCAATGTTAGAAAGTTCGTCCAATGTTAAAAAGTTTGTTAGCCGATTGTTATGAAAATTTAATGAAAATCCGATGCCGATTGTTATGAAAATTTGAAAACTGATAAATAAAATGATAACATTTGATGTAGAAAAAGTACAAAAAGTTTTAATGAAAACAAAAGCCGCGTCGATGTTACACAATGCCTAGATGCAGCTGTGCCTATAACGTCGATGTTATAGGCACAGGACATTCCTATTGATTCGATTACTTGATGTTATTTTTGTGCAAAGTGAAAATATATCTCGGCAATTTTCCCGTCTGTTATTTCAGGCGGTGTATGACTGACCATGCCGCGATTTAAAAAAAATATATCTCGGCAATTTCCCGTGTGTGGCGACACGTGAACGAAGCTATGCTCCTCTCTCCACATTATTGTGACGACGTATAAATTAAATATTTCATCGTGACGATTGTCATCAAATGGACGAATTTTTAATATATCTCAGCATTTTCCCGTCTGTTATTTCGGGCGGTGTATGACTGACCATGCCGTGATTGTAAAAAAATATATCTCAATGGACTTGAAGTTACAGGCCTTTGAGAATTCATTTCGTTATATAAAGGGCAACTTTCATCGGATTTTCTTCCCGTTTTTTTTCAACCGAGTCTAAAACTATGTTAGCGACTGTGAAAAATGAAATGATATATCGAATTTGATTTGAAAGAAAACTGTGTGAGAGAGGAAGACACCACGGGCCTACAAAACAGGCCTCAAAGCTATGCGAGTTAATAAAATGGTGGATATTTGTTTATATGAAGCCTCTCCCACAATGGATGGAGCTATGGTTCCCAGAATGGGTGGAGCTTTGAGGTTTTGTCTTCTCTGCAAGAACAAGAAGAACAAGAAGAAGAAGAACAATAAAAACAACAACAACAGCAGAGGGCACTCTATGAGCAGCGTCTGCGACGCGGCTAAAAAGGAAATAAAGTCGAATAAAATAAAGAAATATAAAATTAAAATAAAACAACATGAAAAATATCACAAAAATATACAACAAATGACAAGAACAAATAAAACACATGCAGCTAAAAGCGCTCTATATCAAGGATGAGCAGGGCTTGCTCATGGGAAGGAAAGTTCAAGTAGCTTCCTTGACTACATTGTGAAGATGACCCACAGTGAAAACATGGATATCGGGAAGGAAGATCACAGCAAGCTTGTTCTTCACGTTGTTCTTGGAAGCTCGTTCTCAAGGTAACCAGATATGCGCGAAGCAAGTGAGTCCACATGTGCAGGTGAACCCTTCAGGATACTCTCTGCGCTCAACGCAGTGCCGAACATGCAGAAGGCCTTCAACGAACAGCTCGGTAAGTACGTGGACCAGGCAGCCCTAAAGCGTCGCCGGGCTGGCCAGCCTCAACTGCCGGCAGCAGCACAGAGAAGACCCGCCGGTGTCGCCGCTCGAAAGCCACAGTAGTGGTGTGGAGACAAAATTAAGCAGTGCCCGGTTAGGAGGTGTATAATGTTGATAAATGAAGTTGCTTTGTTCACTAAAGTTCCTTGTTCCAACATATCACTTCCTGCATATGCGAGAAAGGCTGCGAAACATCCCGCTTGCAGTTTGCGAAAGGTCTGGCGAACGAGAGGGGCGTGGTAAAATCACGTGATCTACGAATGCCGAAAAAAACATATACACACAGAGACGGACACTTCAACTTTTAGCCATTGATGCAAAAATGTAGTTTAATTTCTCTTGTGGCTGCGTAACCAAAGAAACAATGTATTTACGACGGCCGTCTCAGCTCCCGTAGGCCATATATCCCACCTGCCCCCCATCCCACCCTCTTTTCCAACGTAATGCATAGTAAATGTCGTCATTTTCAACTTACCTTGTACATTCATAAACCCAAGATATGTCCTTCCCATTGGTGTTCATAAACAACCAATCCAGATACACAGTCCATTCAATGGTAGCAATCCTCCGGGGATTTACACTTGGGCCTTGCCCCAGTCTACATCATCGGGAGTTTTCATGAAGGGCAGCTCCCCGTTTGGCGAGCTGAGAAAGTTTTCCAAGTCTTTCGTTGTACAAAGGCACAGCACTTCCTCTCTGGTACTTTTCCAAGTATTTTCAGCTTATTTTAGAAGCTTGGTGAGCCATTTTAAGTAACAATCCTTATCTCCGACACACTATATACTCTATGATGCTGTGAATGCCGCCATTTATTGAGGTTTCTGCGCATGCATGCCATGCATTCTGTGGCGGAATATATCATTTCAAAAGTTCCGCATTAAAAATCAACAGATTCAACATATATTTGTTCTATTTCCTGTATTTGCACGAGCCCTGTGGGGATCTCTATTTCCTGTCATTTTATAGGGTGAGGAAAGGGTCCGTCTTCAAGATCCATTCTATCATTGACACCAGCTAAATTATTTTGGAATTTAATGATCTTTTTTTTTTGTATACAAGATCGTGGCTCGTGAAAGAGCTAACATTAATCACACAAAAAGGCAACCGACACATAAAACACAAAATAAGGGGAGCAGAACACAAGATGGGGAGAGAGGGGGGAAGGACACAAACACAACATTAGAGAGCAAGGACATCGAGAGAAATGTGGGAGGGGGAGGGCTTGGGGGGAGGTGGGAGAGGTATAAAACACATCAACACTGCAAGGACTTCCAGGAAAGAAGTTGGAATTTCAAAAAAAGTGTATCTGGGGTGAATTAGCAGGGGTAGAAAAGATCAAGGTTTTGGATGGGGGAAGATAAGAGATGGTGGTGAACAGCTGTTTTAAAGACAAGGAGGGAGGAGTGGGATTGAAGGGAGTGGGGGAGTTTATTCCAGAGGCGGGAAAAAATGGGAATGAAAGAGTGAAGGTGAGCAGAGAGCCTAGATTTTGGCAGTTTCACCATAAGAGGGTTGCTGGCAGATCTTGTACGACCTGTAGGAATATTAGGGGGACAGAGCACAGAGAGCTGGGGGAGCAAGGCTGGAGAGGAGTCGGTAGAAGACAGAAAGACCACCAACCTGCCTGCGGTGAGTGAGTGAAAGGCCCTCGGAGTTAGCTTCATCACAGGAGATTCCAATGATTCTGAAAGCTTTGGTTTCAACAGCGTGAAGACGAGCTAGGTGTGAGATAGGAGCACCGGCCCAGAGGGGGGAACAGTATTCCATTGAGCTGCGGATGAAAGCCTTGTATAATAATAATAATAATAATTCATTTATTTTGTATAGCGCTTTTCCAGAAGCCCAAAGGCGCTTTGACAGAGTGGAAAACATAATGCATAACAATACATGAAAACAACAATTGCAAAAAGACAAGAATCAAGAAAACAAACAGCAGCGATATACGGCATATATATAAGACAAGAATCAAAAAGACAAGACAAGAATCAATAGGGAAATATTTAAAGCAAAAGGAGGGAGAAGGAGAAGAGATAGTCAGGGGTTAAATGCTGTGGGTTGAATGTTGAATGCAGCGTTGAACAGGTGGGTCTTTAGTGATGTTTTGAATGTGGTGAGTGAGGAGGAGTCTCTGATGGTGTGAGGTAGTGAGTTCCAGAGGGTGGGAGCAGCGATGGAGAAGGCCCTGTCCCCCCAGGATCTGAATTTGGTCCGGATGGAGGGGGTCAGGAGGTTGGTACCAGCAGAGCGGAGGTTGCGGGTGGGAGTGTGTCTGGAGAGGAGGTCAGCCAGGTAGGATGGGGCCAGGTTATGGAGGGCTTTGTATGTCAAGAGGAGGATTTTGTACTGGATTCTCTGGGGGATGGGGAGCCAGTGAAGCTTGTAAAGGACGGGGGTGATGTGGTCACGGGTCCGGGAATGGGTGAGTAGACGGGCAGCGGAGTTCTGAATGTATTGGAGTTTATTGGTGATTTTTGAGGGTGAACCATAGAGGAGGCTATTGCAGTAGTCCAGACGGGAGGTGATGAAGGCGTGGATGAGGGTTTCTGCAGCCGTGGAGGAGAGGGATGAGCGGAGACGGGCAATGTTTTTCAGGTGAAAGAAGGCTGACTTTGTGATCTGTTTAGTGTATTTGTCGAAGGAAAGGGTTTGGTCAAAGATGACGCCAAGATTCCGGATGTGAGGGGAGGTGGATACTGGGATACCGTCGATGTTGAGGGCAAAGTTATGGGTGGATTTTGTGAGCGTTTTTGGGCCAATGATGATTATTTCAGATTTATCACAGTTAAGCTTGAGGAAGTTGATTTGAAGCCAGGATTTTATTTCAGTGATGCAGTTTGTCAGGATAGAGTGGGTGTCGGTGGAGACGGACTTGGTGGAGATGAAAAGCTGGATGTCATCGGCGAAGCAGTGGAATTGGAGACCATGACGGCGGATTAAGTGACCGAGCGGGGACAGGTAAAGGATGAAGAGGAGGGAGCCAAGAACTGAACCTTGGGGGACACCTTGGGGGAGGGGAGCAGTGGGGGATTTGCAGTTATTGATGGAGATGAACTGGCATCTGTCAGAGAGGTATGATTTAATCCAAGAGAGGGCAGTGCCGGTGACGTTAAAGGTGGATTCAAGTCGGGTGAGGAGGATAGTGTGATCGATGGTGTCAAAGGCAGCGCTGAGGTCGAGGAGGACGAGAATGTTGAGGTTGCCAGCGTCAGAGGAGAGGAGAAGGTCGTTGGTGATTTTGAGGAGAGCAGTTTCAGTACTGTGGTTGGAGCGGAATCCGGATTGGAATGTTTCATACAAGTTATTGGCAGAGAGATGATGTTTGAGTTGAGTGGCTACAGCGCGTTCCAAAACTTTTGACAGAAAGGGTAGGTTGGAGATGGGTCTGAAGTTGTTTAGGGTGTCAGGGTTTAGACCAGGTTTTTTTAGAATGGGGGTAACAGCAGCAATTTTGAGGGAAGGTGGGACGATGCCTGTAGACAGGGAGGAGTTTATTGTTGCAATGATAAGTGGAGAGAGAGCAGGGAGGGAGGCTTTGACAAAGCTGGAGGGGATGGGGTCAAGAGTGCAGGTGGCAGTTTTCATTCCTATGAGGAGTTCAGAGAGGTCAGTAGGAGAGATTGGGGAGAACCGAGACAGGGGATGGCAGGACAAGGGGGGGCAGGTGGTTGGAGGGGGAGCGGGTGCGGCGGTGGTCAAGCTGTTGTAGATGTTGTCAATTTTGCGTTGGAAGAAAGAGAGGAAGGAGATGCAGTTGTCTACTGTGAATGACTGGGTGGTGGTGTTCAGGGGGCGGAGGAGTTTGTTTATTGTCGAGAAGAGTGCTTTTGGGTTTCCGGAGCCAGAGTGGATAATTTGAGAGTAGTAGGCAGAGCGGGCGCGGGAGAGGGCATCTTTGTAGTGTTGTATGTGGTCCTTGTAGGCTTGGGAGTGAACTGTGAGACCCGTTTTATTGCGGAGTCTTTCAAGTTGGCGAGCACGAGTTTTCATCAGGTGGAGTTCAGGGGTAAACCAGGGAGCAGAATGGGTGAAAGAAACTGTTTTGGTTTTTACAGGCGCAAGCTGGTCAAGGCAGGAGGAGAGAGTGTGGTTGTAGTAGTCAGTGAGGTCGGAAGGGGTGTGGAGGTCAATGAAGGGAGAAGTGGACATTTTTTCAGAGAGGGTGGATGAGAATGAGGTAGGTGAAAGAGCGTTTAGCTTACGGAAGTTGATTGTGCGATAATGCCTTGGTGTTGGGGCGGGGATGTTGATGGTCAGAGTGATGGCTAAGTGGTCAGAGAGGGTGAGGTCGGAGCCATAGAGATGGTGCAAATTTAATCCAGTGGAGCAGACAAGGTCCAAAATGTGACCACGGATATGGGTAGGAAAGTCGACATGTTGAGTGAGGTTAAAGCAGGTGAGTAAATCAGTGAAGTCAGTGGTTATTGTGGAGTCAGTGGAGTCCATGTGGATATTGAAATCACCAAGGAGGAGGATTGAGGGGGAGAGGGAACATAGCTGGGTCAGAAAGTAGGAGAAGTCAGACAGGAATGATGGGTGTGGTTTGGGAGGGCGGTAGACGACAGCCATGACTGACTGCGTGTGACCAGAGAGTTTTAAAGCCAGGTGTTCAAATGATGGAGCAGATGAGATGGAGATGAGGTTGGTCTTGATGTCTTGACGGTGGATAACGGCAATTCCACCACCTCGGCCCTCCGAGCGTGGTTTATTGACGTAGGAATATCCATTGGGTGTGGTGAGGTTGAGTGTGTAGTAGTCCAGAGGTTGTTGCCAGGTTTCGGTGAGACAGAGAAAGGTATGTGGTGTATGTTTCGGTGTATGTGGTGAGGAGCTCAGGTGTGCCAAGGAAGGACTTCGCACGACGGAGGATGCCCAGTCGGCGACTGGCTTTGGAAGCCAGCTTGGAAATGTGGTTATCCCAGGAAAGATCATGGCAGATAGTGAGACCCAAAAGCTTGAGCGACAGAACATCTTAGAGAGGATTGTTGAGAAAGTAGATGGGAGGGTTTTCCAGTCGGTCTTTTCGGAGAGACGTAGTAAGAGTGTGGGATTTGTCAGGATTGAAAGACATGTTCCACTTGTTTGACCAGTCTGTGATTTTGTCCAGGTCTGCAGAGAGTGAGGAGGCTGCAGACTGCCAATCTGAGGGATGAGGAATGGAGCGGCAGAGAGTGGAGTCATCAGCAAAGAGATGGAGAGGATTTTCCGGAGAGTCAGAGAGATCATTGATGAAGACCAGAAATAGCACATGGCCCAGAACACTGGGTTGGGGAACTCCAGCCAGAACAGGAATGGGAGATAAGAGAAATCCATTCAGGGCCACACGTTGCCTACGACCAGAGAGGAAGTCCGCAAGCCATGAGTGGAGATTTCCATGGATACCACAGGAGGAGAGTTTGGTGAGCAGAGCTGGGTGCCAGACCGTATTGAAGGCACGTGATATGTCAAGGGAGACAGCTCTGATTTCCTGTTTGGTATTGAGGACCTCCATCCATTGTTGAGACAGCAGAAGCAGCATGTCCAGAGTAGAATGGCCTGGTCTGAATCCAAATTGATGATCGGAGATCAAGCCATTGGAGAAGAGGATGGATTTGATATCCGAAGCAATGATGGATTCCATGATTTTGCTGATAATTGGGAGCAGGCTGATTGGTCTGTAGTTGCAAGGATCTGTTTTTGCACACTTTTTGTGTAAAGCGGTAATGTTTGCTGATTTCCAAGATGCTGGCAGATGACCTTGAGCAAAAGAGAGGGTGAAAAGAACAGAGAGAGGTTGAGATAGAGCGGCAGAGGAGGATTTTCGGACCCGTGGGCTGATGCCGTCTGGTCCAGTTGCAGAATCAGAGTCGAGGTTTGACAAAAACTTCTCCACCTTGTCAGGAGAGAAGGACACAGAGTCCAGGAGCAGTTGGGTTCGACTGGGAAAGGTGGGAACAGAGAGAGATGGGTTTGGGACACAAAATTTTGACGCAAACACAGAGTTGAGGCATTCGGCTTTGTCATATGCGGTGTCAACTGTGTCGCCATTTGAGATAAGGGAGGGGATGGAGGGGGAACAAACACCAGAAACGGATTTGACAAGACGCCACTAGGATTTGGAGGAAGGAGACAGGTTTGAGATTCAATCTTGAGTGTGGAGAGATAGTGCTTCCTGGCACTCCTGAGGGTAGACAAACACTTGTTCCAAGCTTGGTGTAAGGAACTGAGATTGCCTTCAGTTGGATTTGCCTTCCAAGAGGAAATATAGATGGAGATATTGCTTGGTCCAGGGAATGGAGAAGGGGTTGCAAAATTTAGAAAAGGAAAAACTCGGACAGTGGGGTAAAGAAGTAAAGGTAAATAATGTGTTTGAAAACATTGAGAAGGGGTAGGGAAGAGTGGAGGGGGAAAAATTCCACCATTTTGTAAAAGTAATATTTAAATGATCCCACGCACAAATCCACGTGACCTTTAAGAATTTCTTTGAAAACCTTTCTTGAGCGTTCATACTTTATGGCAATTTTCCTTATTTATTATGACCTCTGAAATGTCGCCTATTTGACCCCTCCAGTGGAAGAATGTATATGGCCGCTGGCATGAAGGCCGCAGCGGTCCACGACTGTTGCTCTTTGTTCTCGGCGGAGCAACCTACGCAGAAACGCGTTGCGCTTACGAGGTCACCGCAACCAATGGAAACTGGGAGGTCCTTATGGGTGGGTTTTTAACCTTTACATTTTATTTCAATAAAATAGCACTCTCATTACTAATCTCACCATCACACCCCTTGCCTTTCCTCATACACCTCCTGGGAAATGTAATGCTGATCTTGATTTCTCTTATCCATGTATCCGTCCCTATGCTCCTCATCAGGATCCACCCACTTGATGACTCCCAAGGACCTGATAACCGATCTTCGACACCCAGATTTTAGGCCAGGAAGTCGAGTTGGCTTTTCAGACTCGAGTCAAGCATAACCTCCCCCTCACTTGGCACAATGGGCATCCAAGTCCTGGTCATTTGCCGAGGCCTAAGTGCAAGCTTCATCCGAAGCATTTTCCGTCTTTCCTTACATTCCCGTATTTCAATATTTTAACACAAGAGACGCTGCTTCCACCCATTCCCCTCTCACCCAACCCCCAAAAAACTTCAGCTCAACGCCTGGTCTTACAGCTTTAACCCCAAAATGCATATCTGTTTACCTGAGAATAACCTCAGATCTAGCCCAATTTTTCAATGAGTTTCACAACTCCATGTGAGTTGGTACTCGGCATCAATGGTCTACTCACCTGCTCATGTAAGTTGCACCCCGTTTCTTTTAAGCATGGCAGTAAGCACATCATGTTACTTCGGACCAAAATGGGCTGCATCACCAATTCAGGAGTTACAAGTCCGACAAGTGGCGGAAAAAGCCAATTTTGGAATTCTGCGGGCTTCCTGCATGTCTCCTGTTTCATGTTTTCCAGCATGCTCATTGTACACCTATGCTTGTCCTGGAGTGTATTTCAACCTCTGTCCACGTACCATCCTCGAGTATTCCCTGAGCTATGCAAATGTGAGCAGGCTGGGAAAGAGTGCTGGACCTGTAGAGAAAAGGTTTTACTTGTTAGTCTGTCCTGTTCTTTTAGAATTTTGTGATACTAGGGCGTGCCCGCACGTACGTGCTTGCCCGTACGTGCTTGCCCGTACGTGCGTGCAAAAAAACATGCGTGCAAACAACAACAACAAAAAAAAACTTTGAAACCACGTGGCAGTAACGACCACAGAACCCCCCCCCCCTCTATTTACATGAAATGGTTTGCTCCATTCGCAAAGCCAAAGCGAACGGCTTGCACGTGGCAGTAACGACCACAGAACCCCCCCCCTCTATTTACATGAAATGGTTTGGTCCATTCGCAAAGCCAAAGCGAACGGCTTGCGAGTACGGTGACCATACCTTGGGAACCACTTGTCCGATTAATTTCAAACCTTGAAAAGGCACATCCTCGGGTCCCCAGCAATATACCTGGCAAGTTTCAAGTATATCGGACCGGTAGTTGTCGAGAAACAGCGGTCACAGACAAACACACACACACACAGACACACACACATACACACAGAGATTACTGGAATTATAGATAGACGAGGACGTGCCCGTACGTGGCGTACCCGTAACCGTACCGTACCCGTACCGTACCCGTACCCGTGACGTGCCCGTAATGAATATGTACAAAATATAAATATGTATGTACTACAATCGATCGTACCTTACAACAATCAACACAGATTGCAACGTCAAATAAATGAATACGCTCTCAAATGTGCCGTCCGAGGCAGCGTCTGCTCGCCACGTTCAGCGTCACTATGACTATCCGTAAGTCCGGAAGTGACGTCCTCATTTGACTGTCCGGAAGGTCGCATATCGCAGTTACGATGAATCGCAAATTAGTTTTAATTAGTTTTAAAACATAGTTTAACGCCAACATAGTTTGCCAACGTGAAATAAATGAATACGCTCTCAAATGTGCCGTCCGAGGCAGAGTCTGTTCGCCACGTTCGGCACACGTGATAGCTCGCTGCTCTCTGATTGGTTGAATCGTTTTTTGGACATAGCTCGGTAACTACTTGTCCGATTAATTTAAAACCTTGAAAAGGCACATCCTTGGGTCCCCAGCAATATACCTGGCAAGTTTCAAGTATATCGGACCCGTGGTTGTCGAGAAACAGCGGTCACAGACAAACAAACACACACACAGACACACACACACACACACACACATACACACACACACACACACACACACACACAGAGATTGCTGGAATTATAGATAGATGTTGCTGTGCACTTGTCACGGCATGTTTATTTCGTAGTTGAGGCATGCTTGCACCACCATCTGTCCACCATAAGCTTTAGCCCACGTTTGTGAAAATATTCTGTTTCCAAAGTGATTGTCCTCTGACCATGCATTTCACTGGTTGAGAGCCATGGGGGGGGGGGGGGTGGTCTGGGGGGGCAGGAGGGGTCGGGAAAGGTAAAGGGAAAGCAAGGGGGTTGATTATTACAGATGGTGATTCACATTATTCCCACCTATAATATTTTCATTATACTCGAACTGCGAACCAACGAATATTTGTTTTTGTTCTATTTTCGGGAATCGCTTAATTTTCTGTTCGCTTCTGTCACCGTCAATTATATTTACAAAATATGAAGTGAAACTTGTTTCTTGGTTTAAATATCGTTCCTGAGCAGAGGTGAAATTATAAACCTCTCTCAATGTTCTTCTCTGAGAACCTCCTGAGCCACATATCACTTTGAGATTGTAGAAAATTATTTTTCCATTGACCTCTTGACATCCATTAAATATTTTAAACCCTTCAACCTGCATGCTTTATTACCCTCGCCAGAGGAGAGGGCGTGGCATTTGAGTGCGTTTGTTTGTCTGTTTGTTTGTTTGTCCGCACAGAAGAAATATGATTTTCTCTGCAACCGTTGGTCCGATTGACAGGAAATTTTCACCATAGGTGAAACTCCACTTGTGGAATTATTTTTTTAAGGATAATTATGACGTCATAGGTCACGTTGTTCGGCCGCCATCTTGGAAAAACCGAAAACGTTGCACCTCTCTATCTCCGAAAGCGCTGAATAGAAAAAATTGAGACATGGCTCATTGTAAAGAACTCTCCATGTGGAATAAAACCTGTCAATGATGATGTCATAGGTGTCTCCATTATGACGTCATAATTCGACAAGTACAAAACTTCATCCGATCAAGATGAAATTTCTTGAACATAATCTAGGAATAAATTCGTTCAGAAAAAAATTAATGATGACGTCATTAGTCACGTGGTTCGGCCGCCATATTTGTTTTAACACAAAAGCCTTTAAAAAAATACTGAAAACACATCCAGGCGAGGGTTTGCAATCTGATTGCTCGTTCTAGTTCATTCATGTAATCTAGAGGGTGAGTCAGAAGTCCCAGAGCATGGTTTTAGCTGCTTATACATGATTTGTTCATATTAATTATCTACCAGGGTGAGTCATAATCCCCAGGAGTAATAACATTACAGTAATACAACAATTAAAATTCCTCCTGAGACATCGAGTGCGTCCGTATGACTTCCGCCATTGTTATGGCACAATATAATTTTTCTCCACGTGCGGATGCAAAATACCATATGTTATGGTGCCAAATGCTTCCTGAATGTATTGTTTCAGTTCATCAACAGATGCCATGCAATGTTCCGCAACCTTAGCTTTGACGTACCCCCACAGAGCATTGTCACAAGTGGTCAGGTCAGGACTGTGCGGTGACCACAGAAGTGTTGGCGAAAACCTGCCCATCCAATGGTTAGGAAATATTTGATTAAGCTAATTTTGTAACACCTGCATGATGCGCAGGTGCCCCATCTTTCTAGCAATACATCTCATGGGCTAGTCCAGGTCGTTTAAGTTCAAGTGTGAGGTCATTCTCCAACATATGCAGATATGACTGCTAGTTGACTGATGCAACTGATCAATAAAGTAAGAACCAAAGTGGTGTATGGTCTTGCACTTCAACATAATGTGGATTAACATCACTCCAAGAATACTGTTCTCCCCTCTGGGCCGGTGCTCCTTCCTCACACCTAGCTCGTCTTCACGCTGTTGAAACCAAAGCTTTCAGAATCATTGGAATCTCCCGCGATGAAGCTAACTCCGAGGGCCTTTTACTCACTCACCGCAGGCAGGTTGGTGGTCTTTCTGTCTTCTACAGACTCCTCTCCGGCCTTGCTCCCCCAGCTCTGTCTCTGCTCTGTCCCCCAAATATTTCTGCAGGTCGCACAAGATCTACCTGCGACCCTCTAATGGTTAAACTGCCAAAATCAAGACTCTCTGCTCACCTTCACTCTTTCATTCCTCTTTTCTCCCGCCTCTGGAACAAACTCCCTCACCCTCTTCAATCCCACCCCTCCCTCCAGGTCTTTAAAACAGCTGTTCATCACCATCTCTTATCTTCCCCCATCCAAAACCTTGATCTTTTCGACCCCTGTTAATTCACCCCAGATCCACTTTTTTGAAATACCAACTTCTTTCCTGGAAGTCCTTGGTATCCTTGTGTTTTATACCTCTCCCACCTTCCCCCTTCCTGTGCCTCCTTCCCCCAATCCCTCTCTCTTCTACAGATCTCCCGATGTCCCTGTTCTCTACTATTGTACTTGTGTGCTTCCCTCTCTCTCCCCATCTTGTCTCCCACTCCCTTTATCTTATTTTTTTACGTGTCAGTTTGTCTTTTTGTGATTAATGTTAGCTCTTGCACGAGCCTCGATCTTGTATACAAAAAAAAAGAAAGACAACATTGCGTTGAGATGAACTGAGGTAAACAGCACACTCGTCACTAGACAATCTTTGACCTTTTAGGAATTGTAACGAGCTGTCAACCTGTTTTCATGATCTGCATCTTACACTTCACAAATGACAGTTCGTTTATCTGGTTTCATGTGAAGATCTTCTTTCATTGTGTGACGTGATGATGAATATGAAACACCCAACTCTGCAGAACGTTTCTGTTATGATTTTTTTTCCCGGAGATCTCAGAACGGATGTTTTAATGTTTTAAAATCCCAAATCACGAATTTTTGGTCATCCGCTGTGCTTGTTAGTGAGTACACCTCCAGTCTGAAATTCCTTTTTTCCCTAAAGATTAAGATTTAATTTTGACGGTGCTGGATTTCCAAAACGCTCCTCGAAATCTTCTTGCACCTTTTTCATCGTCTTGTATGTGTTTCTCCACTCCTGGTACCTCACCACTCATACCATCCAGACACTCTCAGCCCAGGACTCAAACAGCCCAGTGCTCAGCTATCGGTCACACACGTCACAAAGATCGAGCCACACCACCACGACCCCCCAGGGAGTGATCACCAACCCAGGGAGGGATCACCAACCCAGGGAGTGATCACCAACCCAGGGAGTGATCCCCCAGGGAGTGATCACCAACCCAGGGAGTGATCCCCCAGGGAGTGATCACCAACCCAGGGAGTGATCCCCCAGGGAGTGATCACCAACCCAGGGAGTGATCCCCCAGGGAGTGATCACCAACCCAGGGAGTGATCCCCCAGGGAGTGATCACAAACCCAGGGAGTGATCCCCCAGGGAGTGATCACAAACCCAGGGAGTGATCCCCCAAGGAGTGATCACCAACCCAGGGAGTGATCGCCCAGTCATCGGTCACACACATAACAGAGATCAAGCCACACCACCGAGACCCCCAGGTAGGGATCACACAGCCATTGGTCGCACACGTCACAAAGATCGAGCCACACCACCAAGATCCCCAGGGAGGGATCGCCCAACCATCGGTCACACACATCACAGAGATCGAGCCACACCACCAAGACCCCCCATGGCGTGATCACACAGCCATCGGTCACACACATCACAGAGATCGAGCCACACCACCGAGACCCCCCAGGGAGGGATCGCACAGGCATCGGCACAGCAAGGGACAGCCAATGGTGAGATCACATTGGGAGCGTTGTACGAGGGCCTGCGTCATGCTTTTCGGCGCTCCAGAAAAGACATATATGCACCACAGGGGAAGGGTTGGGTGTCCGGAGGGAGGAGAAGGGGTGGGGATGGGATGAGGGATGGGAAATGGGAAGGGGTGTGAGGAGGACCCGGTACCTGGCAATGCCGGGTTATTTTGCTTGTAAGTAATAAAAACGCCATTT
Organism: Myxine glutinosa; assembly: GCF_964187855.1. Taxonomy (NCBI): domain Eukaryota; kingdom Metazoa; phylum Chordata; class Myxini; order Myxiniformes; family Myxinidae; genus Myxine; species Myxine glutinosa. Next base: position 32,287,180 of record NC_136273.1, read on the forward strand.
CATCAATTAGATGCAGGTTTGTGTGATCGCTTTATTAACATTAACATTGCCATGTTTAATATGCACAACTACATGAGGTTGTGTTTGAGGCAATTTCATTGAACTTTGCAATTCAGTGCTAAGAATTCAAGTTTAATTAATTGTTAATAACAATGAATAATGTCACAGTTGGCATTGCAAAGTCTTTTGAGCATGAAATATGAGCTGTTGAAGATCCGTCGACGTTTGTGGTCAGTTTTCGTAAATCAGTTCATTCTGCAACAACACGAGGGTCACGTGACAGCAACAAGTTCGTGCAATGAAAGTTGATCATTAGTTTAGTGGCTTCGCAGATAAAAAAAATTCTAAACCCTATTTTATTCATTCTTAGGACTGATCTGTTGAGCAACTCCGACATTTTGACTGTGGGCCTGCAGGAGGACCGACCTGGCTGTGACTGACTGGTTCACTTCGGGTAGATGAAACGCGGGTTCGTGATTTGATTGAAAATTGAGGTCACAAATTAATAAACCGGGCAACTTTTTAACCCCCAACTTACCCCTTAATTTTGCCGTTATCTTTTTCTTCAAATGTAGAACCTCAATGTGGTTGTACATTCTACAACTTCCAAAATGTGCCACCAAATCCTTACATCTATCATAAAATCATACTAAAATACGCAATTTGGTGTCTGTCTGTCTGTCTATCTGACTATTTTTGACCGTGAAACATTGGGTCGTTATCTTATCCAATCTCAACCAAACTTGACAGGAGGACTAAGGGTCACACAATGAAGGATGCAGCGAATTAATTTACCCCCCACTCCCCAAGGGGGCTTTCTCCATCAAGGGTTGTGTGTTGAGGTGTATATATGTATTAAGCTAGCTTTATCTTTGCGTTTTTCCAAGGACGCTTCAACAAGCAAAACTAATGATAATAGCAGAATATGAATGTTATTACCAAACAATATTAATACTAATAATATTCCACCTCCCCAAGGGGTGTTTCCTCCTTGGCCAAACACTGTGTATACATTATATATACTATATATTGTCGTGTCAGCCCGAACGGTTAACACCGCTGGGTGACGAATGGCCGTAATGAGTTTAATTCCGTGGCGCGTAGCCGAAATTATGGCGGTTGGTCTGTCGTGTGTGGGGGAAGGAACGAGGTGCTTCTCTGAACGAAACACATGGAGTTTAATCCGAAACCCACAGAAAAAAAGAAACACGACACAATTGAAAATGCAACACAAATGAATTTAATGAAATAAAGCAAATAATAAAACAAATGCGGAGGTGAATTGTACATTTCCTAAGGTGAGACGTCTCCACTCAGACACACAAACCACAAGGGGAAAGATTAATGAAATAAAAGAATGTTCTTTTTTTATATATAAACTGGTGGCACTCAGCTCTGCTCTACGAGGCTTTTAGGAGCTTGGTGGTCATTGCTGCGGTGTAGCCACTCGCACGGGAAGTGCTCTGATAATGGCGCCGAAACCCCATGTCCAAAACGCCCAGGCATGAAACAAGCAGACAGGATAGCCTCCTTTGCTTTACTCGTGACCTCCTCTGTCCCCGAAGAGTACCACAGCCAACAACACCTCCTCCTCCGACGTTGCGAAGGTTCCACACTGCTCTCTCTCAGCCCACACAATAATGACTGACTACCTCCTCCAGCACAAAAACCCAAGAGTTCCACAAAGGCTCTGAAAGCTCTCTTCATAAGCGCACGTGAGCCATAAGCAGCCGAGTCACCCGAGAGACAAAACCAAAGAGCGACTGCCCGATACGAAAGCCAGAACGAGAGAGAGTCTTCTTCTTCCATTTTTGAACTTTCTCGCTCTGACGTCACGCCGTCCAATCGCCCGAGCTCTATTACATCACTCCATGTCCTCCCGACCAATGATGAAGCTCAGGGTGTGGCCTGTCTGTTGCGATCCCTATGAGGTGAAGTTTAGCCTTCGTTCGGAAATGTTTGGCTTCTGTCGGTAATTATGGGGTGGTTGGGCGGGGTTTACTTGCCGATTGTAATGTCTGGGTACTGTAGGCGATTATGTCGGTTGTTGTGGTTTAATGGAGCGCTCGTTATTGTTGTGGTTGTAATTGTAAAAAAAAACATGTCGAAGATCACAGAAGGTAATCACATACTGGGAGAACTAGCCTTAGACCCTACCTAGTTAACATAACACCCTGCGTGGTGACACGTAAGCAATCTTAATTTCACAGTTTTTCTACTTAAATACATCAAGATTGGCTTCCTACTCGCACACGGTCCATGCTACCCTACACAGTTCTATCTCCACTATGGTATTTCATCCCCTACCCCCACAAACGTAACAATACATACTGTATATGTACATATTTTATACCATTCGGTGAGCAATTGCATGGGTGTAAATGGTACTTGGTTGCATATGAATTACCTCGCCAAACCTTTGCTGCATGTTGATGTAGCATATGTTATCTTTTGAAACTTCTTTAAACCTGTGAAAACACTGCGTCAGATAATATTCGACACAAGAGAAAATACCCGTTCTCAGTAACCGAAGTTCAAATTATTATTTATTAATCTACATCGATTTAAATTGTATCATGGACTTTGAAAAGGTTAATTGTGTGTCACTCTTGGTTTCAGTCATAGCCAAAGCCCAGAGCTACTCCTATCACCCAGCGCCCACTGCAAAATGGTAGTGCAACATTGGGTGGCGGTGGTTGGATTTGTTTAAAAAGGGTGAAATATAGCAATTTCAAATTGTGTGTCATAGTTCAGTGGCTAACACAAAAAACCATTCACATTGTGATACAAGCATTGAATTTGGGAGTTTTATTCTTATACTCTTCAAATCCAATTGGAGCATGGTGTTGGCTTAGTGGTTAGTGTGTTGGCTTAGTGGTTAGGGTGCTGGCTTGGGATCCTAGGATCCTGGGTTTGAATCCTGGTCGATCACTGGATTAACGCTGGGGTGGTTGACTCAGGTCGATTACTGGATTAACGCCAGGGTGGTTGACTCAGCCTGTCATCCTTCCAAGGTTGGCAAATTGAGTACCAGTTCACTGGTAATTCCCTGTGTGTCACAACAGGCGACTGTGGGGTAAAATGGGTTGGTGGCAGGAAGGGCATCTGGCCATAAAACATTGCTTTAAAAAGGGGACCACACTGCCTGAAAAAGGCCAACCCCTGCTCTGCGGGGTAAAATGGCCTCTAAAGGTGGTTCTTCTACTCTTTAAATCCAATTGGTTAGCCAACTCGAAAATTCAACATGGCATCCATTTTTTTTAAATGCCCGCCAAAATCGCCAACAAGTGCCACAAACTTTTTGATATTGAATTTAGGACATACGAGTATCAATACAAAATCACAGAACTCCACATTATCTATAAGAGGTCGTTAAAATTTTCAATTTAACTTAATTAGGTCGTTTTAAATAAAGTTTAGTTTGAGTTTAAAGCGGACGTGGACAGTCTTTGCATTTTGAGATGCTTTCTAGTTTTCGTTTAGAATTACCTTTACAAAGTTTAAAGAGCAACATAATCACAATATAAATCGAGTACAAAGCAACTTTCAGATCGATTAATCGCAAGGTTCTATAAATATTTATACACCTCCTAACCTTGTGCCCACAAAAAAATGATAAAATTCAAGTTGTACCTTTACAAAAACACCTACCTTCTCTGGCGCCGAAGGCGATTGCGTTGGTACAGCAAGATTGACGCCATGATGATTACCAACAGCAAGAGGATAGCACCACTATACAAGCAATACATTGCCCAAAGTGGTAATCCTCCATCATCCAATGAAGAACTTCCATTATCTGTTAATATGAACAATGCACAAAAGATTTAGGAATCTGAAGTTTACTTTCACCACTCAACATCAGATGTAGATCCTGATAATCATAAATGTGATTTTAAAAAATTTTGTTGGGATTATTGAACTGTCATCTACCTTCTTGCAAAATTATGTCCCCAGAAAAAACCTTTGGTGACATCTACCCCAGTTCTCTTGTAACATCCCCAATTATTTATCCCTCCCTGCGCGTTCATAATAAATAGACGGCCTCCTTTTGAGTGGTGTCTGCTGAGCTCTATATAATAGTCAGTCATGTGGTCATTGGTGGGAGATTATTAATGGGGCGTACATATTACGTACGTATAATGAAATTGTCACAATCGTCACAATCGTCACAATATCATCGTGGTGCGCAAGGAGAAACTGCACCGATCACAGAGTCAAATGGAATGGCTTCGTTTTTGTCATGTTTAGTTCGAGTACAAGTGCAGTTTTGGTGAAAATGTTAAAATGTCTATAATTAGGTCATGACCTTAAAATTAGGTCAAGGTAAAAAAGTCAACCCCACATACTTTTTATTCCAATTAATGATGCAAAATTACATTCCGAAAGTCCTAGCCAGATCCGAGATACAGCTCGAACATTGGCAGAAAAAGGGAGAAAACCTAAATGGTGGTTTAGTACTCCTAGGTGTGCTAAACCATGACCTTTAACCTGGAGGGATATGATGTACATTACGCGTAAATGCGCCTTGATCTAGGCTGTCCAGCGAGGTCAACTTCGTTCTGAATGGACAAGCCTTAGTTGAGTTTTGGTGAAAAATGTTAAAATGTCTATAACTGGGTCATGACTTGAAAAATTCGGTCAAGGTCAAAAAAAGTTAAATAAATCCCGCATATATTGTATTCCCATTATCGGGGCCAAATTTCATTCCAACAGTCCTCGGACATTGGCAGAAAAAAGGGAGGAAAACTAAAATGGTTGTTTAATATTCCTAGGGGGTGTATAATTGTGAAGGACAGATATAAAAGAATGAGATGTGTGTGTGCATGTTCATATATGTTTATATATCCAATCCCCAGATACCCTCTTTTTCTCATGTGTGCCTCCCCTAACAATTATTTGATACTTCTTGCTCTTTTCTTTTCTGCAATCCTGCCCCCTCCCCAAAATAAATTGGCATCGCTGAGATTATTGTTTGTTTGTTTGTCTGTCTCCTTCTCGGCTGTTACAACCAAGTTGTACGACGTGTTCTTGGACTTCATCGTTGGGAAAGGCATGAATTAGTTATAATTCGGGGTGTGCATATAACACAGCAAGTTTCACCATATGACTTTTTTGCTTTCCTTGTGTTAACTTCATTTACTATTTGGCCTTTCACAGAGTCAGCTGGACTGGTTCTAAGAGGAAGTTCAGGGGTAAGGGAAAAACAAAATTATTTGGAAAAATTGAGAAAGGGTTGTAGGGATCCTTACTGTCGACCTAGCAGGGTAAAAAATGGACAAAGTTTGGTGAAGAGAGGACTTTGACAAACTAAAGAGGCACCACGGTCTCAAATAGGAAATATATATATATATATATATATATATATATATATATATATATATATATATATATATATATATATATATATACATACATACATACACATATACATATACTAGTATAAAGCCCGTCAGAATGACGGGTTGGAAAAGTTTATTTGAGGGTATGGTCTAGTGTCAGGTGTGCTATATCTTCTTTATTTATGAGACCTCCTATGGATGTAAATGAACGCTTTTTTTACTCTGCACTCATTGCTCGTCATGTGCAGCAAATTTCACGTCCCTGCGCCTTTTCTTTATTGTTATTTTTTAAAACGTTTCTGTACACCGCCCTTGAGGCTCGGTTTGCATGCCACCCTCTACATTTCCAATAGAAGAGATATAATTACTCTTTTATGGAAAATGTTTTTCCAGTTTGTTTTATACTCTAAAATAGACCTTACTGAACATACATTCATGGTAAAAGATTGGCTTAAAATCTACCCTTATCAAGGGGGACAGACATCTGAACAAACACACAAATTGACATTGTGTTTTATATGGTATATATATATATATATATATATATATTGTAACGGTTTTGAGAAGTGTGTAACGAATTTGAGAAGTGTAACGGTTTTTGAGAAGTGTAACAATTTTGGAGGAAGTGTAACGAATGTAAAAAGTATGGTTTTGTTATGTGTAACACCCTGTTAATGTAAATAATGGTCGCAGCCGTCCTCCTAGTTAATTCCATGAAACTTACACGCAGGTCACGATATATCTTTTTAAATAGTGTATTTCCTTATTCTATGTAGGCTAAATATGTTTTTCCCACTAGATTGACTTTGCATTGTATCAAACAAAATAAGCATAGGCCCTTGCAATTTCCCCAAACATCTCCGCTCTCCAAAGTTCCTTTAAAAAGGGTGCGAGTTGTGTTCAATCCCGCAAGCCGCCATTGCCCATGTGCTAATCTCGGAGAAGAAAGGCGTGTCTCCACCTCGTCATAGAGGGGAGGAGTGAGCCAACCCCACATGGCCAATCAGCACCGCGGTGAGCGACCCAGTAGGCGTGCCCTCGCAGCCGGCGGCTTGATTCCGCCCCGAGTTATAAAAGCGACTGTAAGGGACTGCTTTACCAGATGACCTGGGAGATGAGCGAAGAGGCGGCACCAAGAGGAGCGGTGAGATGCGAAACGCTCCAAGCCAAAGAGGAGAGGTACTCGGAAAGGAAACCAGCTTTGGAGAGACGCGCTGAAAGGAGGGAGACGGCTCCACCAGAAGGAGAGGAGCAGGTGTGCCCGAGCCAGCGCGTGACGTCTAAAGCATCGGCAGCGGATACGCGACGAAGGGTTTTCCCGCCAAAAACCGCGAGGAATTGAGAGCTGCTGCCTCCGACCCTCCTCCATCTCCAGCAATCCACCTCAAGCCCTACCTGCCTGCAATATCCCCCGAGTAAGTGTGAACGTCGTCTGTCCTACTCGTTGTCTTGGGGTTAAGTAAAATGAATAGTGTAAGTTAACGATTCGCTGTGTGACTGCTTCTTCCATCCATTGCTTTTGTGTGTATAATAAATCTGTCTTCTTCTCTTTTCATTCTCTTTCGGTCGCTTTAGAGGTTTCCCGATTGAATATCTGTGGTGCGATCTGGTCAACGTCGGGTGGAATCGGGTTCTAATCGGGGAGTAACTGTTCGGACGCGGTAATACCAACCGCTCGGTAAAATAACATCTAAAACCGCGTCTGTAACAATTGGTTGTCAGGAGTTGGATTCGGACCTGGGACTAAATTTGTTAGGCCCAAATTTTGGAACACCAATTGTACTATTAGAGTAACAATTGGTGTCGAGGAGTGAGATCGGACCCGAAGCGCGCTTAACGCGCTCAAAATTACAAGCTGCCGAAATTTATTTTGTTTTATAAAACCCGAATTTTGAGATCGCGCCATGGACAATCAAGGCGATCGGATGTCGGTGGGGGAGATAGACGGGTTAGGGGTAACCCAGGACTTAGGGGAAGAAAGGGAGGAGGAGAGCAATGAGGTGGTTGAGGGTGTATCAGACGCGCAAAATGGCGCCTCGCACATGGCTGCAGCGGCCGCACCCGCTGCACAAGTGGGAGGGATGACCCAAATGCAGGCCCTCATGGAACAATTTATGGTACAAATGCAGGCGTCCCTCAACCTGCAGGGTGAGCGATTGGAGGGCCAAATGGGGGTAATGGGGAACCGGATGGATGCTCATAGTGAGCGAATGAGGGCTAACAGTGAACGGTTGAGTAACCAAATTGAAGCAACAACGAACGGAATGAGGGCCGATAGGGAGGAAAGGGAGCAGAGGGACAGAGACCGCAAGTTGGGCGAAAGGGTCCCAGGGGTGCACGAGGAGGTAAAGCGGGTCGAAAAGCGCTGGTTGAGCGAAGCGGAGGAAAGCACGGGTACAATGACGGGGGTAGAAATCGCGACCCGGGGTTTGGAAAAGCCGGCGACCGATGAGGTAGAGGGAATTTTATTAAAGCCAACGGTCGTCGAGGTGAACAAAGAAATTATGGGTATAGTTGAAATTGGAGAGACCGGGGACTTAAAGTTAAAAGAGCAACAATCGGAGGAAGGAATGGAAATTGCTCAAAGTCTAAATGCACATCCTGATGCTGTACTCGCTAATCCAAATGGAAGTTTGCAGGTTTTGGTGCAGGGAGGAAGAAGAACCCCGAAGGTGAGACGTGCTGTTGTGTATTGTGCGGGGAGATTTTGTAAGAGGATGTTTAGCGACAAAAGAATTTTCGCGCGCTTGGGATCGAGGAAGCATCCGGGCGTTGGTGAAGGGTCCCGTGTGAGTGGAAATGGCACGCGTGGGAGGAAAAAGTGTGCGTCGGCGAGTGGGTGTGTTATAAAGTGTGGGAGTGAAACCGAGTGCGAGCGAGAATGCACGTCGGGGTGTACGGAGTGTGACACAGGGAGTGAGAGCAATAAAAAGTGTGCGTCAAGGGGTGAGCGTGTTACGAAGCGCGAGTGTGAAACCGAGTGCGAGCGAGAATGCACGTCGGGGTGTACGGAGTGTGACACGGAGAGTAAGGTGGTGGTGGAACGTGTGCGAGGAAGCACACCTGAGTTGGTCATGGCGCGAGTGTGGGAGAGCCCATCTGAGCGCGTTAGTGGGTGGATGCAAGAGTGCACGCCCATGGTGAGTGTTACGGAGGACGTAACGGAGGAGAGGTGTGGACCAAAGTGTGCGCAAGAGTGTGCGCGAGAAGTGTGGTGTGTAACAGGGAGAGCGTTGGTGGAATGTACGGACGGCGTTGGAACGCCAGGTTTTGTGAGGGTGAAAGGGGTAGCGTATGCTTGTAAGCATGCAAGTGAAGCATCGACGGTAACCGGGTTAGCGGTTAGGGCGACGGATAGCCGATGCGAGCACTCGGGGCGTGGGGTGCTTTGTTGGGTGCGAGGCCCGGCGCGGGTCGATGCTGCGTCGCTTCTCTTCGAAGCGTCGTTGCCGATTCGGGCTTGGCCCCGCCCCGCACGGTCGAGTCCGGGCCTTGTAGGGCGAGGCGACCGGTCCGGTTCAAGGGCGAGTGGGAGGAAGCGGAACGGTGCCCCCTCGTGGGGACGGGGTTCCGACCGAGGGAGATTGAGCCATCGGGCCCGGGACCGCAAGGTGCCGCGCCGAGATGGTGCGTGGAACCTCGGTCCAACCAAACCACCTCCCTTGAACCGAAAGCCGGACGGATTCAACCTGCAGGCGACCAAACAACCCGAATTCATTGCTCGGCTTTACGAACCGAGTTAATGATGTCACGACGCACCGAGGCTAGGATATAGTGGACTGTGATGATGATAGTAGTGATTTGATACGAAATTTATAATAGTGGGTAGAATTGGCAGTAAATGGAAAATTTTTGATTTGTGGAATTTGGATGTGCAAAATTGATAGTGGGACCTCCCCGATGTGGAGGGATGGCAAATCCACCATCCCTCACAGTAAGGTGGGGCAAATGCGCTATAGCTTATGGGGTGTATGGCAGTGAAAACTAGCCCGGGAGGGTTAGGATATATCGTGTGTAGGGATCTAGCGAAGATGACATTAGGTAACGTTAAGTTTAGTTAGTGACTGATACCTGTAGTGGGGACGCAGGTAGTTTAGGGTGGATGATAATGACGTGGGAGCGCAATAGTTTAAAGGGACGACTGGGAAGCGCAAGTTTCAGAAGGGAGTAGTTAGCTGAGATGATGCCGTGTGTGTGAAGATTGAACAGGTGAGAATTGAACAGGTGTGATTGCACAGGTGTGCAACTGAACAGGTGAATGGAGCAGTGTATGAGGGAGTAGTGGTGATTGCGTGTTGTGCTGACCAAATGGTCCAGGAAGAAAGGAGGGTGCAGGTGGCACCAGGTGTGAGGGCACAGGTGTGCAACGACAGGTGAATGGAGGACAGGTGTATGGAATAAATGGTATGGAGTATTGGAATGGATGGTCGTGGAGTGAGTATGGTGGAAATTGTGGAGTGGAGTGGATGGTGCGAAGGTGTGAATGGGGGAAGAGTGGACCCCATCACGGATACCCGGGGCGGGTAGTGTAAGTGTTAGGTAGAGGGTACAGGTAAATTGTGGTTGGATATTGGCATCTGTGGTGCGGGTGAAAGAATGGTCTTTGGATGGGTGCATTAGTGTTGTGGAAATGGCTGGGCGTGTAGCCTGTTAGTGTGTGTAGTTGGTTGGGCGCTCCACCACTGTGAGGATGTCGGCCAGGTGAGGCCGCAGGTGGGCTCTGGGAGCCGGTAGTAGTTGTTGTGGATGGGGCCCGAGGATCCGGAGGACGGACCCGGGTAGCCCAGTGCCAGAGGGCACCAGTGGGGTGACAGAGCCAGGAAAGGGCCTTCCCCAGTTAGATAGGTTAGGGTGAGGAGCAGGTAAGCTCGGGTGGCAACTACAGTGGTGGAGGTGTGCAGGTGGGTAGACCTGCTGGGAGAGCTACACGTCGCAGCCCAGAAATTGTGCGAAGGCACCGGGAGATGAATCGGGGGAGTGAGACCCCAAATTGAGAAGCACCACAGTTTGGTCAATGGGAATTGGTTATTAGAACCCATAGTGTAAGTTGGCCAATGGATTGGCAGGGAGAGACCCCGGGTAGTGTAAAGTGTATTAAAGTCATTTAGAGAATAGATAGGATGAAGGATCTCCTCGCACCATCTGCATCCACTCACCTGAGGTGACAGGTACTCCACACCATGCCATGTTTTATTATTTTTCATTAATGCAAATGTTTTGGATTGTGAGACGCATCATGACGTGGGTGTGACATTGTGCGTAATTCCATCTCTGCCTCCTTATGAGGATTGATGATGAATTTGGTGATGGCAAATTTTGAAGTAGAGGGATTGTGGAGACGAATTTGGTATAGGGGAAATATGGGGAAGACGTGACAGTAGTGACGAATTTGTAAATGGGTAGATTTTGTAAATATGGGGTAAGGGCAAGGGTAGTGTAGGTGACAGGGGGGTGACGTACGGTAGGGACGAGCTTTCTCACTTCGCCCTCCGTACGCATTTCGCCTTGCATTGCCTTATTGACGTGTACCCTTGTGACCTTACCCCTCGCTCAATTGTCTTTCTTTTGTCTCCCACATGACCTGTGCGCCATTGGGTGCCGAGGGGAGCGTGCGTGAGGTGGCCATTGTGCGCCCGAGATTCCCAGAACCAGCATGCATTGCGTTGATGTACCACTTTATGGACCGCTGTTCTGCGGCCAAGTCCCACTTGATGGACCCCAGGTTCTGGGGCAGGGCACCTCTGTTGGAGACCGGCCATAGTGGCCAGGGAATCTTGCTTGCGGACCTCGGTAAGGTGGCACCTATGCCAAACAGGTGGACCACCCTTAGTTGGCCCCTGAGGCCCTAAATAAAAAAACGAACACAAGTTGTGCTTTTTATTATGTCCAAATAGGCCGCATGAAGCCAGAAGACGTCGGGAAGAACATCGGCCCAGCAGAGAAAGAGAAGACCACCACCAGTTGTTTTGTTGTGTTTATTAAGAACCATGGTGACTGCGCACCGAGTGGTGCTTTTGGTGCTTTGTGGTGCTTTTGGTGCTTTTGGGTGCTTTGGTGGTATTGGTACTGGTGCATCGATGCAATGCGTGCTGTCTCCTCCCTCCCAACAGGAATTTCTTTTTCTTGTTCCCTAAGGAAAAAAAACAAAAAAAACACAGGTCCTGGGTTGCGTTGTAAATAAGAAATCACGTCATTGTAAATAATGCTCCCCACCGTAAATGTATAGTTTGAGAATAATTCCGTAATTCGGTTAGCTGTGGGCTTGAGTCTGTTAGACAGGGTGCAATGCAATAGGGGGACATACTTATTTGTGTTTTAAGATTGTCACACTCAGGGTCAGGTTAATTGTAGAGGGAATTACACCTACGTGTCACACTAAGTTAAAGTTTAGTAGGCCCGAGCACGGGCCTGAAGAAAGGAGGGTGCAGTGTCACGGTTTTGAGAAGTGTGTAACGAATTTGAGAAGTGTAACGGTTTTTGAGAAGTGTAACAATTTTGGAGGAAGTGTAACGAATGTAAAAAGTATGGTTTTGTTATGTGTAACACCCTGTTAATGTAAATAATGGTCGCAGCCGTCCTCCTAGTTAATTCCATGAAACTTACACGCAGGTCACGATATATCTTTTTAAATAGTGTATTTCCTTATTCTATGTAGGCTAAATATGTGTTTCCCACTAGATTGACTTTGCATTGTATCAAACAAAATAAGCATAGGCCCTTGCAATTTCCCCAAACATCTCCGCTCTCCAAAGTTCCTTTAAAAAGGGTGCGAGTTGTGTTCAATCCCGCAAGCCGCCATTGCCCATGTGCTAATCTCGGAGAAGAAAGGCGTGTCTCCACCTCGGCATAGAGGGGAGGAGTGAGCCAACCCCACATGGCCAATCAGCACCGCGGTGAGCGACCCGGTAGGCGTGCCCTCGCAGCCGGCGGCTTGATTCCGCCCCGAGTTATAAAAGCGACTGTAAGGGACTGCTTTACCAGATGACCTGGGAGATGAGCGAAGAGGCGGCACCAAGAGGAGCGGTGAGATGCGAAACGCTCCAAGCCAAAGAGGAGAGGTACTCGGAAAGGAAACCAGCTTTGGAGAGACGTGCTGAAAGGAGGGAGACGGCTCCACCAGAAGGAGAGGAGCAGGTGTGCCCGAGCCAGCGCGTGACGTCTAAAGCATCGGCAGCGGATACGCGACGAAGGGTTTTCCCGCCAAAAACCGCGAGGAATTGAGAGCTGCTGCCTCCGACCCTCCTCCCTCTCCAGCAATCCACCTCAAGCCCTACCTGCCTGCAATATCCCCCGAGTAAGTGTGAACGTCGTCTGTCCTACTCGTTGTCTTGGGGTTAAGTAAAATGAATAGTGTAAGTTAACGATTCGCTGTGTGACTGCTTCTTCCATCCATTGCTTGTGTGTGTATAATAAATCTGTTCTTCCTCCGTACTCTGTCTTCTTCTCTTTTCATTCTCTTTCGGTCGCTTTAGAGGTTTCCCGATTGAATATCTGTGGTGCGATCTGGTCAACGTCGGGTGGAATCGGGTTCTAATCGGGGAGTAACTGTTCGGATGCGGTAATACCAACCGCTCGGTAAAATAACATCTAAAACCGCGTCTGTAACAATATATATATTAGCTGATGGAAACAATATATATATATATATACACTAGCTGATGGAAAACGTGAAATATGAGGAAGTTGTTGTGGTAGGAGGAGACCTAAATGGACATGTGGGAAGGAGTATGGACGGTTTTGAGGGAGTTCATGGGGGTTATGGAATACGGATATGGTGTGAGAAATGGAGAAGGTGAAAGGATTTTGGAGTTTGCTGATGGAGCTGATTTGTTGATTTGTAATACTCAGTTCCAGAAAGGGGATAATAAGCTTGTTACATACACGTCAGGTGGGTCGACGACAACTGTTGACTACCTGATGGAGTAGGCGAGAGAGGGGGCACCTCCGGGACACAAAGGTGATCCCGGGGGAGGAGGCTGTTTCACAGCACCACTTGGTTGTCTGCGACATAAGGGTGAAAGGTGCGAGGAGAGCTCGGCGGGTGAAGTACCAACCGAGAATGAAGGTGTGGAGGTTGAAAGAGGTGACAGTAAGGGAGGCATTAAAAGAGAGGCTGAGTCGGGTAGAGGATGATGTGGTTGAGCTTGAACGTGGTTGGATGTCAATGAAGGATAGTCTGTTGGGAGCCGTTGGTGAGGTATGTGGATGGACAAAAGGACCACCGAGGCACTCGGAAACATGGTGGTGGGATGATGAAGTTGGAAAGAGGATTGACAAGAAGAGGAAGAAGTTCAAGGAGTGGCAGAAGGCGAAGGGTACGGGAGCAGAAAAAGCAGAGCATGAAAGTTATAAGGCAGCCAAGAAGGCTGCAAAGAAAGAGGTAGCAAAGGCGCAGGAGGCATGTAGGAAAATGTTCGGAGAACGCTTGGATTCGGAAGAGGGTCAGAGAGCGGTATTCAGGATTGCAAAGCAGATAGCGAAAGAGAGGTGTGATGTGATGGGGGTGAGTTGCTTGAAGGATGAAGTGGGACAAATCGTTGTGGACCCAGATGGAATTAAAAGAAGATGGAAAAGATATATGGAAATGCTGTTGAATACAGAGAATGAATGGGATGGCAACATAGAGAGTAACCCAGTTTTAGGACCGGCAGAAAAGATAACTGAGAAGGAAGTTGAGGAAGCGATAAAAGCAATGAAGAGTAGAAAAGCGGGAGGGCCGACGGGAGTTGTGGGAGATATGTTGAAGGCAGCAGGAAGTTGGCGTGTGAAGAGAATGGCAGAGATCTGTAATCTGGTGGTGAAAGAAGGTCGCATTCCAGTGGATTGGGAACTGAGTACCCTCGTCCCTCTATACAAGGGGAAAGGTGACCCTCTGGAGTGTGGCTCGTACCGAGCGATAAAGTTATTGGAGCATGGAATGAAAGTATTGGAAAGGGTGTTGGAGAGGAGAATAAGGAAGAAGGTGAAGATCGACGAAATGCTGTTTGGATTTATGCCAGGAAGAGGAACGACAGACGCGCTCTTTATTGTGAGGCAGTTGCAGGAGAAGTACATGGAGAAGAGGAAGAAGTTGTATCTTGGGTTTATTGATCTGGAGAAAGCATTCGATAGGGTTCCACGCGAAGTATTGACATGGGCATTGAGGAAGTTAGAAGTGGAGGAATGGTTGATCAGAGTTGTGATGGCAATGTACAAAAGAGCGCGCACAGCTGTAAGGACGAAGGACGGGAAAAGTGGTGAGTTTGAGGTGAAGGTGGGAGTGCATCAGGGGTCGGTACTAAGTCCACGACTATTTTTAGCTGTGATGGAGGTGCTGGCTCAGACCGTAAAGGAGGGTTTACCGTGGGAGTTGTTGTATGCAGATGATCTGGTGTTGATTGCGGAAAGTATGGATGGACTGAAGGAAAAGATGAACAAATGGAAGGAATGTATGGAGACAAAAGGTCTGAAGGTGAATATAGGAAAGACGAAGGTGATGGCAAGTGGGAAAGCATGTGGTGAGGTGGAAAGAACTGGGAAGTGGCAATGTGCTGTGTGCAGGAAGGGTGTCAGAGTGAACTCCATTCAATGTACAATGTGCGCTGAGTGTGTTCATCAAAAATGTAGTGGTCTGAGAGGGTCATTAACCAGTGTGGCAGCTACATTCAAATGTAAGGTGTGCACAGAGGGAGCTGCAGATGGAGGAAATGTTGAGTTGGATCTTGGAGACGGCGTGAAGCTGGAAGGTGTGAAAACATTTTGCTACCTCGGAGACATGCTGAATGGAGAAGGTGGATCAGACTCGGCAACGGTTGCTCGAGTGAGATGTGCATGGAAGAAGTTTCGAGAACTGAGTGGCGTGCTGATGAGGAGGGGAGTGTCGTTGAAGCTGAAGGGAAAGGTCTATACTGCATGTGTGAGAAGTGTTATGATTTATGGGAGTGAGACATGGGTCATGAATGTAGAGCAGCAACGAAGGCTGGAAAGGGTGGAAATGCGAATGGTTCGGTGGATGTGCGGAGTGTCGTTGAGAGAGAGGAAGACAAATGATGAATTGCGAAAGATGATGGGAATAGAGCCTGTGACTGATGCTGTGAAGAGGAACAGGTTGATATGGTTCGGTCATGTGTTGAGGAAGGATGAAAGTGACTGGTTGAGAAGAGTGATGGAAATGAATGTAGAAGGAAGTAGAGGACGGGTAAGACCGAGAAAGACTTGGCTAAAGATGGTGGAAGAAGAAATGCGGGCAAGGGAGTTAACAAGGAGAGATGCAGAAAATAGGGCAAAATTGAGAAGATTGTCATGGGGACCGCAAGGCTAACCCCCGCTCTTGCAGGGAAAATGGCCTTAAAATGCATGTTGTTGTTGTTGTATATATATATATATATATATAATTATATATATATATATATATATATATATATATATATATATATATATATATATATATATATATATATATATATATATATATATATATATATATATATATATACATCTATATATATAAAGCAGTAAAGTATGTTTGTTTGTTTGTTTGTTTGTCCTCTAATAACTCAAGTACTACTCATCGCAGAGCAAAACCAAAGGAATATTTGGAATCAGTACGTCTCAGAGCAACTACAGCACACCTTAAAATTTAAAAAAAATTCGCGTTTTAAAATTATGTCGTCATCAGCGTATTTTGGAACGTTAATTTTTAAACTTCATATTCGGAATCAGTACGTCCCAGAGAAACTTCGTAACGTTAATTTTTCAACTTCATCCGATTGACATGGGACCAACGGCATGTGACAGAGTGAAACATTTATTTGCCGACAATGACTTCTGACTTCCGGGTTCGGAATGCGGGACCAATGCCATTTGACAGGGAATAAAAAATAAATGCGACATTCAATTGACGACAATGACTTCCGACTTGACTCCCCCCTCCCCCTCCCTCCCCCCTCCCCCTCCCATCCCTCCCCCTCCCCATCCCCCCCTCTTCTCCCCTCCCCCTCTTCTCCCCCTCCCCCTCTTCTCCCCTCCCCCTCTTCTCCCCTCCCCCCTCCTCTCCCCTCTCCCCCTCCCCCTCTTCTCTCCTCTCCCCCTCTTCTCCCCTCTCCCCCTCCCCCTCCCCCTCTCTTCTCCCCTCCCCCCCCGTTTCCCTCCCCTCCCCTCTCCCCTCTCCTCTCCTCCCCCGCCCGGCAATGCCGGGTACTTCTGCTAGTATATATATATACATATATATATATATATACTGTGTATATATATATATATATATATATATATATATATATATATATATACATACATACATACATACATACATACATACATACATACATATATATTGTTACAGACGCGGTTTTAGATGTTAGTTTACCGAGCGGTTTGGTATTACCACGTCCGCACAGGTACTCCCCGATTAGAACCCTATCCCGCCCGATTCCACTCGAACGTTGGCCAAATCGCGCTATGCTAAATCAATGAAGGAAAGGACACAACGGCTGGGATTAATGCAACGACACAAGGGGTACAGTTCTCAAGACCTCCGGAGGAGGATATAATATTGGTTATGCAGAAACGGGTAGATTACACGGCAAGAGGTAAAGCACAGAAAAGATGGGCACTTAGACACAGTCTTATCTATCCCCGACAGACCACAGACAAACGGGACAAAACTGACTTACACAGGGATTGATGGCGGGGAAGGACAGGCAGTCGATAGCTCAAGGTGCACCTTGGCTCAGGGACAGGATACAGCACGGTCCGGTCCAGAGATGCGGGGAGGTATTTCGCGCTCGGAGGTGGCGTTCCTTCTCTCTCCAAGCTGAGGCGCATCTGACGTCACCTCCCTCTTCCTGCGCATGTTCAGCGGGGAGTGACACGCCCTCGGCTCGTTAGCTTCGCCCCAGATGGAATCGGTCCGCCGCTTCCATTGGGCGCGGGGGGTTACCGGGCTCCGCCCTTGACGAGGAGCTGACAGTGAGCCCCTGGGTGGTAACCCCGTCGGAGCACATGTTCAATGGCGGCTAACCAAGCCGGAGTGAGGACGCACACTCCCCGCGCCGCCGCCGCTGTTGTTGTAGTTGTTGTTGTACCATGAGGAAGAGCTGCGGGGAGGTATTGGGAGGTCCTAAACTTTCTAACGGTGCCATACAATCACATTCTGGTGCAACGAAGAGTCAGAATTAATGGAAACGAGTCCTTAACTGACATAGACTAAGAATAACTAGCAAGATGTCCTATAGTTGTCTACTTGAGATGCGGTGAACCTGGGTGCGACATTTAAATGGGGGAAATAGGGGAAGGTCGGGGCTACAGAGTGTTGTTTACAGAAAATGGGACTAGGGAATGGGGGATTGGGGATAGTTGGGAAGTATTGGGGAAATAGGGGAATATTTACAAGCGGATATTGATGGAGGCCAAATCCCATATCCGCAACATTGCACCCTTCTCTACCTCGGGGCGTCCCGACCCGATAAATTTTTACCTACGTTAGTGTGGCACTCAGATGTAGTTCCCTCTACTATTAACTCAACCCTGAGTGCGACAGTTTTACAGATGTTCACAATTGAGTAAATATGTCCCCCTGCGACGTTGCACCCTTCTCCTCACAGAAACACACCCACAGGATAACCGAATCGCGGAAAGAATCCTCAAACTAAACATACAGCCGGTAGGGAGCATTATTTACAATTGACGCTACTTTATTTACAAGACTAACCCAGGACCTGTGATTGTTCTTTCTGGGGGGGGGGGAGACAGTCTGCTCTGCATCAATGCACCATTAAAGCACCCAAAACCGCACCAAAGCACCCTCAAGCACCAATCGGTGCAGCCACCATTGTTCATGAAAATAAAAACAACAACCCCTAACCCTGCAGGTGTCTCTTGCTCTTCGGCTCCCTCTGCTGGTTATTATTATTGTCTTCCAGTTGTTGTCTTTCTTTCATTTTCTTACTGGCGGCCTATTTGCAATAAAGTGTGCCCAACGTGTCCATTTTATTTTCTTTATTTATGGCCCACAGGGCTGACTACGTGTGGTTCACCTGTGGGGCATCGGTGCCCTGTGGCCAAGGTCCGCCAGCAAGATTTCGGGCCCTCATGGCCGGTTCCAGCAGAGGGGCCATGCCCCAACCCATGGGGTCCATCAGTGGTGCTCGGCCACAGGCATGTGGTCCATAATGTGGTGCATCGATGCAGACAGCTGGTTCTGAGAGTGCCGGGCGCACAATGGCCGACTCACGCACGCTCCCCTCGGCACCCAATGGCGCACAGGTCATGTGGGAGACAAAAGGGGAAAGACAATGAGCGAGGGGTAAGGTCACAAGGGTACACATCAATAAGGCAATGCAAGGCGAAATGCGTACGGAGGGCGAAGTGAGAAAGCTCGTCCCTACCGTACGTCACCCCCCTGTCACCTACACTACCCTTGCCCTTACCCCATATGTACAAAATCTACACATTACCAATCCGTCGCTACTGTCACGTCTCCCCATATTTCCTCTATACCAAATTCGTCACCACAATCCCTCTATCCAAAATTTGCCATCACCCAATTCGTCATCAATCCTCATAAGGAGGAAGAGATGGAACAACAAAGCACAATGTCACACCCACGTCATGATGCGTCTCACATTCCAAACATCTGCACAATAAAATAACAAAACATGGCATGGTGTGGAGGTACGTCATCCCAGGTGAGTGCATGTAGATGGTGCGAGGAGACTTCAATCCTAACTATCCTCTAAATGACATTAACACACTTTACACTACCCGGGGTCTTTCCCTGCCAATCCATTGGCCAACTTACTCTATGGGTTCTAAAAACCAATTCCCATTGACCAAACTGTGGTGCTTCTCAATTTGGGGTCTCACTCCCCCGATTCATCTCCCGGTGCCTTCGCACAATTTCTGGGCTGTGACGTGTAGCTCTCCCAGCAGGTCTACCCACCTGCACACCTCCACCACTGTAGTTGCCACCCGAGCTTACCTGCTCCTCACCCTAACCTAACTAACTGGGGAAGGCCCTCTCGCACTCTCACCCCCTCAGTGCCCTCTCTGGCACGGGCTGCCTGATCCACACCCGGGATCCTCAGGCACCCACTGACACTAACGGCTCCCAGAGCCCACCTGCGGCCTCACCTGGCCGACATCCTCACAGTGGTGGAGTGCCCAAACCAACTACACACACTAACAGGCTACACGCCCAGCCATTTCCACAACACTAATGCACCCATCCAAATACCATTCTGTCACCCGCACCACAGATGCCAATATCCAACCACAATTTACCTATACCCTCTACCTAACACTTACACTACCCACCCCGGGTACTCGTGAAAGGGGTCCACTCTTCCCCCATCCACACCTTCGCACCATGCACACCACTCCGTACCACTTACTCCAACTCTCTCCACACCACTCATTCCAATACTCCCTGTATTCCACACACCTGTACTTGCACACCTGTGCTCTCATACTTGGTGCCGCCTGCACCCTTCTCTCCCCCAAGCGCATTCGCGCTGATCCACAACACTCACTACTCATACACTGCTCCACACACCTGTCCAGTTGCACACCTGTGCAATCACACCTGTTCAATTCTCAACCACACGGCATCATCTCATCTAACTACTCCCCTCTGAAACTCACGCTTCTCAGTCGTCCCTTTAAACTATTGCGCTCCCTCGTCATTATCATCCACTCTAATCTACCTGCGTCCCCTCTGCAGGTATCAGTCACTATCTAAACCTTAACGTCACCTAATGTCAATCTTCTAGGGCCCTACACACAAGATCCTAACCCACCCGGGCTAGTTTTCACTGCCATACACCCCATAAACTATAGCGCATTTGCCCCACCTGTTTGTGAGGGATGACAGAGTTGCCATCCCACCACATCGGGCATCTCCCACTACCAGTTTTGCACATCCACAAATCAAAAATTTTCCATTTACTGCCAATTCTACCCACTATTATAAATTTCGTATCAAATCACTACTATCATCATCACAGTCCACTATATCCTAGCCTCGGTGCGTCGTGACATCATTAAACTCGGTTCGTAAAGCCGAGCAATGAATTCGGGTGGTTTGGTCACCTGCAGGTTGAATCCGTCCGGCTTTCGGTTCAAGGGAGGTGGTTTGGTTGGACCGAGATTCCACGCACCGTCTCGGCGCGGCACCTTGCGGTCCCGGGCCCGATGGCTCAATCTCCCCCGGTCGGAACCCCGTCCCCACGAGGGGGCACCGTTCCGCTTCCTCCCACTCGCCCTTGAACCAGACCGGTCGCCTCGCCCGACAAAGCCCGGACTCGACCGTGCGGGGCGGGGCCAAGCCCGAATCGGCAACGACGCTTCGAAGAGAAGCGACGCAGCATCGACCCGCGCCGGGCCTCGCACCCAACAAAGCACCCCTCGCACCGAGTGCTCGCATCGGCTATCCGTCGCCCTAACCGCTAACCTGGTTACCGTCGATGCTTCACTTGCATACTCACACGCATACGCTACCCCTTTCACCCTCACAAAATCCGGCGTTCCAACGCCGTCCGTACATTCCACCAACGCTCTCCCTGTTACAAACCACACCTCTCGCGCACACCTCGGTCCACACCTCTCCTCCGTTACGTCCTCCGTAACACTCACCATGGGCGTGCACTCTGGCATCCACCCACTAACGCGCTCAGATGGGCTCTCCCACACTCGCGCCATGACCCACTCAGGTGTGCTTCCTCGCACACCCTCAACCATTCCAAGCGTGCATTCTCGCACCCGCTCCACCACCAACTCACTCCTCGTGTCACTCTCACCCTCGCACGTACACTCCGTACACCCCGACCTGCATTCTCGCTCGCACTCGGTTTCACTCCCACACTTTATAACACACCCACTCGCCGACGCACACTTTTTCCTCCCACGCGTGCCATTTCCACTCACACGGGACCCTCCACCAACGCCCAGATGCTTCCTCGATCCCAAGCGCGCAACAATTCTTTTGTCGCTAAACATCCTTTTACAAAATCTCCCCGCACAATATACAGCACGTCTCACCTTCGGGGTTCTTCTTCCTCCCTGCACCAAAACCTGCAAACTTCCATTCGGGTTAAGCACAGCATCGTGATGTGAGCAGGGACTTTGCACATTTTCCATTTCTCCCTGCAATTCCCGGGCTACCTCCGTCATCTCTTCAATTTTAATTCCCACTTCCGCTTTTTCTTTACTCACCTCGACGACCGTTGGCTTTAATAAAATTCCGTTTACCTCATCGGTCGCCGGCTTTTCCAAACCCTGTGTCGCGATTTCTACCCCCGTCATTGTACCCGCGCTTTCCTCCGCTTCGCTCAACCAGCGCTTTTCGACCCGCTTTACCTCCCCGTGCACCCCTGGGACCCTTTCGCCCACCATGCGATCCATGGTCTCCCCACATTTTTGCATGCGGTCATCCATTCTGTTGGTTATTGCTTCAATTTGGTTTCCCAATCCGTTCGTTATTGCTTCCATTTGGTTTCCCAATCCGTTCGTTATTGCTTCCATTTGGTTTCCCAATCCGTTCGTTTTTGCTTCCATTTGGTTTCCCAATCCGTTCGTTATTGCTTCCATTTGGTTTAACAATCGCTCCCTGTTCCTGTCCAAAAGGGCCTCCATTTCAGCCATAATTAATTGCATGTTTTCCACCGTTGGTACAAAGGGCGCGGCAAAATTTGGTGCCGCTACACCCACGTGCGCGAGGACGCCATTTTGTGCGTCTGATACTCCCTCAACCACACCTTCTTTACTCTCCTCCACCATTTTCCCCACTTCTTCCCTGGGGTCCTGGGTCGATTCTACCCCACTCTCCTCTACCGGAACCCAGCCGTCTTGATCCGCCATAGCGCGACTTTCAAAATTCGGGTTTTTATTTTCGTAAAACAAAATCAAATTTCGCCGTTAACAATTTCGAGCGCGTGAAACGCGCTTCGGGTCCGATCTCACTCCTCGACACCAATTGTTACTCTAATAGTACAATTGGTGTTCCAAAATTTGGGCTGAATGAATTTAGTCCCAGGTCCGAATCCCACTCCTGACACCAATTGTTACAGACGCGGTTTTAGATGTTAGTTTACCGAGCGGTTTGGTATTACCGCGTCCGCACAGGTACTCCCCGATTAGAACCCTATCCCGCCCGATTCCACTCGAACGTTGGCCAAATCGCGCTATGCTAAATCAATGAAGGAAAGGACACAACGGCTGGGATTAATGCAACGACACAAGGGGTACAGTTCTCAAGACCTTTGGTTATGCAGATTTATAATATTGGTTATGCAGAAACGGGTAGATTACACGGCAAGAGGTAAAGCACAGAAAAGATGGGCACTTAGACACAGTCTTATCTATCCCCGACAGACCACAGACAAACGGGACAAGACTGACTTACACAGGGATTGATGGCGGGGAAGGACAGGCAGTCGATAGCTCAAGGTGCACCTTGGCTCAGGGACAGGATACAGCACGGTCCGGTCCAGAGATGCGGGGAGGTATTTCGCGCTCGGAGGTGGCGTTCCTTCTCTCTCCAAGCTGAGGCGCATCTGACGTCACCTCCCTCTTCCTGCGCATGTTCAGCGGGGAGTGACACGCCCTCGGCTCGTTAGCTCCGCCCCAGATGGAATCGGTCCGCCGCTTCCATTGGGCGCGGGGGGTTACCGGGCTCCGCCCTTGACGAGGAGCTGACAGTGAGCCCCTGCGTGGTAACCCCGTCGGAGCACATGTTCAATGGCGGCTAACCAAGCCGGAGTGAGGACGCACACTCCCCGTGCCGCCGCCGCTGTTGTTGTAGTTGTTGTTGTACCATGAGGAAGAGCTGCGGGGAGGTATTGGGAGGTCCTAAACTTTCTAACGGTGCCATACAATCACATTCTGGTGCAACGAAGAGTCAGAATTAATGGAAACGAGTCCTTAACTGACATAGACTAAGAATAACTAGCAAGATGTTCTATAGTTGTCTACGTGAGATGCGGTGAACCTGGGTGCGACATTTAAATGGGGGAAATAGGGGAAGGTCGGGGCTACAGAGTGTTGTTTACAGAAAATGGGACTAGGGAATGGGGGATTGGGGATAGTTGGGAAGTATTGGGGAAATAGGGGAATATTTACAAGCGGATATGGATGGAGGCCAAATCCCATATCCGCAACATTATATAGATATATATATATATATATATATATACATACATATATATGTCAGGTCTCAGATTTGTTACTGCTTAATGCTCAATTATAAATGCCGGTTGACTGACGTATTACCACGTAAGCTATGTTATAAAATGCTGTTCTATAATGTTATTTCATGAGTTAATAAAATGTATTCGAACCTTAGGTAGGCTGCTTGAATCGTAGACATAAATCCTTTGATAAATTGCCAAAAACATTAACTGTTTTGTTTAATGACAGTGACGCCTGAGTTACAATGAGGTTTTTGCTTCAGTTTGTGTTTAAAATGAGGTCATGCCGGACAATGGTATACGTGTGCTTTTTTCAAGGCTGGTCATAAAACCACGCCCACATGCGCTTGTTTTTGCGTAATGCAAGTAGAATGACATGAACCTATCGTTAACTATATATATTTTGTTTTAATCTCAGCAACGCATGACTCTGTATAAACATGCTTTGGATTACTCATGTACACAAACCCATAAAATATATGGGTTTGTTTGGCTAAGCATACACTCTCCTCATTGTGAGTTACATTTCTGTTTTCTCGGAGCCCAGAGAAACATTTGGTCCAAATGATAAGGACGGGCTGACTCCCCCGAATGATAACGGTGGGAGGAACCTCTCCCAGTGTTGTTTGTTCCCTCGGAGATTTCCTGATAAAACGTGTCCCTATATAAATGGACTGGGAATCAATGTGTTTCCAGGAAGGCTTGACTTGGCATGTTCTTGCTGTAGATTGCTGTAGACGTCGGTCTCCTCCGGATCCGTATAAGTTGGTTATTAATAAAGCTGCGCCATTCCAGGCTATTGTGGACTTCTTTTGCAAACGAAGAGCTGATTCTTCACAGATGGTACCAGGAGTGGGGTGTCAACAGACGCGGAGGACGGGAAACGGAGCCCGAGGGACAGGAGGAAGGCTGACCTGAGGCCGGCGCCGGCACGTTGATTTGATTAAAGGTGGGAGTTGTTTTATATCAGAGGGCTATTATTCCAAATTCGTACCTTCCTCCTTCGAGCGGGTTCAGTCTCCTTGTCTTCCCCGCTGTCTGCACTCGAACAGAAATTGTAAGTAGAGGCTCATTTAGGCCTCAGAATGACGTAGCTTTGTTAAAGCCAGGATAAATAAATAATAGTAAGGATACAAGTAAGGACTTAACAGTAAGCTTAAAGTTACAGTTAGCACCAGGAGGGGAAAATGAGGTCGGACAGCCATATAGGTTGAAACCAGGTGGCCAAGATTTTTCCAGGAAGGAACAGCCCAGAGACAAGATGGGGTATGCCATTGCATGCCAGGGAAAGATGGGCTGTGGTGAACTTAGAAGGTCCAGATAGAAACAGGCCAGAACCTGGTGGACCAGAGAAAATAAATAAGCTCACAGGAAATGGGCCAGGTGAAACAATTAAGGAGGTAGTTAAGCAAGCAAATCAGCGGCTAATGCCGCTCGTCCATAATCCGGACCAAGACCCCGCGAAAGGGGAGGTAGCCACCATGCCCCCAACCCCCCCCCCAAGACCTGAGCTCAGCCCCGGGGCTCTAGGCAACACCCCAACACCCCCCGCCCTGCCTCCCCTTTCCACCTCAACCCACCCCCCGTCCAAACCCGTCCCAAAAAATCCTTTTCCTTGAATGAGAGATGTAACATGAATGAGGAATGAATGTATATTGGGATGTTAATTGACGTGTGTGTCTGGCCAATGTGTTTGTCTGTGTGTCATGTGCAAAGCAGAGGGTTTCGGTGTGAAACTTTGTAAGCGATCTGCTCGACTTGGGGGAAATTCAGGCCGGGAATGTCCATTTTAACGTCTATCCGAGAGAACAGGCGAGGTCCTGAACTGAGTCCGGATTTTCATCTGTTTGGGAGTTGTTTGGGAAGCGAATTGATATAAATCGGGTCAGGAAAGCACCCGGAGTGCCCTTGTCGATCTACTGTTGATATGAAGCGGTTTCTCGGAGATGGTTGCAGAATTCGAATCAATATGTGTGTTTTACTTGAATTGAAGAGTTCATTCAATGGCAGATATTGTGTATTGTATGTGTGGGATGTATCGCTGAGGCAGCTCACCTTTGGAATTGGTGTCATATAGTGCATTTTGGGTCAGAGAGGTCAAGCGTCGGAGATCCTGTTAGCTAGGGATGAGTTCTGACAGCTCAATGTTCTGACAGCTCACTACATGTCAGGTCGTGGATTTGTTATGACAGCACTTTGTTATGACAGCCGACTGCATGTCCCAACGCGAGGTAAACCCCGCCGCGAACGCGAATAGAGCGGCGTGCAGGGAGTGTTGGGATTCGTGTGGAGGCACGAGGGTGCGCGCCAAGACGGGGGGGCGGCGTGGCGTCGTCGCGTTGAGATGGTTGTGCCAGGTCGATCGGCGATCTCTGAATTTAAATCGGATTTTTGTCATGTGTGTTGTGAAATTAAACGTCTATCCGAGAATCCTGGCAATGTTCGTTTAACTAAAAAGTGTGGTACAAACCTGCGTTTCCGCCGTGCGGCTCCGTGGAAGTTTGGGTAGAGGGATATTGGGTGTTCAGACAGGAGCCAAGCGAGCCGCGAGTCACGGGTGTGCTGTATGAGGTTGCTCAGAGTGCCGGCGATAACTCGCCCACTCTCAGAGGAAGTGTGTGCCCAAATGCATTGTGGGTCATTTCGACTTTGCTGGATGTCGGACGTTCACATGTCAGTATCTTGTCAGAATCTTCTTCTTCATGTCATGTCCTTCATCCTTCATCTTCTTGTCAGAATTAGACATGAGTCATGAGCCATGTCGGAATAGTGGCCGGCTGCGACATATATGCCAGGCAATGTCACAGGACGAATACGTTATTTAAGATGGATTTATAAGATGGATAGATGGATGGATTTATTTAAGATGGCTAAAATAAACGATTTCAAGACAGAGTAATTAATTTCCGGAGTCAAGTTCCAACAGGAAGTCTTGTTCATACAGTAAGGTACAGTGCGGAGTGGCGGCTGGAAGATGCATCGAAGCATTTGGGATGATCGATGCGCCGGACAAAGGGTATGCTGGCGAACGATGCTGATAAGGTTAAGTTATTAAAACGCATATGGGTCTGGAGGCAGATAATGTGGGACAAGCTGCCTCACGGGCGCTGCAGGGAGAGTATTTGGAAATTCAATAATTTGAACAGAAATGTCACGTTTTCAACAGAACGCTGATCCGAGGAAGGAGGACGGTTGAGGTTTCAACTGTCGGTATGTGGTGTGGCTTGTGCCAAGGTGTGGGCGCGAGGAGGTGTGTTGATGAAGCGTTGTGCGAACGAGGAAGGATGTGCGATGGGCATTGTGAAGCACGCCTCGTACGGAAGGTCCTTGGACGAAGTGTGACGGTTGTTGGATTCGTAGAAGTTAGCATTATGCTATGTAGAACCACATTAATGGTCATTTGTCCATTGTCGCCGGACTTGCATTACTTGTGGGATAATAAAGCGCTGGTTACCCCAATTCGAAGTTTGACCTTTTAAAGTTTAGTTGACCTTTGTTCGAGGTATGCAAGGGAAAGGTCAGAGGTAATTCACTAACCTTGGAAGAACGACAGGCGGAGTCAGTCTACAGGGTGTTGCTTTAACGACAGGATATAGAACCTAAATCTGGGGAGAATATCGGGACATTATATTGTGGGTAAAACCAAAATCATGTACATAATTAGTGGACAGAGAATACAGTACGCTTGGAATTTAATTTAACCGGGCCGAGCGGTGGGGATTTGAGATGGATTTGAGTCACGTTAAATGGAGGACATTTGTGAGGATGAAGAGATGCAAGTAACGTGGATTAAATTGTGGTATCACGAGTTGGGTGCCAGAGATATTGTGGTTATTATAACTCACT
This sequence comes from Myxine glutinosa, assembly GCF_964187855.1. Taxonomy (NCBI): domain Eukaryota; kingdom Metazoa; phylum Chordata; class Myxini; order Myxiniformes; family Myxinidae; genus Myxine; species Myxine glutinosa. The sequence continues at coordinate 32,314,526 of NC_136273.1, forward strand.
GATTATAGGGGGCGCCGGGCGCACCGAGTACAGATCGGGTTGCATGATGGAGCACGCAGGCATGGATTTTGGCTTTGCGAGGCCCCGGATAGAAATTGGCATTTCGATGCTGTGGATTATATTGTACCTGCCCGGAAAGGGGATGTCCTGTGCTGGGGCTGGCGACATGCCTCTGTTATTTGTCTGTCTGTCGGTCTGATTGTAAGTCTTTGGTACTGGGAGGGCTAATTGAGTGCTTAGGCGTCATTGTTCCATGGAGGCAGGTCCGGGGGTTTTGGTCCAGCCTGCAAGGAGTCCAGGGGCTTGTTTTAGGGCTGGGTCGCCAAAAATGGGATGCTGTGCCCATCTGGATGTAAAATTATCCATCAAGGACGGGGAATAATGTGCAGTATGATTGGGTAAGAGGTAAAGGCCATAAAACACCAACCCCATGAGGAACGAAATAAATGGAGAGATGTTGGGATCACATGATGGTTGGGATTGAAGAACAACCTACTGGGATTTCAAACCTGTGTTTGGGTTTGGGGCAACTGGGTGATGGGCAATAGTGTATGAGTGAGTAATTATGATCTGTTTAAGTGTAAGAGGCGGTGGAGAAGAAAGGGGTGATGAAAAGTTATTTGTTTTAGTGTGAAGTAGGTTGGTTGCTTATTTGTCACAGTAAGATGAGAGTTGTGTTTTTAAGCTTGGTCTTTGAATGAATTGTTGCTTGGAATGTGTTGATTGGAAAAGTGATTTCTGATCGCTGATCCGATCTGGTTTTGAATTGTTTGATTTAATTTTGAATTGATTGGAGGTAATAAGGAGTTGTGTTGATTTCCTGATTTGAGTTCATCTGGAAACGAAGACAGATGGGATTAATGTGTATATCAGGAACAATTTGGAAAAGAAATATGGATATATGACATTACTAAAATATAACCAAGCAATTGAGAGTTCTTGGGTTAATGGGATATAAATAAATGCATCTACAAGTTGATGGTTTATAAAAAATTTAGGTCTGGATGATACTTAAACGATGAACAATGTTGGCAATATACAAAGAATGTGACTTGTTTTTTGGGAGGAAAACATGTGGTTTAAATTTGGTTGGCTAAGTTTTAAAGATGGAGATGTTTCGCAGAACTCTTATGATTATTTACATGAGTGGTGGACTATTCCATGGCGAAGCATTTTTCAGTTTTTATGATTAAGGTTTAAGGTCTTTATGATCTGTTTAGTGTATTTTTCAAAGGAGAGGGTTTTGGTCAATGATGATGCCAAGATTCCGGATGTGGATACTGGGAAACCATCGATGTTGGGGGGAATGAAGATTAATTCAGATTTAGCGTAGTTAAGTTCGAGGAAGCTGATCTGAAGCTAGAATTTTATTTCAGTTAGGCAGTTTGTCAGGATAGAGTGGGTGGTGGTGGAGCACGATTTGGTGGAGATGAAAAAGCTGGATGTCATCGGTGAAGCAGTGGAATTGGAGACCATGGTGCATTGGCTATGGTGCATGACGGATTAAGAGACCAAGGGGGGATAGGTACAGGACGAAGAGGAGGGGGCCAAGAACTGAACCTTGGGGGACACCTTAAGGGGGAGTGAATTGTGGTGATTAAGCTGTTGTAGATGCTGTCAATTTTGCTTTGGATGAATGGTCCAGGAAGGAAGGAGGGTGCAGGTGGCACCAGGTGTGAGTGCACAGGTGTGCACCAACAGGTGTGTGGAGCAAGGTGGTGGTATCCAGGGAGCTGAGGAGTTTGTTCACGTTGTAAAGTTTGTTTATTTAGTTTGTTTATTGTAGAGAAGAGTGCTTTTGGGATTCCGGAGCCAGAGTGGATAATTTGAGGGTAGTAGGTGGAGTAGAGGACATCTTTGCAGTGCTGTAGGTGGTCCATGTGAAGCTTGGGAGTGAACTGATTTGGGTTTAATAGGCACAAGCTGGTCTAAATGAGGTGAGGAGGATGAAAATGTTGAGGTTGCCGGCATCAGAGGAGAGAAAAGGTCGCTGGTGATTTTGAGGAGAGCAGTTTCAGTACTGTGGCTGGAGCAGAATCCGGATTGGGATGTTTCATACAGGTTATTGGCAGAGTGGTGATGTTTGAGTTGAGTGGCCACAGCACGTTCCAAAACTTTTGACAGAAAGGGTAGGTTGGAGATGGGTCTGAAGTTATTTAGGGTGTCAGGGTTTAGTCCAGGGTTTTTCCAAAATGGGGGTGAAGTTTCACGAGTTTTGGGGAAATCGGTATGTGAAGCTGGATTAAGTTGGAACTACTGGATGAGCCATGGAGATGGATTGGGTTTTGTTGTTGGTTGTCTGGGAGTTCGGTTGTTGCATTGCCAAAGGTTTCTGTGTGGTGGACACACTCGTTGGCTGTTGTCTTGTGTGACGTGGGTGGAGATGTATGTGGCTGTGTGTGGCTGCCTGGAGGGGAAGGCGGCTACAGTGGTTGATATTGGTTGTGGGTTGTCCGGGGTGCTTCGATTTGCATAGGGGGTGAAGATTGGGATATTACATTATTTTGAGTAAGTATTGGCATGAGTAATTACAGAAGTAATTATGAGTTATTATGAGTAATTAGTGGTATGAGTATTAGTTATGAGTTCCAGGTGTTGAGCTAGTTATGCTAGTTATCCAGCTAGTTATGAGTAAGTGATTATTTTAGTAAAATTACATGTTTCGCTGTGTTGTTGATCTGGGGACAAGCTAGTTTGATGGGTACCCTGGGGTCTTCAGCGTGTCTATGTGTTTGTCTGGCTGTTACACTAGACTCTGGGATGTGTTTTCATGAGACGAATTTCAGAATTGATGACAATTCAGTGAGTATGGTGGACAACGTGAAGTGGCTGGTGTAAAGGAAGGGGTTGGGAAAGATGGACCCCCTTCACGAATACCCAGTAGGGTAGCTTAATTTCAGACATAACAGTGAGAATCTATTTTGAGCGAATCACAGTGGGTGAGGAAAACATTGTGTGTGACCAGACACCAGAACTGACCAGAATTGAAATTGGAAGTAGACCAGGTTATTTCTATTATTTGTTTATTCGTGAAAATAAATAAATAATAGGGGGAGGTTAATGGAGGTTAATGGTGGTTTGTGTTTGTGTTAATGGAGGTTAAAGGTGGTTGGTTTGTGGTAATTCTAGTTGAAACTCTCGCTGAAGTAATTTTCGTTTATTTTTATTTTTTGATTCGATTTGAGAGTTGAGATGATTGATTTTTTATTAATTTTATAATTTTATTTTTATTGATGTTGGAAACAGGTAATGGGATGCTGAGAGAAGGATGGAATTTAATTTGAATTGGACTGGATTAAATGGGATTGAATTTAAAAATTGAATATTGAATAAAATTGGATCCACTTGGAAAAAAGTGGATTAGGAAATTGGAGACCTGTAGACCAGGCGCTCCCAGGAGACTTGTGGATCAGGTGTTCCACCAGAGGAAAAAGACCAGGTGTTCGTGGAGCACTTCACCTGCAAGAACGCCTTGGAACCAAGGTGGAAGGGACCAGTCCAGGTGTTGCTGACTACACCAACGGCAGTCTTTTGCGAGGGCAAGACTTCGTGGATCCACGCCACGCACTGTAAGTTGGCCATACAAGCACCAGACACCACACCCCCAGAACACAGTAAGGATGGGCCTAATCATAGGTACAATACTATTGATAGCGACAGCAGCTAGGGGAAATTCCGATTCCAATAGATGCGAAAACGAAACCCGACACCTCACCGTAACATGGGGACAAAGAGTATCACTACCATGTTTCGAACAGAAAGCCCTGCACACAAATTGGGTGAACATAAATTGGCTAGCACTGTCGGCAGGGCCTGGACGCGTTGGCATGGTACTACAAAAGCAACGAGAGTTCCGGGAAGACGGGCAAGCTAGCATTAAGACCTTGGCCCAACCAGGATACCAATGGGGAACCCCTGATTTTAAGCTACAAACACGCACACGCCTAGGGAAAGACATGACCATGCAGGTCCGGTGCAGCGTCTGGACCCCTGGCGCGGCCGGTGGCGAAAAGAACTACATACCATACATCGAATACATACTCACGCCACAACCCCAGAATAAGGCCCCAAAGAGGGGGGAAAACACATATTGGAAAGTGGCCAGGGAGGTGGCAACAATTCAAAATAGGACACACTGCTGGTCGTGCATGCACTTTCCCCAAGCAGGCACCACAGGAATACACATGATAGTGCTACCCTCGTCCCTCAATGACCTCTGCTCACAACCTATCGATCCCCCATGTTTAGTCACCACGCTGGAAAGAGAAGGGGTTGACAACGGCAAGAGTTGCAATCGACAATTTAATTATCGCCCGTCAATGATTGCCCATGTGGCCGAGAGGCCTGCCCCCGTCTGGGTCAAACCACAGAAAGGGAGGGTCTGCCTCCAGGGTTCCGGCCACTTGCGTATGGGAGAATCAGAATGCGCCTACACTCTCCCCGGAAAGCTGGGACAAGGGAGCTCGGGGATTACATTACGAATAGTACTGCAAGATAAACGCAACCACAACATAACGGCTATAACATTCTCTAGGGGGGTTAGTAGGATTAATGGGGTGGTAAAGGGACTCCAGTGCTTATCCACCCACCTGGTCCCACCCCATGGGACAATGTTTATATGCGGCGACAAGGCTTACCCCTATTTACCAAATAATTGGGGGGGCACATGTTATCTGGGTTCAGTCCTTCCTGACGTTGAGATACTGGATGAGCTAGACCCAAAGTCCTTGGACAGGCGTTATAAGAGGTCAGTCATGAACGAAGATGGAACCACTAAACTACACGGGAGCCTAGGGGAAAAGGTGTTTGGTTTCTTCTTCCCAGGAGCGGGCACAGTCATGGATAGTTTCCGGATAGATAAATTGGCTTTGGCCCTAGAAAAGGTGGCAAACGACACCGCTACGGCTCATGACATACTATTGGATCGATCGGATCGCGCGCGAAAATTCTTATACATTTAGCTGGCTCACTGACTGGTTCCAGGGATGGACGGGCACCATAGTGAAGTGGTTATTGACCGCACTGGCTGTGATAATCGGGGTAGTAATTTGGGGGGCACTAATGAAATCTCTAGTCCTCCTCTATATGAGAAAGTATTTTACAGGATGGAAAGTGAAGAAGCCGCCGACAACAACTATGGCTCTGACCACAGAGGCCGTCGACCTGAACGGGTCCTTCAACAAGGCAGTTGCGACCAGCGCTCCAGAAAATTGTATTGAATTTTGTGACGACTGTGATACTTGTGTGGATCCCATGTGGGAACTGGCTGCTGCCTGTAACGGTGTATGTGATGACTGTGATACTTGTGCTATAAACCCCTTGCGTGTACTGGCTAACGCTGCTTATGTATTACAAGCTGACAGCTGCACGCCCCCTTCCGACCCAACTATGGATCTGATTGCGACACTGGGTCTGGCGGTTGAGGGACCCGACGCGGATGTCCTAGACCCGCAAGCCGACCAGGCGCCCATGGGAGACTTTGACATAAAGGAAGTCCCTCTCTTTTCTTCAAATGTTTCGGATCTCTTTGATCCAAATGTTTCGGATCTCTTTGATCCACATGTTGCGGATCTCTTTGCTTCAAGTGATTCGGATTCGGATTTTTACGCTCTGTACCCTGACCAGGAAATTGAGACACAAGATACTGACGACATTTTGTATTCCCCAGAACAGCAACACGTGAGGGACCTCATGGGCATGACCGTTGATTAACTTCGAAGATCTGCAAGGACTGCGTCTGCAAAGGGTGGGGGGAGCCAGTTCCGCAGGGGAAGTGATGCACCCTCTGGCGGAGCAGAACCTCATCTGGACCAGACGTCTTCGTTGTGGATCCGAAACGTTAATGAACTTTCATGTTTTGAGCCCTCAGGCTCCAAGCACGCACCACACGACACGTTCGCCAAATGCACGGGCGAGGCGCTTTGGGCGCACGGTATGCCCTTGGGAGATACCCGCATTACACGATGGTCTTTCAATAAAGCCCGATGTGGCACGTTGTCTCTTGAGATACTTTGTCTCGACGAGACAAGAGGAAGGAATGTCAGGTCTCAGATTTGTTACTGCTTAATGCTCAATTATAAATGCCGGTTGACTGACGTATTACCACGTAAGCTATGTTATAAAATGCTGTTCTATAATGTTATTTCATGAGTTAATAAAATGTATTCGAACCTTAGGTAGGCTGCTTGAATCGTAGACATAAATCCTTTGATAAATTGCCAAAAACATTAACTGTTTTGTTTAATGACAGTGACGCCTGAGTTACAATGAGGTTTTTGCTTCAGTTTGTGTTTAAAATGAGGTCATGCCGGACAATGGTATACGTGTGCTTTTTTCAAGGCTGGTCATAAAACCACGCCCACATGCGCTTGTTTTTGCGTAATGCAAGTAGAATGACATGAACCTATCGTTAACTATATATATTTTGTTTTAATCTCAGCAACGCATGACTCTGTATAAACATGCTTTGGATTACTCATGTACACAAACCCATAAAATATATGGGTTTGTTTGGCTAAGCATACACTCTCCTCATTGTGAGTTACATTTCTGTTTTCTCGGAGCCCAGAGAAACATTTGGTCCAAATGATAAGGACGGGCTGACTCCCCCGAATGATAACGGTGGGAGGAACCTCTCCCAGTGTTGTTTGTTCCCTCGGAGATTTCCTGATAAAACGTGTCCCTATATAAATGGACTGGGAATCAATGTGTTTCCAGGAAGGCTTGACTTGGCATGTTCTTGCTGTAGATTGCTGTAGACGTCGGTCTCCTCCGGATCCGTATAAGTTGGTTATTAATAAAGCTGCGCCATTCCAGGCTATTGTGGACTTCTTTTGCAAACGAAGAGCTGATTCTTCACATATATATATATATATATATATATGTATGTATATATATATATATATATATATATATATATATATATATATATATATATATATATATATATATACATATATATATAGCCTGGTTAGCCATAGCCTGGTGTTGGCTTAGCGGTTAGGGTGCCAGCTTGGGATCCTTGGTTCGAATCCCGGTCGATCGCTGAATTAACGCCAGGGGGTTGACTCAGCCTGTCATCCTTCCGAGGTCGGCAAATTGAGTACCAGCTTGCTGGGATGAATGACCACGGTGTGTACCCCGATTTAGAATAGGTACACCGTATCCCTGCACATCGTAAGAGCGTGACCAAGGGTTGGCGTCAGGAAGGGCATCCGGCCATAAAAACATTGTCTCAAACAGGGAACCATGATTGTCGTGGGGCCCGCAAGGCTAACCTCTGCTCTAGCTGGGAAAATGGCCTTAAAACGATCATTCATATATACAGTCACGTGAAAAAGTAAATACACCCCATGTAAAGTTTTGACTTTTTCAACGTATTTCAACATACAGCTATTTGATCTTCATTTCAACAATAATGATAGATAAAGGTGATATAATATAACAAATATCATGAAGCATTTACATTTTGTAGTCCATTGTATAATTTAAATAAACATAAATGGAAATTTCGCATGTGGAAAAGTAAGTACACCCCCACATTTATCACTACTTCAAATACCTAAAATTAGAATCAGGTGCACTAGCTCAGGTGCAAATGATTAGAACATTGTTGGAGAGGATCTTGGAGGAACCTGTCTTATTTAAACCTCAGAAATTTAGTTTGTTTTGCTCTTTGTTGTTGAGTTGTGTGGCGTCACCATGCCGAGATCAAAAGAGTTCTCTGAGGCCTTCAGAAAGAAGGTTATAGATGCCTACGAGTCTGGGAATGGATTTAAAAAGATCTCCAAACAATTTGAAATCAATCATTCGACTGTCCGGAAGATCATCTACAAGTGGAGAATATTCCAAACAACTGCCAACGTGTTCAGGCCAGGCCGCCCCAGCAAGTTCAGCCCGAGAGCAGACTGCAAGATGCTGAAAGAAATCTCTAAGAACCCCAGAATGTCATCACGGGACCTACAGGTCGCTCTTGCCACTGTTGATGTCAAAGTGCACGAGTCTACCATTAGAACCAGGCTGCACAAATTTGATCTACATGGGAGGTGTGCCAGGAGGAAACCTTTGCTGTCCAGAAAGAACATCAGGGCAAGACTAAAGTTTGCCAATGAACACCCAGGCAAAGACCAGCACTTCTGGAACACTGTGCTCTGGACAGATGAGTCAAAGGTAGAGCTATTTGGTCACAGTACCAGAAGACATGTTTGGCGAAAACCAAAGACAGCATTTGACCACATGAACCTGATACCAACTGTAAAGCATGGTGGTGGAAATATTATGGTTTTGGGCAGCTTTGCTGCATCGGGGCCTGGGCAGCTCACCATCATAGAATCCACTATGAATTCTTCATTGTACCAGAGGGTGCTTGAGGATAATGTGAGGCCATCTGTCGGAAAGTTGAAGCTCAACCATAGGTGGACCTTGCAACATGACAATGACCCTAAATATACCAGTAAATCCACCAAGGAATGGCTGAAAAGAAAGAAATGGAGGGTTCTGGAATGGCCAAGTCAAAGCCCAGATCTAAATCCCATCGAGATGTTGTGGGGGGATTTGAAATGAGCTGTGCATGCAAGAAACCCCTCAAACATCGCACAGCTGAAAGAATTCTGCATGGAGGAGTGGGCAAAAATTTATCCCAGTCGATGTCAGAGACTGGTAGACAGTTATAAGAAACGCCTACTTGAGGTCTGTAAAAGACCTTTTAGAGCCAAGGGTGTAATTACTTTTTCCACATGGGAAATTTGCATTGATGTTTATTTAAATTATACAATGGACTACAAAATGTAAATGTTTCATGATATTTGTTATATTATATCACCTTTATCTATCAACATTGTTGAAATGAAGATAAAATAGCTGTATGCTGAAATATGTTGAAAAAGTCAAAACTTTACATGGGTAAAAATATACTTACTTTTTCACATGACTGTAGATTTAGAATCTGTTTAAAAAATGTAGACTATGCCAAACCACACTGAGGTTTGTGCGCAAATGTGAATATGACGCAAATATTATTGAAAATTTGTATGAGAGAATCGGCATCGGAGTTATCCTTCCTTCGGAAGTATCCAATATTAATCCAGAGGAAGCATCAGTCATCACTTCCTTTTACGATTAGGTGAGTTATTGGCGGCACCCTGGCCAAATGACAAATTCCTACCTCCACTTCAGGAGGTATGTGGTGTGGTCTTGGGAATCCCTCGACACCAGGTTACATGGCGTATTATCTGTGTGGTTGTTGTCTGGGTTGTCCCAAGTTGTTCTCATGTCGCAGGTGAACAGTCGTATTCAGCTACTAGGTAACTCTGCCTGACTTATCACTCAATGTAACACACTGAGTTGTGGTGCCGTGTTGGTGTCAGACTTCCTCGTTCAAATGATGTCTTTTCCGGTTTTCCTATAGTGCAAGGAAATCTCCGATGGTTCTGTTCAGTGCCATGTCACATTGCTTTTGAAGCAATGTCTAAAACATCAATGAGTTGTTGAGACATATTCCAAGGGACTTTGTCTTTTTGGCACTTGGGGGTGAAAAATACAATTATTCTACCATGACAAGCAATGGTTGGAGGAGCCTGCCACAAAGCCAATTGGCTAAAGATGAAGATTGAAATATTAAATTTATTAACGTCACTTAAAGTCCTTGTGCAGTCGCCGAGACGGTTTTTGTTTCGTGGATTGGGTACTCCTTTTTAAATCAATTTCTAGAAAATGAAAAGTTAATCTACTGCCTGGCTTTGATGAAGTGAAAAGAAAAAGAATGGCTTTTCCAAAGTTTTTCCAAAGTAAATCTCCAAATACAACATCTCGCGATCGCCATGCTGTGACATCACTAGTCGGCCTACAATGACTTCTGGATGGTTCTGGCTTCAATGAAATGATATTTTGGGGCATGTTTTCCGGGGGCTTAGAGTGCTGGGTGTGTTGGCACCTTTTCCTGTGCCGATTTCCAGGGAGTCTGGTGTAGATGAGAGCAAAGGAAAAAAAAAGAAGATCTAATTGACTCCGTAAGTGGCCCTGGTTTTTCACTCTTACTGAATGGACCCCTAAGTGCCGTTCATACATGAAAAACGGTGAAAGGCAAAGCTAATCTTTCTGTAAATTCTGCATGTAAGAGTGAACGTGTCCTAAACATGGAGGCCAAACAATGTCTGATTCAGCGATATTTTGTGTCCAGGCCCAATAAGGTCGCTCACCGTAGTCTGTGCCTTTTCGGTCTAATTATCCACTAACTTGGGATCTTTTGGCCACTTGTGGCCATCCATCATCAACGTACTGCATCCCACAGCTTTACGCCTCTTCCCCATCATATGCTCTTCTTCATTGGCTTTGTAGTCATTTTGATCACACCGTACGAGAGGCAACCGGAAATAAATGGCAAAAAGACATGGATTTTGCAATGCCTACTGTGAGATGAGATGAACGTTTCTGTGCTGTTCTTGGTTTGATCTTCATTCACCTCGATGTGTGCTGTCGGCCCAGTGTTGTTATCTGGGGTGGGATTGTGGAGTGAGCTTGTCTGTTTTTGGTGCGACATATGAACATCAATTTGCCTCCAATTCAAAATAAGCACAAATAATGTCGAGGATATATTGGAGTTCCGATACTTACAATCAATGAACAAGGTCACTTCACAAGAGGTAATGATTTTGGGCCGAACAATGCATCCTAAGTATATCCCCACATCTTTTTTTTGCACTGCAGGTAACAGCATGGACCCATCTCCTAACTGAAGATTCCCATGAAAGCGTCCGCGCATCTGGCTTGTATTAGCTTGAGATCCATTGCCTGTATAGTAGAGAATCTGAGGGTGGCGAAAGATAAAGATCGTCAATCGATTGCCAGGCCACACAGCATTCAAAGTCCAGTCTTTCACACAATGTTTGCAGAGAGAACAGAAAAGGCAGAATAGATAACTGGAGTTATTGCCATAAGACGAGTGCTAAACCGGCTTTCATCTTGAGTTGTGCGAGATATTTACAAGGCTTTGACAAGGAGAACAAGAAAGAGCAATTCGAGATTGCAGACCCTTGCCAGGATATGTTTTTAGTGGTTTTTAAGGCTTTTGCGTTAAAATAAATATGGCGGCCGAACCACGTGACCAATGACATCATCATTACATTTTTTTCTCCACCAATTTATCTCTAGATGACACTCAAGAAATTTCATCTTGATTGGATGAAGTTTTGTACTCATCAAATTATGACATCATAATAGAGGCACCTATGACATCATCATTAACAACATATGTTATTCCCCATGGAGAGTTCTTTACAATGAGCCATGTCTCAATTTTTCTATGCAGCACTTTTGGAGATACAGAGGTGCAAAGTTTTTCGTTTTTTCCAAATGGCGCCCATACCATGTGAGCTATTACGTCATAATTAGCAATAAAAAAAATTCTGCAGGTGGAGGTGCACCTATGGTGAAAATTTCCTATCAATCAGACCAACTGTTGGAGAGAAAATCATATTTATTCTGTGTGGACAAACAAACGGACTCAAATGCAATACCCTCTCCTCTGGCGAGGGTAAAAAGACATAAAATGTCAGCCCACGTGATTTTTGTAATTTTGCTGTTAGGAGTTAAAGGCTACCAGTCGGCCATCTTTGGTCAGATTACAAAACAAAATCTTCTGCATATGTTTACTCTCAGGTATTGTCATTGTGCTAAGTTTGAACAAAATCGGTCCATGCATGTCCGAGAAATGGTTGGGGCCATATTGAAGTAATAAAATGGCCTCCAGTCGACCATCTTGAATCTGATCTCATAACAAAACGATGTACACATGTAGCCCATCATTCTTTATCTGTGTGCCAAGTTTGAACAAGATTGGTAAATGTATGTCTGAGAAAAAGGTTGAGGACGTGTTCAACATTGTTTTTTTTTTACAACTAATAATAGTAATATGGCCACCAGTCTACCAGTCGGTCATCTTTGATTACATTGTGAAACAAAATGATGCCCATATACAGTCGTGGCCAAAAATATTACTACCATTATTCCACACTGCCATCCTAAAATGGTCCGGACAATATTATTGGCACCTTTTAGAAGTTGTTAGAAATAATTAGATTTCAAGTGGATGATTCTCCTTTACTTTGGAATTGAACTCACCTATGAATGGTGAGTTGTAGGTGCCTGAAATATAAAATCACTCATTCAACCAGTTTGAATAGTGAAAAGGAGTCATTCTGCTGTTTTGTGTCACTGTGTGTACCGCAATGAGAATGGAGAAAAGAAAGAAAACCAGAGAATTGTCTGAGGATGTCAGACACAAGATTATAGCCAATCATGGGCAATCTCAAGGCTACACGTGCAGCTTCCGAGACCTTGATGTTCCTGTGTCCACCGTATGCAATGTTATAAGGAAGTTTAAGGCCCGTGGCACTGCAGCCAACCTCCCTGGACGTGGCTGCAAGAGAAAACCTGATCGACGATTGCAGCGAAGGATTGTCCGAATGGTGGAGAGAGCACTCAAACTGTCAAACTGTTTGAGCTGTCAAACAGATTCAAGCTGACCTTCAGACACAAGGTACGACAGTTTCAACTCGCACCATCTGTCGCCAACTCGATGAAAGGTGGTTTTATGGAAGGAGACCAAAGAGGACCCCACTGCTGAGAGAGAGACATAAGAAAGGCTGACTGGAGTTTGCCAAAACACACCTGAACAAATTAGAGCTTTTTGGTAAAGCACATCATCTCTATGTTTACAGAACACAAAATGAAGTCTTCAAAGAAAAGAATACCTTCCCTACAGTCAAGCATGGAGTAGGTTCAGTGATGTTTTGGGGTTGCTGTGCTGCCTCTGGCACTGGGTGCCTTGAATGTGTGCATGGCATCATGAAATCAGGAGATTACCACGGCATTTTGGAGTGCAATGTTCAACCCAGTGTCAGAAAGCTGGGTCTCCGTCGAAGGATATGGGTCTTGCAGCAGGAGAATGACCTGACTTCAAAAAACTTCAAAAACACTTCAAAAAGCACCCAGGAATGGTTCAATACAAAACTCTGGACTGTTCTGAAGTGGCCAGCAATGAGTCCAGATCTAAATCCCATTGAACACCTGTGTGGAGATCTGAAAACAGCAGTTGGGAGAAGGCACCCTTCAAATCTGGGAGAACTGGAGTCTTTTGCACAAGAAGAGTAGCCCAAACTGCAGGTAGAGAGGTGGAGGAAGCTCATTCACGGCTATAGGAAGTGCTTGACTGCAGTTATTTTGTCCAAAGGTTGTGCTACCAAATATTAAGTCGAGGGTGTCAATAATTTTGTCAATGCCACTTCTTTTTATTTTGTGATTTAAAAGGATTTATTAAGTTCTGAATCAAAATCAAATGTTCTGTAAAATTAACAGTGAAATAAAGAATTGTGGAGACCAAATACTTTTGTCAATTTCAACTTATTTTTCGAGAAAATTGTGAGTTATTTGAAAAAAGTGGAAGGGTGCCAATATTTTTGGCCACGACTGTATGAGTGTATGTATATGTATTGTCTTTGTGCCAAGTATGAACAAAATCGGTCAATACATATCTGAGATATGGTTGCGGACGCACAAATGGATGGACAGATGGATGGACGGACAGACGGACGAGACCCAATCCATAAGCCCCCGTTTCGGAATAAGTCCAACAAGGGCTAATAAATCTGGTGTTGACTTAACGGTTAAGGTGGCTGGCTTAAGATCTCAGGGTCTTGAGTTCAAGCCTGTTGTGCCATTAAATAACACCAGGTGGGCTGACTCAGCCTGTAATCCTTCAGAAGTCGGAAAAATGAGTTCCAGCTTACTGGAAACAGGGGGCACTGGATCAGCGGCACAGCCATGCTCCCAGCAGTGACGCAATCAGCAGCCACAGGCTACATACAAAATGACACTAACCAGGTATTAATATACTGTCGCAATATATTGTTGCGAATATGGAATTTGGCCTCCATATCCGCTTGTAAATATTCCCCTATTTCCCCAATACTCCCCAACTATCCCCAATCCCCCATTCCCTAGTCCCATTGCCGGTAAATAACACTCTGTAGAACCGACCTTCCCCTTTTTCCCCCATTAAATGTCGTGCCCAGGTCCACCGCATCACACGTAGACAACTTTCGGACATCTTGCTAGTTATTCTTAGTCTATGTCAGTTAAGGACTCGTTTCCATTAATTATGACTCTTCGTTGCACCAGAATGTGATTATATGGCACCAGTAGTGAGTTTAGGACCTTTCCCATACCTCCTTCCATCTTCTTCCCCAAACAACAACAACAACAACAACTACAGCTACAACAACAACTACAACCACGGCGCGCGGGGGGAGTGTGCGTCCTCCCACCAGCTCGGTTAGCCGCCATGACCATGCGCTCCACGGGGTTACCACGAAGGGGCTGGCTGTCAGCTCCTCGTCAAGGGCGGAGCCTGGTAAACCCCCCGCACGCACCCAATGAGAAGCAACGTGCCGATTCCACGAGGCGGAGCTAACGAGCCGAGGGCGTGTCACTCCCCGCCGGATATACGAAGCGACTCACCGGATGTGAGGTCAGATGCGCCCCCAGCTTGAAGAAGAGCAAGTCACTACCTCGAGCGCTGTGAGACCTCCCGCATCTCTGGACCGGCCCGAGTCGATTCTGTCCCTGAGCCCAGGTGCACCTGGAGCCATCGATCCTGCCTTTCCTAGCCATCAATCCCCGTGTGAGTCAGCCTTTTGTCCCGTTTATCTGTCGTCTGTTGGGGTTAATATAAGATTGTGTCTAAGTGCTTGTCTTTCTATGCTGTACCTCTCGTCCCTGTAATCTGACCTTCCGAACGAATATAATCTCCTCCGGAGGTCTTGAGAACCGTATCCATGGTGTCGTGTCATTTTAATCCCAGCCGTGTGTCTTTTCCTTCATTGACCTAGCGTAGCGCGATTAGTCAACGTTCGGGTATAATCGGGTAACTTGTGCAGACGTGGTCATACCAAACCGCTCGGTAAATAACATCTAAGCCACGTCTGTAACAATTGGTGTCGAGGAGTGGAATTCGGACCCGGGACTAAATTTATTAGGCCCAAATTTGTAGTAGAGTCGATTCGGAGCGCGTTTCCCACGCGAAATTATAACGGTGAAATTTGAATTTGTTATACGGAAATAAAAACCCGAATTTTGAAAGTCGCGCTATGGCAGACCAAGACAGCTGGGGTCCGGTAGTGGAGAGTGAGGCAGGGTCGGTCCAGGACCAAATTGAGGGACGTGAGGAGAGCGAAGCAGCGAGGGTAGCAAACGCACAAAATGGCGCCTCGCTGGTCACCGCGCCCGCGACCGTAGCAGCGCCGCCGATGGATTGGGGCCTATTTATGGAACAAATAAAGGCGCTCATGGTCCGGACAAGTGAAGACCTGAGGAATGACTTGGGGGGCCAAATGGGGGTAATGGGGAACCGGATGGATGCTCAGAGTGAGCAATTGGGGGTAATGGGAAACCAAATGGGGGTAATGAGGGACGAAGCGAGGGGTACTGGTGAGGGATTAGACAATAATTTTAGGGGATTAGACAATAATTTTAAGGGATTAGACGAGAAATTTGGGAAATTAGACAATAGATTAGGGGAAATACAGGAGGGGTTAATGGGGGTAGAAAACAGAATGGCCGCTCAAGAGAATCAAATGGAAGGGATGCAAAAGGGGTTAGAGGGGGTAGAAAATAGAATGGCTGCCCAGGAGAATCAGATAGAGGGAGTGAAAAATGGGTTAGAGGGGTTAGAAAACAGTATGGAAGGCAAATTGAGGGACATGAGGAACCAAGCGGAAAGGGAAGTTAACCAAATGGGGCAGCAGATAGAGGGGGTCAGAATGGGGGTAGAAACTAAACTGGATGCTCACAGGGAGGAAATGGAGCAGATGAGGGTGGCATCTGGGCAGGAGATGCAAGTGATGGGAGAGGAGATCAGAAGAGGAGTGAGTGAGGAGGTCGGAGGAGTGCGCGAGGAGGTGAGGCACTGTAAGGAGCGCATGGAGAAGGAGGTGAGAAAGGGGACTGTAAAGTTACAAGGGGGCATAGAGGACCTGACGCAGGAGGTGGAGCAGCTGACGGTGGGACAGACGGAGTTAGTGGAGCAGGTTCAAAGGAACACTGCGGTATTAGGAGGTTTAAAAGCGACACAGAAGGAACTAAAAGATGACTTGGTAGCGACGAAGAGGGAATGTCAGATGGTACGTGAGGGACTGACAACGAGGCTGGACGAGGTGATAGAGGTAATGGAGACGAAGGACCGGCAGGTGAGGACGCACATGGAAACGGTCAAGGTAGCCTTGGAGGACGAGCTTGAGGAGACGTACCGGGGAATAAAAGAGGTGAAGCAAAAATTAGAAGAAGTGGAAGAAGGGGTGAGCGAAATTAAGAAGCGACGGAGAGGGGATAAGAAAGAGATAAAAGAGGAGTAAAAGAATTGGTCCAAAGTCTGTGTTTGGATCGTGATGATGTGCTCATTAACCGGATGAGGGATTCGCAGGTGATGGAGGAGAAGCGAAGAGGAAGAGGACCCGGTGTAAGTGGTGACCAATATGGTCGTGCGTATGATGCGCCAGGAGATTTAATAAGCTTGGGGGTCGAGATGGACCCGGGTGTTCGTGAGAGGCCGTTGGTGAAGTGTGCGACAGGTCTGGTGTGCGAAAAAGGAGGTGTGCGAGAAAGTCCGACTCTGGGGTGTGTGAGGAAAAAGTGCGTGCCAAGGAGTGAGGGTGCTGGCGAGAGTGAGTCTGTCGTAGCGCGTGTGCGAGGGAGCACATGGAAGCGTGGTGTGGTGAGTGTTACAGAGGGTGTGATGGGAGAGTGTGCGCAAGAGTGTGCGCGAGAGAGGTGTGTGACGGACAGGTGCATGGGGAAGGAGTGCGCTGTCAAAGGCAAGGAAGAATGCACACCTGTGGTGAGTGTTACAGAGGGTGTAACGGGAGAGTGTGCGCGAGAAAGGTGTGTGACGGACAGGTGCATGGGGAAAGAGTGCGCTGTCAAGAGTAAGGGTGAGTGCGTTGTCAAGAGTGGTGGTGAGAGTAGTGAGAGTGACAAGGAGCGTGAGTTGGGTGTGACAGGTGAGCGAGGATGTACACCTGGGATGGAAGGATGCACACCTGGAATGGTAGAGCGTGAGTGGGAATGCACGCTGGAGTTGGTGGTGAGGCACGTGGTTGGGTGTGCGAATGAGGGCACACCTGTGATTGTCACAGAGGAGGTGACAGAGGCGGGGGTGCGAAGAGGTGTGTTGGTGAGGTGTGCTACCAACGAATGTGTGCCAAAGTGTTCGGTGGTCAGGTGTGTGACCAAGGCTGTGAGTGGAATGGGTGTACCTGGGTGTGTAAGGAAAGGTAGGATGGGAACGGCTGGATGTGTGAGCAAGGAACGGGCTGCGGGGTGTAAGCGTCCAGGTGAAGCATCGACGTTAGACGGGGTGGAGTTTAGAACGACTTATAGCCGAATCGGGCCCTCGGTGCGTGCTGGGCCTCGCTTTGAACGGCCGCGTCGGTGCTCCACTAGGCGGAGCGGGCAGCCCGATAGAAAGGGTCGTCATGGCGACCACCTTTTGTTGAGGCAGTCCGGCAGGTCGAGATCGGGACATTGGATGGCTCCACGCCGAGAGGGTGCGTGGGATCTCGGCCCGGGTAAGCCCCCGTCCCTGCACCGAGTGCCGGACGCATCCAGCCGCTGGCACAAAACAACCAGCATCCATTGCTTGGCTTTACGAAGCCGGGCTTTGGACAGGGATTGGCGCACCGAGAGGTATTAGTGAGTCGACTGGGTGATGAGGTTAGTGTTTTGGACCCAAAATTGGAGAAAAACAAAATTTGATGATTGGCAAGGGATTGGCAGTAGTGATTGGCAGATGATGGGTAGTGATTGGCAGATGATAGGTAGTGATTGGCAAATTTTTAATTTGTTGAAATTTGATGTGCAAAATTTGTAGTGAGCGATGTGCCCGGTGGGTAAGAGTGGCATCCCTGCCACCCTGCCCAAGTGGGGGCAAAGGAGCAATAGATTATGGGGTGTATGGCAGTGAAAACTAGCCCGGGTGGGTTAGGTTATATTGATAGGGCCCTAGAAGATGACATTAGGTAACGTTAAGTTTAGTTAGTGACTGATACCTGTAGTGGGGACGCAGGTAGATTAGTATGGATGATAATGACGTGGGAGCGCAATAGTTTAAAGGGACGACTGGGAAGCGCAAGTTTCAGAAGGGAGTAGTTAGCTGAGATGATGCCGTGTGTGTGAGAATTGAACGGGTGTGATTGCACAGGTGTGCAACTGGACAGGTGTGTGGAACAGTGTGTGAGTAATGAGTGTTGTGGATCAGCGCGAATGCGCTTGGGGAGAGAAGGGTGCAGGTGGCACCAGGTGTGAGAGCACAGGTGTGCAAGTACAGGTGTGTGGAGAGAGTTGGAGTAAGTGGTACGGAGTGGTGTGCATGGTGCGAAGGTGTGGATGGGGAAGAGTGGACCCCTTTCACGAGTACCCGGGGCGGGTAGTGTAAGTGTTAGGTAGAGGGTACAGGTAAATTGTGGTTGGATATTGGCATTTGTGGTGCGGTTGCAGAATGGTGTTGTGAATGGGTGCATTAGTGTTGTGGAAATGGCTGGGCGTGTAGCCTGTTAGTGTGTGTAGTTGGTTGGGCACTCCACCACTGTGAGGATGTCGGCCAGGTGAGGCCGCAGGTGGGCTCTGGGAGCCGGTAGTTGTGAGTGGGTGCCTGAGGATCCCGGGTGTGGATCGGGCAGCCCAGTGCCAGAGAGGGCACCGAGTGGGGAGAGCGCCAGAGGGCCTTCCCAGGTAGTTAGGTTAGGGTAAGGAGCAGGTAAGCTCGGAGGCAACCGCAGTGGTGGAGGTGTGCAGGTGGGTAGACCCGCTGGGAGAGGTACACGCCACAGCCCAGAAATTGTGCGAGGGCACCGGGAGATGAATCGGGGGAGTGAGACCCCAAATTGAAAAGCACCACAGTTGGCCAATGGGAATTGGTTTTTAGAACCCATAGTGTAAGAGGGCCAATGGTTTGGCCGGAGAAAGACCCCGGGTAGTGTAAAGTTGTTAAAGTCATTTAGGAGATAGTTAGGATTGATGAACCTGTCGCACCATACGCAGCCACTTACCTGTGGTGAAGATGATGACTCCACACCTGTGTTTTCTTTGTTTTGTTGCAGGAAATGAAATTGCTGTGAGGATTTGTGAGACGCATCACGACGTGGATGAGACATTGGGGTGATTCCATCTCTCCCTCCCTAGGAGGGACTGATGACGAATTGGTAATGGCAAATTATGATGTTGAGTTGGAGATGGCAAATTTTGATGGAAGTTGAAAATGGCAAATTTGATTGGTTAGGAGGGAGAGAAGACGAATTTGGTATATGGGAGGAACGGGGAAGACAGTAGGGATGTTTGTTGATTTGTAAAGTAGATGTTTATGGGTAGTGTTGTGTTTTGTGGATACAGTAAGGGGTAAGGGAGGGGCCATGTAGGTTACCTGGTGGGGGGGGGGAGCGTACGGTAGGAACGTACCTGTCTCACCTGGTTCCCATGTGCCCCCAGTGTGCATTACCTTGCATTGCGTGCACTTTTGCGCCCTTACCACCTTACTCACTTGTCTGCTTCTTTTGTCTCCCACCTCCGAGGATCTGGCTTTGGGGTAGAGAGAGAGGAGAGAGAGGTGCTGGCTTCGCAGTTGTGGGCCTGCACTTTCGCTGCTTGCTGCTTGGATCGATACACCATATGGACCGCAATGTTTGTGGCCACCCACAATGGACCGCAGTTCTTTTGCGGCCAAGCACCACCCATGGATGGACCTATGGGTCAACGTGGCACCTATGCCATACAAGGTGAACCACTAACAGTTGGCCCCCTGACGGCCACAATAAAGAAATGGACGCGGTTGGCGCCTTTCTTTATTTTTCTAAGGAAGTAAGAACACCAAGTGCACCACACGAAGGCAAGACCAGCGGCAGAACATCGGCCGGCTGCGACACCACACAATGATTTATAGACACTTTATTGGTGCACCGGATGGTGCTCACTGTGTGATGGGGTGGTGCTTGATGCTTGGAAGGGGTGCTCTGCACATTATTAAAGGCCGTAGGCCACAGAGCACTCGTGGGTTGGTGTATCGATGCTAGCATGCGTGCTCTCTCTATGCATAACATCTGCATGTGTTCCTCCAAAAACAGGTCCTGGATCGTAGTGTAAATATCAGCGTAGTCTTGTGTAAATAATGCTCCCTACCGGCTGTATGTTTAGTTTGAGGATTCTTTCCGGATTCGGTTATCCTGTGGGTGTGTTTCTGTGAGGAGAAGGGTGCAACGTCGCAGGGGGACATATTTACTCATTTGTGAATATCTGTAAAACTGTCGCACTCAGGGTAGAGTTAATAGTAGAGGGAACTACATTGCGTGCCACACTAAAGTAGGTAAAAATTTATCGGGTCGGGACGCCCCGAGGGTAGAGAAGGGTGCAATGTTGCGAATATGGAATTTGGCCTCCATATCCGCTTGTAAATATTCCCCTATTTCCCCAATACTCCCCAACTATCCCCAATCCCCCATTCCCTAGTCCCATTGCCGGTAAATAACACTCTGTAGAACCGACCTTCCCCTTTTTCCCCCATTAAATGTCGTGCCCAGGTCCACCGCATCACACGTAGACAACTTTCGGACATCTTGCTAGTTATTCTTAGTCTATGTCAGTTAAGGACTCGTTTCCATTAATTATGACTCTTCGTTGCACCAGAATGTGATTATATGGCACCAGTAGTGAGTTTAGGACCTTTCCCATACCTCCTTCCATCTTCTTCCCCAAACAACAACAACAACAACAACTACAGCTACAACAACAACTACAACCATGGCGCGTGGGGGGAGTGTGCGTCCTCCCACCAGCTCGGTTAGCCGCCATGACCATGCGCTCCACGGGGTTACCACGAAGGGGCTGGCTGTCAGCTCCTCGTCAAGGGCGGAGCCTGGTAAACCCCCCGCACGCACCCAATGAGAAGCAACGTGCCGATTCCACGAGGCAGAGCTAACGAGCCGAGGGCGTGTCACTCCCCGCCGGATATACGAAGCGACTCACCGGATGTGAGGTCAGATGCGCCCCCAGCTTGAAGAAGAGCAAGTCACTACCTCGAGCGCTGTGAGACCTCCCGCATCTCTGGACCGGCCCGAGTCGATTCTGTCCCTGAGCCCAGGTGCACCTGGAGCCATCGATCCTGCCTTTCCTAGCCATCAATCCCCGTGTGAGTCAGCCTTTTGTCCCGTTTATCTGTCGTCTGTTGGGGTTAATATACGATTGTGTCTAAGTGCTTGTCTTTCTATGCTGTACCTCTCGTCCCTGTAATCTGACCTTCCGAACGAATATAATCTCCTCCGGAGGTCTTGAGAACCGTATCCATGGTGTCGTGTCATTTTAATCCCAGCCGTGTGTCTTTTCCTTCATTGACCTAGCGTAGCGCGATTAGTCAACGTTCGGGTATAATCGGGTAACTTGTGCAGACGTGATCATACCAAACCGCTCGGTAAATAACATCTAAGCCACGTCTGTAACAATATTAATATACTATACGGCAACCACCGGACAGGACACGACCACACCCGGTGGCCATTGTCGCACGTCAAAGGCTGAATTCCAAAAATCGCCAAACTAAATATTTTCAAAACTAAATCCAAACAAATCGTCGTCCCCCCCCCCCCCCCACACAAAAAAAAATCGAGAGGGGAATTTTACTTTTCCCCACCCAATGGCATCCTATCATTCACTGCTTTATGACCTTCTACCACGTCTCTGCCCTAAGGCCTTCCAATAGTCTTTACCCTAGGCATTGAGCAAGTCTCCACCTCTCACACTTTGACAACCAGCTGTGAACAACTGTGGGGAGGATTTAACAATAATTAGGGACAATGTGACATGTCCTACCCCAAACCACCCAGCCCACCCAGTTATACAGAGGAGAACATAAGACGCGACGCCTTGACTGAACTATTTTCACAAGTATAACATCCTGTCTCCTTTACAGAGACAGTTTTGCATTGTGACCCCTTACCTTGAACACACAGTTAACTTCTAAAACTAAACTCCCCCCTTGCCTTTCCCCTACTAAACTCCCCCCTTGCCACTCCCATTCAATACTCCTCCCCAACTCCTCCCCTTCAAATCTACCCCCCAACCATCCCTCCCAAATTCTCCCTCCTCCCACCTCCTTCTCAAAGCTGCCTCCTCCCCACTTCGTCTCTCTTCAATCTCATACCTCCACCTCCCCCAACCTTCGACCTTCCTCTGCCCCCCTTCAAACAACCCCTCACTGTGCCTCATCCCATCACCATCAAACCTATCATCCTCCTCATCCTTCCCTTTCTTGTAACTCTTCTGTAATCTCTGCCACACTATCAACTGCTCTTCCTATCTCCCTCTCTCATCCTTCATCTGACCCTACCCCTCCCCTCCCCTGTCCTGCACCCGATGCTCCCCCTCTCTCCTCATTAACGGTATGGACCTCAAACATCCGGGGCCTTCGCTCAAACCTGATTGATCTCTCCATTCAGGTTGCTTCTGACAATCCAGACTTGATCTGCTTAACAGAAACTTTCCTCCTTCAAGATGTCTCTGATTCCTTAATATCTCTTCCTGGTTACTCCCTCCTCCGGTACGATAGACCTGAGCTTCGTCCTGGTGGTGGGGTGGCTATCTTTATCAAAAACTCTCTTCCTCACTCTCCTTGCACTGCCCTCTCTCCACCCCACCCCCAGGAGTACCTCTGGCTACGGCTTCCTCTCCGCTCCCACCTTTTGTTCATATGTGTTCTGTACCGTCCTCCAAACAGTGATGACTCCATTTACATTTCGCTGTCGGACAACATGGACCAACTTCTATCAATTCATCCAAACTCTCTCTTCCTCATATGTGGCGACTTTAACTGTCATCATGCCAGCTGGCTGGGTGTGGGTTCATCTCTCACGAGCCATGGCACCTCAGCAAAGGACTTCTGCGACTCATTGGGACTGACACAATCTGTCAATTTCCCAACCCGGATCTCAGTCAATGGAGTATCTTCTCTTCTGGACTTGGTTATGACTAACTTCCCTGCAAATGTCTGCTGCTCTTCTTCTGCTCCAATCGGTTCTTCTGATCATGTGCTTGTTAAAGTGGACATCTCTCTGGCCATTCTCAAAGAGCCTCCTCAGCGCCGACGAGTCTGGCATTTCACTCAGGCTGACTGGCACGGTCTGCAAGCAGCCATCAATCATCTGGACTGGTCTCCCATCTCTACTGCCTCTGACATAAATTCTTCCTGGGAATTCTTCCAAAGCAAACTGCTCTCTCTCATGCACAGATTTATCCCATCTCACCTTCAGTTGTCTTACCCTTCCTCCCGTCCATGGTACACTGAATCTTGTGGTGAGGCAGTTGCCCTGAAACAATTTGCCTTTGCCTCTTGGAAGGCAAATCCAACTTAAGGCAATCTCAGTTCCTTCCACCAAGCTCGGAACAAGTGTGTGTCTAGCCTCAGGAGTGCCAGGAAGCACGATCTTTCCACACTCAAGATTGAACTCTCAAACCTGTCTCCTTCCTCCAAATTCTGGTGGTGTCTGGTCAAATCCGTTTCTGGTGTTTGTTCCCCCTGCATCCCCTCCCATACCTCAAATGGCTGCACAGTTGACACCGCACGTGACAAAGCCGAATGCCTCAACTCTGTGTTTGCCTCAAAATCTTGTGTCCCAAACCCATCTCTCTCTGTTCACACCTTTCCCAGTCGAACCCAACTGCTCCTGGACTCTGTGTCCTTCTCTCCTGACAAGGTGGAGAAGTTTCTGTCAAACCTCGACTCTGATTTTGCAACTGGACCAGACGGCATCAGCCCACGGGTCCTAAAATCCTGCTCTGCCGCTCTATCTCACCCTCTCTCTGTTCTTTTCACCCTCTCTTTTGCTCAAGGTTATCTGCCAGCATCTTGGAAATCAGCTAACATTACCGCTTTACACAAAAAAGGTGCAACAACAGATCCTTGCAACTACAGACCAATCAGCCTGCTTCCAATTATCAGCAAAGTCATGGAATCCATCATTGCTTCGGATATCAAATCCTTCCTCTTCTCCAATGGCTTGATCTCTGATCATCAATTTGGATTCAGACCAGGTCATTCTACTCTGGACATGTTGCTTCTGCTGTCTCAACAATGGATGGAGGTCCTCAATGCCAAACAGGAAATCAGAGCTGTCTCACTTGACATATCACGTGCCTTCGATACGGTCTGGCACCCAGCTCTGCTCACCAAACTCTCCTCCTATTGTATCCATGGAAATCTCCACTCATGGCTTGCGGACTTCCTCTCTGGTCGAAGGCAACGTGTGGCCCTGAATGGATTTCTCTCATCTCCCCTTCCTGTTCTGGCTGGAGTTCCCCAAGGTAGTGTTCTGGGCCCAGTGCTATTTCTGGTCTTCATCAATGATCTCTCCGACTCTCGGGAAAATCCTCTCTATCTCTTTGCTGCTGACTCCACTATCTGCCGCTCCATTCCTCATCCCTCAGATCGGCAGTCTCCAGCCTCCTCACTCTCTGCAGACCTGGAAAAAATCACAGACTGGTCAAACAAGTGGAACATGTCTTTCAATCCTGACAAATCACACACTCTTTCAATGTCTCTCCTAAAGGACCGACTGGAAAACCCTCCCATCTACTTTCTCAACAATCCTCTCCAAGAAGTTCTGTCGCTCAAGCTTTTGGGTCTCACTATCTGCCATGATCTTTCTTGGGAAAACCACATTTCCAAGCTGGCCTCCAAAGTCAGTCGCTGACTGGGCATCCTCTGTCGTGCGAAGTCCTTCCTTGGCACACCTGAGCTCCTCACCACATACAAGGCTTTCATCCGCAGCTCAATGGAATACTGCTCCCCCCTCTGGGCTGGTGCTCGTGCCTCACACCTAGCTCGGCTTCACGCTGTTGAAACCAAAGCTTTCAGAATCATTGGAATCTCCTGCGATGAAGTTAACTCCGAGGGCCTTTCACTCACTCACCGCAGGCAGGTTGGTGGTCTTTCTGTCTTCTACTGACTCCTCTCCGGCCTTGCTACCCCAGCTCTCTCTGTGCTCTGTCCCCCCAATATTCCTTCAGGTCGCACAAGATCTGCCTGCAACCCTCTTATGGTTAAACTGCCAAAATCGAGGCTCTCTCCTCACCTTCACTCTTTCATTCCCCTTTTCTCCCACCTCTGGAACAAACTCCCCCACTCCCTTCAATCCCACTCCTCTCTCCAGGTCTTTAAAACAGCTGTTCACCACCATCTCTTATCTTCCCCCATCCAAAACCTTGATGTTTTCTACCCCCGCTAATTCACCCTCGATACTTTTTTTTCTTTCTTTAATTCCAACTTCTTTCCTGGAAGTCCTTGCAGTGTTCATATGTTTTATACCTGTCCCACCTCCCCCAAAGCCCTCCCCCGCCCACATTTCTCCCGTTGTCCCTGCTCTCAAATGTTGTGTTTGTGTCCTTCCCCCTCTCCTCTCTCCCTCTCTCCCCATCTTGTCTGCCGCTCCCCTTATTTTTTGTGTTTTGTGTGTCGGTTTGACCTTTTTGTGTGATTAATGTTAGCTCTTTCACGAGCCTCGATCTTGTATACAAAAAAAAAAAAAAAAAAAAAAAACGTGAATATTATTAGGGTGCGTCACTGCATAAGGGAGAAAACCTGAAGCTGGTCCATTTCTTTTGCTCGCTTTATCAATTACTAGGGCATGCCCGTACTATATATAAGCTAGGACGTGCCCGTACGTGGGTGCCCGTTCCTTGCCAAAAAAAAAAAAAAAAAAAAATTTGTGTAGGGGTGTGTGTGTGTAAACATCCTAGGGCGTGCCCGTACGTGGGTGCAAAAAAACATGCGTGCAAACAACAACAACAAAAAAAAACTTTGAAACCACGTGGCAGTAACGACCACAGAACCCCCCCCCCTCTATTTACATGAATGGTTTGGTCCATTCGCAACGACCACAGAACCCCCCCCTCTATTTACATGCAATGGTTTGGTCCAAAGCGAACGGCTTGCAGTGTTTGGTAAAGAAATCGCCATAGCTCGGTAAGTACTTCTCCGATTAATATGAAACCTTGAAAAGGCACATCCTCGGGTCCCCAGCAATATACCTGGCAAGTTTAAAGTATATCGGACCCGTGGTTGTCGAGAAACAGCGGTCACAGACAAACATACACACATACACACATACAAACACACAGAGATTACTGGAATTATAGATAGACTAGGGCATGCCCGTACTATATATAAGCTAGGACGTGCCCGTACGTGGGTGCCCGTTCCTTGCCAAAAAAAAAAAAAAAAAAAATTTGTGTAGGGGTGTGTGTGTGTAAACATCCTAGGGCGTGCCCGTACGTGGGTGCAAAAAAACATGCGTGCAAACAACAACAACAAAAAAAACTTTGAAACCACGTGGCAGTAACGACCACAGAACCCCCCCCCCCCTCTATTTACATGAATGGTTTGGTCCATTCGCAACGACCACAGAACCCCCCCCTCTATTTACATGAAATGGTTTGGTCCAAAGCGAACGGCTTGCGGTGTTTGGTAAAGAAATCGCCATAGCTCGGTAACTACTTGTCCGATTAATATGAAACCTTGAAAAGGCACATCCTCGGGTCCCCAGCAATATACCTGGCAAGTTTCAAGTATATCGGACCGGTAGTTGTCGAGAAACAGCGGTCACAGACAAACATACACACATACACACATACAAACACACATACACACATACACACAGAGATTAATGGAATTATAGATAGATAGTCAGGGCCTTTAGGGATATTTTGGGGCCGTTTGGTTCAAATTCTTCCAAAAGCACCAAATTTGGCCCAGATGTTGCCCATGCCATACTGTTTCGATTTTTGACGGGCGCCAAGACGGGCGCCCCCCCCCCCGGGGACCCCATATTGGCGAAATACTAAATGGCCGCCACCCGGATTAGAGGAAAATCAGTTAAATAACCAAAAGGGTTGGAATCATGTATGATACCACTTTTCAGGGGTTTACGAGGTCGAGGAATCCAATTATGATGTTATTTTGATGATTCGAGGTCAAGGTCAACCCTCAAGGTCATCTTAAAGGTCTTTTTTTTTTTTTTTTTTGTATACTGAATCGAGGCTCGTGAAAGAGCTAATATTTATTTCACAAACAAATCAACCAGACAAACAAAATATATAAAAAGAGGGAGCGGAAGACAAGATGGGGAGAGAAGGGGAAGCACACAAACATAACATTTGAGAGCAGGGAGATGTGTGGGAGGGAGGGCTTGGGGGGAGGCGGCGTGGGAAGGGGCGGGGGGGGGGGTTTGTCAAAACATGTCGGTTTTTGAGTTTTTTGTCAAGATTTACGCGAGGTTCACCATTTTATGTTTCTGGGTTGGGTAATCGAACTCTGACCTTATTTTTGACAATTAGAGGAAATATTTACATGTCTATTTCCTAATTTTCAGGCATATGCAGTTCATCAGTCTAATTCCAAAGGTACGGATTTTGATGTTTTATGAACTGTATGCCATATCCTTGTGTTTAATTTTTGTGCGATCATGATCCGGGTTCATGTATACATGATTGTATACATGTCATAAATATGACGTCATAGGTCATGTGACCTGGCGGCCATATTGGATTTTATGAAAACCTTAAAAATGGATCCCTGCCTTCATTTTTCGATCGATTCATTTTGAACTTTGACCACTTATAGTACGCCATGTGATTGGATGCATATCCTAATTATGACGTCATAGGTCAGGTGACATGGCGGGATGGACCGGTATGGTCCCCGACACATACCGCCCTTGGCGCCCGTCAAAAATCGAAAGAGTATGGCATGGGCAACATCTGCGACAAATTTTATGCTTTTGGAAGAATTTGAACCAAAATATCCCTAAGGGCCCTGACTATTAAGCCTCTGAAGGAGGAAACTCGACAGAAAAATTTTCATTTGAGTAACTGTTTAATTCGGGTCGCGCATCCACTACAATGTTTGTACACGACATACTACCTCTATTCTGGGATCAGTTTCCCCTCAATGATTATTTTCAGGGGAAGTAACTCCATGAAATCTATGTCTGGTTTAACACTCTTAATATTTAAAACATTACAGCATATGAAGACATAATTCGTGTTTTATATTCATAAAAATACATTTTGCTAACAGACTTTGTTGAGGATGTATTGAATTTTTGCATTTTTCAGCGAAGAAGGTCCTTCTTGTTTGCTGTCTTTGGGTACGCTCGCCCATGATCCTCTGCCACCTGGATCATGTATTGGAGCTGATACTCGTGCTTGGTACCTGGATCATGTATTGGAGCTGAACCTCGTGCTTGGTACCTGGATCATGTATTGGAGCTGATACTCGCGCTTGGTACCTGGATCATGTATTGGAGCTGAACCTCGTGCTTGGTACCTGGATCATGTATTGGAGCTGATCCTCGTGCTTGGTACCTGGATCATGTATTGGAGCTGATCCTCCTGCTTGGTACCTGGATCATGTATTGGAGCTGATCCTCGTGCTTGGTACCTGGATCATGTATTGGAGATGATCCTCGTGCTTGATACCTGGATCACGTATTGGAGCTGATCCTCGTGCTTGGTACCTGGATCATGTATTGGAGCTGATCCTCGTGCTTGGTACCTGGATCATGTATTGGAGCTGATCCTCGTGCTTGGTACCTGAATCATGTATTGGAGCTGATCCTCGTGCTTGGTACATGGATCATGTATTGGAGCCGATCCTCATGCTTGGTACCTGGATCATGTATTGGAGCTGAACCTCGTGCTTGGTACCTGGATCATGTATTGGAGCTGATACTCGTGCTTGGTACCTGGATCATGTATTGGAGCTGAACCTCGTGCTTGGTACCTGGATCATGTATTGGAGCTGATACTCGTGATTGGTACATGGATCATGTATTGGGGCTGATCCTCGTGCTTGGTACATGGATCATGTATTGGAGCTGATACTCGTGCTTGGTACCTGGATCATGTATTGGAGCTGATCCTCGTGCTTGGTACCTGGATCATGTATTGGAGCTGAACCTCGTGCTTGGTACCTGGATCATGTATTGGAGCTGATCCTCGTGCTTGGTACATGGATCATGTTTTGGAGCTCATCCTCGTGCTTGATACCTGGATCATGTATTGGAGCTGATACTCATGCTTGGTACCTGGATCATTTATTGTAGCTGATCCTCGTGCTTGGTACCTGGATCATGTATTGGAGCTGATACTCGTGCTTGGTACATGGATCATGTATTGGAGCTGAACCTCGTGCTTGGTACCTGGATCATGTATTGGAGCTGATCCTCGTGCTTGGTACATGGATCATGTATTGGAGCTGATCCTCGTGCTTGCTACCTGGATCATGTATTGGAGCTGATCCTCGTGCTTGGTACCTGGATCATGTATTGGAGCTGCTACTCGTGCTTGGTACCTGGATCATGTATTGGAGCTGAACCTCGTGCTTGGTACCTGGATCATGTATTGGAGCTGATACTCGTGCTTGGTACATGGATCATGTATAGGAGCTGATCCTCGTGCTTGGTACCTGGATCATGTATTGGAGCTGATCCTCGTGCTTGATACCTGGATCATGTATTGGAGCTGAACCTCGTGCTTGGTACCTGGATCATGTATTGGAGCTGATACTCGTGCTTGGTACATTGATCATGTATTGGAGCTGCTACTCGTGCTTGGTACATGGATCATGTATTGGAGCTGAACCTCGTGCCTGGTACCTGGATCATGTATTGGAGGTGATACTCGTGCTTGGTACATGGATCATGTATTGGAGCTGAACCTCGTGCTTGGTACCTGGATCATATATTGGAGCTGATACTCGTGCTTGGTACCTGGATCATGTATTGGAGCTGATCCTCGTGCTTGGTACATGGATCATGTATTGGAGCTCATCCTCCTGCTTGATACCTGGATCATGTATTGGAGCTGATACTCATGCTTGGTACCTGGATCATGTATTGGAGCTGATCCTCGTGCTTGGTACCTGGATCATGTATTGGAGCTGATCCTCATGCTTGGTACCTGGATCATGTATTGGAGCTGATCCTCGTGCCTGGTACATGGATCATGTATTGGAGCTGATCCTCGTGCTTGGTACCTGGATCATGTATTGGAGCTGATCCTCGTGCTTGGTACATGGATCATGTATTGGAGCTGATCCTCGTGCTTGGTACATGGATCATGTATTGGAGCTGATCCTCGTGCCTGGTACCTGGATCATGTATTGGAGCTGATCCTCGTGCTTGGTACCTGGATCATGTATTGGAGCTGATCCTCGTGCTTGGTACCTGGATCATGTATTGGAGCTGATCCTCGTGCTTGGTACCTGGATCATGTATTGGAGCTGATCCTCGTGCTTGGTACCTGGATCATGTATTGGAGCTGATCCTCGTGCTTGGTACCTGTATCATGTATTGGAGCTGATCCTCGTGCCTGGTACCTGGATCATGTATTGGAGCTGACCCTCGTGCCTGGTACCTGGATCATGTATTGGAGCTGACCCTCGTGCTTGGTACCTGGATCATGTATTGGAGCTGATCCTCGTGCTTGGTACCTGGATCATGTATTGGAGCTGATCCTCGTTCCTGGTACATGGATCATGTTTGGAGCTGATCCTCGTGCTTGGTACCTGGATCATGTATTGGAGCTGATCCTCGTGCTTGGTACATGGATCATGTATTGGAGCTGATCCTCGTGCTTGGTACATGGATCATGTATTGGAGCTGATCCTCGTGCCTGGTACCTGGATCATGTATTGGAGCTGATGCTCGTGCTTGGTACCTGGATCATGTATTGGAGCTGATCCTCGTGCTTGGTACCTGGATCATGTATTGGAGCTGATCCTCGTGCTTGGTACCTGGATCATGCATTGGAGCTGATCCTCGTGCTTGGTACCTGGATCATGTATTGGAGCTGATCCTCGTGCTTGGTACCTGGGTCATGTATTGGAGCTGATCCTCGTGCTTGGTACATGGATCATGTATTGGAGCTGATCCTCGTGCTTGGTACCTGGATCATGTATTGGAGCTGATCCTCGTGCTTGGTACCTGGATCATGTATTGGAGCTGATCCTCGTGCTTGGTACCTGGATCATGTATTGGAGCTGATCCTCGTGCTTGTTACGCCCATATGCCCTGAGCTCGTGGATGACGGCCACTCCTCTTTCAGCAGTGTCGTTCGTCACGAGGAGCTTCCCCACCCGTTCCTTCCCCAGATTGTACCCATCTGATGTTATCCAGGCCGCATGGAGCATTGAGAAGAATGCAGTATCGATTTCAAGATGGTGGAACATCCTCTTAATTGTGGAGGTGAAGAAGCCCGGAAGATCTTTTGCAACGACGTCTCTTGCGACGGCCAACACACGAGGGCTGGGCTCGAGGGATCCTTCCACATAGTTCATGTTGGAGACCATCTTGAGTTTATCAGCATCTGCAACATCGTCGCCGAAAAGAGTGAGACCAACTGTAACTTCAGACAAGTAGGCCTACCATAGATGCCGACTCATCGCCTTCGTGCCGGAAATCTTTGATTATGGGATCCTCATGTCACTGTGCGCGACCCCGAAACATTGATGTATTGAACTGATTTTTATATACAAGTAACTGATATTCGCATAAATAAATACAAAACAATCACCAGACATTTGAACACAAATAAATCAAACAATTCCAGAAGTGTACGAAGTTGGTTGTACGGCTTCTTCTTCTTCCTGATAGGCATCACAATTCAGTCAGAAACGTGATGAACGGCACATTCGCCAGCATGTATTTAACGATAAGGTAATGAACCCCCTTCCACTCCTCCCACTCTCTTCCTCACCCCTCCTTCTCCTGCCTCACACAACACCCTGTCATGTGACCAGATCCTCAGCTCTGATTGGTATACATTTGAGGGGACATACATACATACATACATACGGAAAAACACTGTTCTACACGGCTTTGCCCTATGGGCTCCACCGAAAAAAAAAGTTCAGGTTCAATTTTTAAAAAGGAAAGGGGAGGGGCAAAAATGTCAAACACTTCCTGGTAAAATAAATAGTTTACAGTTTACACGGTTTTGTTTGATCAGACAGTTTGATAAATCACACACTATGAGTAACACCCTTTAGATAAATTGGCTCAACATTAATCCAACATAACTTATTAGTAACCTGACACGGCCTTTGTTTTTCACTTTTAACCACTATTGTAGCACCTGCATCTTAATGGCAAGAAATATAGGCTAATCATTCACACTTTCTGCTTACATTGCTGTTATTTTTCTTGAACTTCCACTTGACCTCTGTAAGCAACCCTGGAAAGACACATGGCAGTATCGCATCTTCTCCTTCTCTGGCGTAAACACTCTCTGAACCTGCAAATGGTCATGCAACCATTACTCATGCACAACACAGAGATATCATGAAAAAATATATCATAACAAGTATCTATTGTGCCGAATATCATAACGCCGGCAATACCGCAGTGCAGCTCATAGACTGTATTGGGAGGAAGAGGTGTACAATAATTGATTGATTAATTGCACAATTAAAATCAATAAATAATAATCATCAAATATTTTCTTAATCAATTGGCTAATAGTATACCGAAACCACCAGTAGTACTGCAGCACAGCGAACCAATTGTTCAACTTTTCATAAAAGCACCAAAACTGGGACACATGTTGACTAATGTATTCTGAACAATTCTGGATATGGAGCCACTCGAGATTGTGCCTTGGTCAGCTTTGGCGGCCATTTTTCAAATGTGATGTGGCTATAAAGGATATTTTTGATTTATTGATCTTGATGTATTTACCTCTCCATGCTCACGATTTCTCCTGCTCCTCCACATTTCAACTTCCCCCTGCCCTGCACCCCCAGTTTTCCCCAGACCCACACCACCCTAGATTTGCCCTAACATTGCCCGATCCTTGCAACCCTCCACACTCCAGCTTCACCCCAGCCATGCAGCCCTCCCCAGATTCACCCAATCACCGCCAACATCACTACATTACACAACTAGAATGGCACTCGGTGGAGAGCATACCTACACCAGGCTGAACAGTTCACATTTTGTATCCCACTGTTAGGCCAGATCTGAATTCTGACCAGAACCAAAATCCAATCAGCTTGTTCATGTCACCTATCCAACTCATCCACAACTTTTTGAGATATCGTGCTATATATCGTTTTTGGCCCTATCACTTAATGGTGCAGAATCACTTAAAAAATTCCCTTATCCAGATTCGAATCTTTCCCAAAAGTGAGTCAATTCATCCTTGTCACACACAAAACCTCTCCACCAAATTTCTTCCAAATCCGTCCACAACTTTTTTAGATTTCTTGTTCACAAACAAAGCAACAAACAGGCAGACAGACAGACAGACAGACAGACAGACAGACAGACAGACAGGAGTGAAAACATAATCTCCATCCACCTTCGTTAGCGGAGGTAATAACACAAGGCTGCACTGCAATGGAACAAAGTAATGAGAACACACATTATCAATCTCCTTACCACATGGTCTCCAGACAGTGGAAACTGCAAACAGACAGATTTGCAATCGTTGTACAGCAATCATGTCATCGACAACCATCCGCGTACAACAATGGCGACGGTGATGGAGTTTACCCTCGACTAAACTCGCTCCTTCATATGAAACATCAACTCTTGACTCGTGATTCCTCAACAGAGTTCCACTTCAGTTTTGAATAACGCGAGTAGAAGGGGAAATGGGTTTAAACCACAAAGCAACGAGTGTGGAAAACACACAACTGCGAAATAGGAAATGTTTTGCAATTATTACTAGGGGAGTAATCTGATGTGAAAAATAAATAATTAAATAAAAACGATATGTTTGATAAAATATAGCGTTTCCATGACGAGTAAAGAAAATAGTTCTGCCAAATGGACAAGAACTTTTGTGTAGCGAATTATATCGATACAAATTCTCACCATGTTATCAGTTTGGCTAATCTTTGTCCAAACCACTATTTGTTTTAATTGTTGTACCTCCTTCCACACTCGCTACACTGTATTTACAGTCACAAAGGAAAAGGTGGGGCTTGTGGTTTTGGATTAATACTATTTTGGCAAATTTTGAAGGATCCATGATGCCTTGTGACTTTAGAGTTTAGGGGATTCTGATATGCAGCCTACTTTTTTTGGAGTTGTCCTAATGAAAACCGTTCAGCATTTGGAGCTTTCAAAGAAGCCCAAAAAATAAACAAGCGGACGTCATGCAGAGCACGATACTTGCAAAATCCACCCCACCCAAAAAGGTTGCCATTGATCCATCAAATTGTCCATTTCATAAAGGTTAAAATTGACAATCTTGATCAAAGCTCGGGTCAATAGGATGAAAAGTGACGATTTTTCATATTAAAATTGCTGATTTTAGAAGTTTGACCTAGAGTTGACCTTTGACCTTTTGACCTCAAATATAGTTGGTTTCCAAATTCAGTGAGGCACTATGCAAATGCTGTTAAATTTTCAAGTTAATAAGATGAAAATTGATGATTTTTCAGATTATGATTTTGGAAATTTGACCTTGAGTTGTCCTTTGACCTTTTGACCCTAAAAATTGTTGGTTTCCCTATTTAGTGACTCAATATACAAATACTGTTCAATTTCCAAGTCAATTGGATGAAAATTTATGCTTTTGGAAGTTGACCGTGAGTTGCCCTTTGACCTTTTGACCTTAAAAATAGTTATTTTCCCTATTTAGTGACTCGATGTGCAAATGCTGTTCAATTTCCAAGTCAATTGGATGGAAATTTATGATTTTGGAAGTTGACCTTGAGTTGACCTTTGACCTTTTGACCTCAAAATAGTTGGTTTCCCAATTTATTGACTCAATATACAAATGCTGTCCAATTTTCAAGTCAATCGGATGAAAAATGGGAGTTTTAGAAATTCGACCTCCAGATGACCTTTGACCTCAAAATCAACAGGCTTCTCAATTGTGACGACCTCTACAACTTGGTGAAGTTTCATGACGATCGGTTTATAATTGTGATCTGCAGGCGAGTGACAAATAGATAGACTATCAAGTGCACCCGACCAATATACTTGAAAAATCTTCGATTTTGCAAGGAAAAAGTTAAAGAAATCGAAATTGAGGATAACATAAGACTAGCAAGTTGCCCGTGTCCGCATGGGATTTTAAACGGGGTTGGGGTTCAGGCTCCCAAAATCAAAATCAATGAATGGAGGATATTTAGTCTCAGATTGAATGTAGGAGATCAAAATCAATGAATGCAGGACGTCACGAATTTTCGAAGCTCCACACGGTCTCCACGTTTTCAAAGTTAAGTCTGTTCACAATTGTATTTTGTCATAACTGTATTTTATCTTTCGGCGTGTGAACTTATAGTGTGCCCCTTGGATGTATTTCGGTGTTTATCTTTCATAAATTAATCGTTTGTTTGCCGCGCTGCGTGTGAGGCCTTGCAGCCTCAGGTTTCCCCCGTCGAAGTTTTCTTCCTTCGCTGGTTTTGCTTGGTTTTTTGATTTTCCCTTCTCCCCCAAACTTCACCGAACATCTACTATTTGTCTAACGTTGCAACCCCCCACCCCCCCCCCAAAAACAAAAACAAAAAAAAACTTTTATTTCCCTTTCTCCTCGTGTGCTTTTGTCCCATCGTGTGCTTTTGCCTCTGCCCACGTGCGCTGTCTCGCCCCGCCCCCATTTTCCCCTTGCCTTCCACCTTTTGCCCTGTTCAAGTGACTTGTGGTCGTCCCTCTAGGCTCCTTCTCCCCATTGGTATTTTTGTGAATATAAATTTGTTCTTCACGGTTCTGTTTAAATATGTTTAAACTTTCCCCTGGAATGTTTTATTCAGTCGTATATTACAACACGCTGTTTTTCTTCCTATTTAAAAGGCTCCTTTCAATTTCCTCTTCAACTCATTCCATTTCAAAAAAATATTCAATCTCTTATGATTCCAAATCACTCCATGCTCTAAATTCTCATTCATTCCACCCCTCCTCCATCGTTCTTAAACAGATCGCTAACTTGAAAATCACAACAAACCCAATTTGTTATAAATGTTCATCTTTCATTAATCATCCACTTTCTAAACTCCCCCCTTGCCCCTCCCCTCCAAATCTCCCCACTTGCCCCTCCCCTCCTAAACTCCCCCCTTGCGCCTCCCCTCCTAAACTCCCCCCTTGCCCTTCCCCTCCAAATCTCCCCCCTTGCCCCTCCCCTCCAAATCTCCCCCCTTGCCCCTCCCCTCCAAATCTCTCCCCTTGCCCCTCCCCTCCTAAACTCCCCCCTTGCCCCTCCCCTCCTAAAGTCTCCCCTTGCCCTTCCACTCCCAAACTCCCCCCTTGCCCCTCCCATTCAAAACCCTCCCCCAACCCCTCCCCTTCAAATCTCCCCCCCCAACCATCCCTCCCAAATTCTCCCTCCTCCCACCTCCTTCTCAAAGCTGCCTCCTCCCCACTTTGTCTCCCTTCTATCTCATACCTCCACCTCCCCCAACCTTATACTTCCTCTGCCCCCCCCCCTCAAACAACCCCTCACTGTGCCTCATCCCATCACCATAAAACCTTTCGTCCTCCTCATCCTTCCCTTTCTTGTAACTCTTCTGTAATCTCTGACACACTATCAACTGCTCTTCCTACCTCCCCCTCTCACCCTTCATCTGACCCTACCCCACCCCTCCCCTGTCCTGCACCCGATGCTCCACCTCTCTCCTCATTAACGGTATGGACCTCAAACATCCGGGGCCTTCGCTCAAACCTGATTGATCTCTCCATTCAGGTTGCTTCTGACAATCCAGACTTGATCTGCTTAACAGAAACTTTCCTCCTCCAAGATGTCTCTGATTCCTTAATATCTCTTCCTGGTTACTCCCTCCTCCGGTACGATAGACCCGAGCCTCGTCCTGGTGGTGGGGTGGCTATCTTCATCAAAAACTCTCTTCCTCACTCTCCCTGCACTGCCCTCTCTCCACCCCACCCCCAGGAGTGAGTACCTCTGGCTACGGCTTCCTCTCCACTCCCACCTTTTGTTCATATGTGTTCTGTACAGTCCTCCAAACAGTGATGACTCCATTTACATTTCGCTGTCGGACAACATGGACCAACTTCTATCATCTCATCCAAACTCTCTCTTCCTCATATGTAGCGACTTCAACTGTCATCATGCCAGCTGGCTGGGTGTGGGTTCATCTCTCACCAGCCATGGCACCTCAGCAAAGGACTTCTGCGACTCATTGGGACTGACACAATCTGTCAATTTCCCGACCCGGATCTCAGTCAATGGAGTATCTTCTCTTCTGGACTTGGTTATGACTAACTTCCCTGCAAATATCTGCTGCTCTTCTTCTGCTCCAATCGGTTCTTCTAATCATGTGCATGTTAAAGTGGACATCTCTCTGGCCATTCTCAGAGAGCCTCCTCAGCGCCGACGAGTCTGGCATTTCACTCAGGCCGACTGGCACGGCCTGCAAGCAGCCATCAATCATCTTGGCTGGTCTCCCATCTCCACTGCCTCTGACATCAATTCTTCCTGGGAATTCTTCGAAAGCAAACTGCTCTCTCTCATGCACAGATTTATCCCATCTCGTCTTCAGTTGTCTTACCCTTCCTCCCGTCCATGGTACACTGAATCACGTGGTGAGGTAGTTGCCCTGAAACAACTTGCCTTTGCCTCTTGGAAGGCAAATCCAACTGAAGGCAATCTCAGTTCCTTCCACCAAGCTCGAAACAAGTGTGTGTCTACCCTCAGGAGTGCCAGGAAGCATTATCTCTCCACACTCAAGATTGAACTCTCAAACCTGTCTCCTTCCTCCAAATCCTCATGGCATCTGGTCAAATCCGTTTCTGGTGTTTGTTCCCCCTCCATCCCCTCCCTTACCTCAAATGTCTACATAGTTGACACCGCACATGACAAAGCCGAATGCCTCAACTCTGTGTTTGCCTCAAATTCTTGTGTCCCAAACCCATCTCTCTCTGTTCCCACCTTTCCCAGTCGAACTCAACTGCTCCTGGACTCTGTGTCCTTCTCTCCTGACAAGGTGGAGAAGTTTTTATCAAACCTCGACTCTGATTCTGCAACTGGACCAGATGGCACCAGCCCATGGGTCCTAAAATCCTGCTCTCCCGCTCTATCTCACCCTCTCTCTGTTGTTTTCACCCTCTCTTTTACTCAAGGTCATCTGCCAGCATCTTGGAAATCAGAAAACATTACCGCTTTACACAAAAAGGTGCAAAAACAGATCCTTGCAACTACAGACCAATCAGCCTGCTTCCAATTATCAGCAAAGTCATGGAATCCATCATTGCTTCGGATATCAAATCCTTCCTCTTCTCCAATGGCTTGATCTCTGATCATCAATTTGGATTCAGACCAGGTCATTCTACTCTGGACATGTTGCTTCTGCTGCCTCAACAATGGATGGAGGTCCTCAATGCCAAACAGGAAATCAGAGCTGTCTCACTTGACATATCACATGCCTTCGATACGGTCTGGCACCCAGCTCTGCTCGCCAAACTCTCCTCCTATGGTGTTATGGAAATCTCCACTCATGGCTTGCGGACTTCCTCTCTGGTCGTAGGCAACGTGTGGCCCTGAATGGATTTCTCTCATCTCCCCTGCCTGTTCTGGCTGGAGTTCCCCAAGGTAGTGTTCTGGGCCCTGTGCTATTTCTTGTCTTCATCAATGATCTCTCCGACTCTCTGGAAAATCCTCTCTATCTCTTTGCTGATGACTCCACTATCTGCCGCTCCATTCCTCATCCCTCAGATCGGCAGTCTGTAGCCTCCTCACTCTCTGCAGACCTGGACGAAATATCGGACTGGTCAAACAAGTGGAACATGTCTTTCAATCCTGACAAATCTCACACTCTTACAATGTCTCTCCGAAAGGACCGACTGGAAAACCCTCCCATCTACTTTCTCAACAATCCTCTCCAAGAAGTTCTGTCGCTCAAGCTTTTGGGTCTCACTATCTGCCATGATCTTTCTTGGGAAAACCACATTTCCAAGCTGGCCTCCAAAGCCAGTCGCCGACTGGGCATCCTCCGTCGTGCGAAGTCCTTCCTTGGCACACCTGAGCTCCTCACGACATTCAAGGCTTTCAGCCGCAGCTCAATGGAGTACTGTTTCCCCCTCTGGGCTGGTGCTCCTGCCTCACACCGAGCTCGGCTTCACGCTGTTGAGGCCAAAGCTTTTTTTTTTTTTTTTCTTTTCTTTTGTATACAAGATCGAGGCTCGTGAAAGAGCGAACATTAATCACACAGAAAGACAAACAGACACATAAAACAAATAACATCGGGAGCGGTAGACAAGATGGGGAGAGAGGGGGAAGGACACAAACACAACATTTGAGAGCAGGGACCGTGAGACATGGAGACATCGAGAGATCTGTGGGAGGGAGAGGGCTTTGGGGGGGAGGCATGTGAAGGGGGGGGGGGGGGGGGGGAGAGGTATAAACATATGGACACTGCCAGGATTTGGAGATCTCGCGAGATCACGGCGAGGTCACGTCTTTTCGAAGCTGCTCCATGCGCTCACGCTTTCGAAGCTAAGTGATATTTCTCAATTGTGTTTTTGTCGAGACTGTATCTATCTTTCGGTGTATGTACCTACAGCGTATCTTTTGGAAAATTTTCGGTGCTAATTTTTCGTTCATGTATACACAATCGTCGGTTAATGGTATCGAGTATTCTGCGGCCTAGTACTCGTAGGCTTAGACTACCGTACCGTCTCAGACCCTGTGGTTTGTTTTTCTCTCAGCGATTCGTCGAATGCGCTGAAATTATTTTCGTTCTCTGTTTCGTACCAGTCGTTCACCCCGTACCTCCTTGTTTAATATCTGTACTCACAAAAAAAAAAAAAAAAAAACCCAAAAAAATATTTCCTTCCCAGGTCTTATTCGTTTATTTGTAGTTCTTTTTGTTCGTTCGTTCTTCGTTCGCGATCACGCGGTTAGAAATGTATAATCTCTCCCCTGAACAACTATTTTCTCTCATATATTATAACACCCTTTTCTTCTTTTCCTACAAAAGGATGCTTGCGTCTTGCTCACCAAATCTATTCATTCCAAAAAATATATATAATACCATCTCTTACAGTTCCTCCTTTCTACATTCCATAAACTATCCAGAACTCCATCCCTCCTCCAGTGTCCTCAAACGTATTTTTGACTCGAAGGTCTCAAACTCATTTTGCAAAAAATGTTCGTTTCCCATGAATCGTACACTTTTCAAAATCCAATCTCACCCCTCCCCTCCAAATCCTCCCCATCACCCATCCCTTTCAAATCTCCCCCCTTGCCCCTTCCCTCCCCTCCCTCCTAAACTCCCCCCACACCCCTCCCCTCCGAGACTCTCCCTCGCTCCTCCCCTCCTAGACTCCCCTCTCACCCCTCCTCCTCAAAGCATCCTCCCTGCTTCTTCCTCCTTCCAACTTTCACCTTCATCTCCCCAAACCTCCTGCCTTGCTCTTCCCCCTCCTCAAATAACACCTCACTGTGCCTCACCCAATCTCCATC
Source organism: Myxine glutinosa (assembly GCF_964187855.1). Lineage (NCBI taxonomy): Eukaryota > Metazoa > Chordata > Myxini > Myxiniformes > Myxinidae > Myxine > Myxine glutinosa. Next base: position 32,355,038 of record NC_136273.1, read on the forward strand.
AAACCTTTTGTCTGCCCCATTCTTCCCTTTCTCCAAGCTATTCTGAAATCTCTGACACACCTTCAACAGCTCTCCCTACCTCTTCCTCCTCTTCCACATCTTACCCTACCCCTCCCCCCCCCCTGTTCTGGACCCGATGCTCCCCCTTCCTCTTCATTAACGGTATGGACCTCAAACATCCGGGGCCTTCGCTCAAACTTGACTGACCTCTCCATACAGGTTGCTTCTGACAAACCAGATGTGATCTGCTTAACAGAAACTTTCCTCCTTCATGATGTCTCTGATGCCTTGGTATCTCTCCCAGGTTACTCCCTCCTCCGGTATGATAGACCTGAGCCTCGTCCTGGAGGTGGGGTTGCTATCTTTATAAAAAACTCTCTTCCTCACTCGCCCTCCACTGCCCTCTCTCCACCTCACCCCCAGGAATACCTTTGGCTACGGCTTCCCCTTCGCTCCCACCTTTTGTTCATATGTGTGTTGTACCGTCCACCAATCAGCGATGACTCCATCTACATCTCACTGTCTGATAAATATGGACCAACTTCTATCTACCCATCCCAACTCTCTCTTCCTCATATGTGGTGATTTCAATTGTCACCATGCCAGTTGGCTGGGTGTGGGTACCTCTCTCACCAGCCATGGCTCTTCAGCAAAGGACTTCTGCGACTCACTGGGACTGACACAATCTGTCAATTTCCCGACCCGGATCTCAGTCAACGGAGCATCTTCTCTTCTGGATTTGGTTATGACAAACTTCCCTGAAAATGTCTGCTGCTCTTCTTCTGCTCCAATCGGCTCATCTGATCATGTGCTTGTCAAAGTGGACATCTCTCTGACCATTCTCAGAGAGCCTCCTCAGCGTCGACGAGTCTGGCATTTCACTCAGGCCAACTGGCACGGTCTTCAAGCAGCCATCAATCATCTGGACTGGTCTCCCATCTCTACCGCCTCTGACATCAACTCATCCTGGGAATTCTTTCAAAGTAAATTGCTCTCTCTCATGCACAGATTTATACCATCTCGTCTTCAGTTGTCATACCCTTCCTCCCGTCCATGGTACACGGAATCTTGTGGTGAGGCTGTTGCCCTGAAACAACTTGCTTTCGTCTCCTGGAAAGCAAATCCAACGGAAGGAAATCTCATTTCCTTTCACAAAGCCCGAAACAAGTGTGTGTCCACCCTCAGGAGAGCCAGGAAACAATATCTCACCATTCTCAAGACCGAACTCTCTTATCTGTCTCCCTCTTCCAAATCCTGGTGGCGTCTGGTCAAATCTGTTTCTGGTGTTTGTTCCCCCTCCATCCCCTCCCTCACCTCAAATGGCTTAACGGCTGACTCCGCACGTGAAAAAGCTGAATGCCTCAACTCTGTGTTTGCCTCTAAATCTTGTGTCCCAAACCCATCCCTCTCTGTACCCACCGTACCCAGTCGTACCCAGCTGCTCCTGGACTCTGTGTCCTTTCCTCCTGACAAGGTGGAAAAGTTTCTGTCAACCCTCGACTCTGATTCTGCAACTGGTCCTGACGGCATCAGCCCACGGGTCCTAAAATCATGTTCTTCTGCTCTTTCACTCCCTCTTTCTGTTATCTTCACCCTCTCTTTTGCTCAAGGTCATCTGCCATCTGCTTGGAAATCAGCCAACATCACCGCTTTGCACAAAAAAGGTGCAAAAACAGATCCCAGCAACTACAGACCAATCAGCCTTCTCCCAATTATCACCAAATTCATGGAATCCATCATTGCTTCAGATATTAAATCTTTCCTCTTCTCCAATGGCTTGATCTCTGATCATCAATTTGGTTTCAGACCTGGTCACTCTACTCTGGACATGCTGCTTCTGCTTTCTCAACAATGGATGGAGGTCCTCAACGCCAAACAGGAAATTAGAGCTGTCTCCCTTGACATTTCACGTGCCTTCGATACGGTCTGGCACCCTGCTCTGCTCTCCAAACTCTCCTCCTTTGGTATCCATGGAAATCTCCACGCATGGCTGGCGGACTTCCTCTCTGGTCGTAGTCAACGTGTGGCCCTGAATGGGTTTCTCTCATCTCCTCTTCCTGTTCAGGCTGGAGTTCCCCAAGGTAGTGTTCTGGGCCCTGTGCTTTTTCTGGTCTTCATCAATGATCTCTCTGACTCTCTTGAAAATCCTCTCTATCTCTTTGCTGACGACTCTACTCTCTGTCGCTCCATTCCTCATCCCTCAGATCGGCAGTCTGCAGCCTCCTCACTCTCTGCAGACCTGGACAAAATCACAGACTGGTCAAACAAGTGGAACATGTCTTTCAATCCTGACAAATCTCACACTCTTACAATGTCTCTCCGAAAGGACCGACTGGACAACCCTCCCATCTACTTTCTCAACAATCCTCTCCAAGAAGTTCTGTCGCTCAAGCTTTTGGGTCTCACTATCTGCCATGATCTTTCTTGGGAAAACCACATTTCCAAGCTGGCCTCCAAAGCCAGTCGCCGACTGGGCATCCTCTGTCGTGCGAAGTCCTTCCTTGGCACACCTAAGCTCCTCACCACATACAAGGCTTTCATCCGCAGCTCAATGGAATACTGTTCCCCCCTCTGGGCTGGTGCTCCTGCCTCACACCTTGCTCGGCTTCACGTTGTTGAGGCCAAAGCTTTCAGAATCATTGGAATCTCCTGCGATGTAGTCAACGCCGAGGGCCTTTCACTCACTCACCGCAGGCAGGTTGGTGGTCTTTCTGTCTTCTACCGACTCCTCTCCGGCCTTGCTCCCCCAGCTCTTCCTTTCCTTTAGGTCGCACAAGATCTGCCTGCAACCCTCTTATGGTTAAACTGCCAAAATCTAGGCTCTCTGCTCACCTTCACTCTTTCATTCCCCTTTTCTCCCACCTCTGGAACAAACTCCCCCAATCCCTTCAATCCCACTCCTCCCTCCAGGTCTTTAAAACAGCTGTTCACCACCATCTCTTGTCTTCCCCCATCCAAAACCTTGAACTTTTCTACCCCCGCTAATTCACCCCAGAGTCCTTGCAGTGTTCATATGTTTCATACCTCTCCCACCTCCCACCAAGTCCTCCCGATGTCCCTGCTCTCAACGGTTGTGTTTGTGTCCTTCCCCCTCTCTCCCCATCTTGTCTGCCGCTCCCCTTGTTTTTTGTGTTTTGTGTGTCGGTTTGACTTTTTGTGTGATTAATGTTCGCTCTTTCACGAGCCTCGATCTTGTATACAAAAAAAATTAAAAAATGTGGGATATTTAGTCTCAGATTGAATGTCGGAGATCAAAATTAATTAATGTAGGACATTTCATCTCAGATTGAATGTAGGAGATCAAAATCAATGAATATAGGATATTTAGTCTCAGATTGAATTTGGAGATCAAAATCAAGGAATATAGGATATTTAGTCTCAGATTGAATGTAGGAGATCAAAATCAATGAAGGTAGGATATTTAGCCTCAGATTGAATGTAGGAGACCAAGATCAATGAATGTTGGACATTTAGTCTCAGATTGAAGGTAGGAGATCAAAATCAATGAATGTTGGACATTTCGTCTCAGATTGAATGTAGGATATCAAAATCAACGAATGTAAGACATTTAGTCTCAGATTGAATGTAGGAGATCAAAATCAATGAATGTAGGACATTTAGTCAGATTGAATGTTGGAGATCATAATCAATGAATGTAGGACATTTAGTCTCAGATTGAATGTAGGAGATCAAAATCAATGAATATAGGACTTTTAGTCTCAGATTGAATGTCGGAGATCAAAATCAATGAATGTAGGACTTTTAGTCTCAGATTGAATGTCGGAGATCAAAATCAATGAATGTAGGACTTTTAGTCTCAGATTGAATGTTGGAGATCATAATCAATGAATGTAGGACTTTTAGTCTCAGATTGAATGTTGGAGATCAAAATCAATGAATGTAGGACTTTTAGTCTCAGATTGAATGTTGGAGATCATAATCAATGAATGTAGGACTTTTAGTCTCAGATTGAATGTCGGAGATCAAAATCAATGAATATAGGACATTTAGTCTCAGATTGAATGTAGGAGATCAAAATCAATGAATGTTGGACATTTCGTCTCAGATTGAATGTAGGATATCATAATCAATGAATGTAGGACATTTAGTCTCAGATTGAAGGTAGGAGATCAAAATCAATGAATGTTGGACATTTCGTCTCAGATTGAATGTAGGATATCAAAATCAACGAATGTAAGACATTTAGTCTCAGATTGAATGTAGGATATCAAAATCAACGAATGTAAGACATTTAGTCTCAGATTGAAGGTAGGAGATCAAAATCAATGAATGTTGGACATTTCGTCTCAGATTGAATGTAGGATATCAAAATCAACGAATGTAAGACATTTAGTCTCAGATTGAATGTAGGAGATCAAAATCAATGAATGTAGGACATTTAGTCAGATTGAATGTTGGAGATCATAATCAATGAATGTAGGACATTTAGTCTCAGATTGAATGTAGGAGATCAAAATCAATGAATATAGGACTTTTAGTCTCAGATTGAATGTCGGAGATCAAAATCAATGAATGTAGGACTTTTAGTCTCAGATTGAATGTCGGAGATCAAAATCAATGAATGTAGGACTTTTAGTCTCAGATTGAATGTTGGAGATCATAATCAATGAATGTAGGACTTTTAGTCTCAGATTGAATGTTGGAGATCAAAATCAATGAATGTAGGACTTTTAGTCTCAGATTGAATGTTGGAGATCATAATCAATGAATGTAGGACTTTTAGTCTCAGATTGAATGTTGGAGATCATAATCAATGAATGTTGGACATTTAGTCTCAGATTGAATGTAGGAGATCAAAATCAATGAATGTTGGACATTTCGTCTCAGATTGAATGTAGGATATCAAAATCAACGAATGTAAGACATTTAGTCTCAGATTGAATGTAGGAGATCAAAATCAATGAATGTAGGACATTTAGTCAGATTGAATGTTGGAGATCATAATCAATGAATGTAGGACATTTAGTCTCAGATTGAATGTTGGAGATCATAATCAATGAATATAGGACTTTTAGTCTCAGATTGAATGTCGGAGATCAAAATCAATGAATGTAGGACTTTTAGTCTCAGATTGAATGTCGGAGATCAAAATCAATGAATGTAGGACTTTTAGTCTCAGATTGAATGTTGGAGATCATAATCAATGAATGTAGGACTTTTAGTCTCAGATTGAATGTTGGAGATCAAAATCAATGAATGTAGGACTTTTAGTCTCAGATTGAATGTTGGAGATCATAATCAATGAATGTAGGACTTTTAGTCTCAGATTGAATGTCGGAGATCAAAATCAATGAATATAGGACATTTAGTCTCAGATTGAATGTAGGAGATCAAAATCAATGAATGTTGGACATTTCGTCTCAGATTGAATGTAGGATATCATAATCAATGAATGTAGGACATTTAGTCTCAGATTGAATGTAGGATATCAAAATCAACGAATGTAAGACATTTAGTCTCAGATTGAATGTAGGAGATCAAAATCAATGAATGTAGGACATTTAGTCTCAGATTGAATGTTGGAGATCATAATCAATGAATGTAGGACATTTAGTCTCAGATTGAATGTCGGAGATCAAAATCAATGAATATAGGACATTTAGTCTCAGATTGAATGTAGGAGATCAAAATCAATGAAGGTAGGATATTTAGTCTCAGAATGAATGTTGGAGATCATAATCAATGAATGTAGGACTTTTAGTCTCAGATTGAATGTAGGAGATCATAATCAATGAATGTAGGACTTTTAGTCTCAGATTGAATGTTGGAGATCATAATCAATGAATGTAGGACTTTTAGTCTCAGATTGAATGTAGGAGATCACAATCAATGAATGTAGGACATTTAGTCTCAGATTGAATGAAGGAGATCAAAATCAATGAATGTCGGACATTTTGTCTCAGATTAAATGTGGGAGATCAAAATCAATGTATGTCGGACATTTCGTCTCAGATTGAATGAAGGAGATCAAAATCAATGAATGTCGGACATTTCGTCTCAGATTGAATGTGGTTGATCAAAATCAATGTATGTCGGACATTTCGTCTCAGATTGAATGAAGGAGATCAAAATCAATAAATGCCGGACATTTCGTCTCAGATTGAATGTGGTTGATCAAAATCAATGAATGTCTGACATTTCGTCTCAGATTGAATGAAGGAGATCAAAATCAATGAATGTCAGACATTTCGTCTTAGATTGAATGTGGTTGATCAAAATCAATGAATGTCTGACATTTCGTCTCAGATTGAATGCAGGAGATCAAAATCAATGAATGTCAGACATTTCGTCTTAGATTGAATGTGGTTGATCAAAATCAATGAATGTCGGACATTTCGTCTCAGATTGAATGTGGTTGATCAAAATCAATGTATGTCGGACATTTCGTCTCAGATTGAATGAAGGAGATCAAAATCAATAAATGCCGGACATTTCGTCTCAGATTGAATGTGGTTGATCAAAATCAATGTATGTCTGACATTTCGTCTCAGATTGAATGAAGGAGATCAAAATCAATGAATGTCAGACATTTCGTCTTAGATTGAATGTGGTTGATCAAAATCAATGAATGTCTGACATTTCGTCTCAGATTGAATGCAGGAGATTAAATCAATGAATGTAGGATAAAGTAACTGGTTCAAGACTTGCGATCCCAACCAATAGTTAGTTCTGTCCAAATTGTTCAATACAATTGTTGACACAATATTTAAAAAGTTTGAGTTGTAGATGGGGGAGGAGTGATTCATGCTCCAGAGTGTGTCTGGTATTCACAGCAGTACGAGATGTTTTTTTCTTTGTGTTGTAAACGATGCACTGCCGATGGTTAGGCAAGCCTGCGAGTCACGCTTTTCTTGATCTTTCAAGTTGGAACCATTCAAGATCATGGAGACAACAGACTTGAGGCTTGAGGGCAGTGAGTCTTCTTGGCATTCTGCAGGGAAGCAACCATTGAATTTGAAGCCTTGATGGCTGAAGATGTCTTCTCTGACTATCGTAGCAGCTTTGGCCAGGATAACAGCATCTTCTGAGAAGCCTCGATTCTTCAGAGCTTCCTTCAACATACAGTCACATGAAAAAGTAAGTACACCCCATGTAAAGTTTTGACTTTTTCAACATATTTCAACATACAGCTATTTGATCTTCATTTCAACAATACTGACAGATAAAGGTGATATAATATAACAAACATCATGAAACATTTACATTTTGTAGTCCATTGTATAATTTAAATAAACATAAATGCAAATTTCGCATGTGGAAAAAGTAAGTACACCCTTGGCTCTAATAGATGGTATTGCCCCCTTTGGCAGAAACAACCTCAAGTAGGCGTTTCTTATAACTGTCTACCAGTCTCTGACATCGACTGGGAGAAATTTTTGCCCACTCCTCCATGCAGAATTATTTCAGCTGTGCTATGTTTGAGGGGTTTCTTGCATGCACAGCTCGTTTCAAATCCCCGCACAACATCTCAATGGGATTTAGATCCGGGCTTTGACTTGGCCATTCCAGAACCCTCCATTTCTTTCTTTTCAGCCATTCCTTGGTGGATTTACTGGCATGTTTAGGGTCATTGTCATATTGCAAGGTCCACCTTCGGTTGAGCTTCAACTTTTCGACAGATGGCCTCACATTATCCTGAAGCACCCTCTGGTACAATGAAGAATTCATAGTGGATTCTATGATGGTGAGCTGCCCAGGCCCTGATACAGCAAAGCTGCCCCAAACCATAATATTTCCACCAGCATGCTTTACAGTTGGTATCAGGTTCTTGTGGTCAAATGCTGTCTTTGGTTTTCGCCAAACATGTCTTCTGGTACTGTGGCCAAATAGCTCTACCTTTGACTCATCTTTCCAGAGCACATTGTTCCAGAAGTGCTGGTCTTTGCCTCGGTGCTCATTGGCAAACTTTAGTCTTGCCCTGATGTTCTTTCTGGACAGCAAAGGTTTCCTCCTGGCACACCTCCCATGTAGATCAAATTTGTGCAGCCTCTTTCTAATGGTATACTCGTGCACTTTGACATCAACAGTGGCAAGAGCTACCTGTAGGTCCCGTGATGACATTCTGGGGTTTTAGAGACTTCTTTCAGCATCTTGCGGTCTGCTCCCGGGCTGAACTTGCTGGGGCGGCCTGGCCTGAACAAGTTGGCAGTTGTTTGGAATCTTCTCCACTTGTAGATGATCTTCCGGACAGTCGAATGATTGATTTCAAATTGTTTGGAGATCTTTTTAAATCCCTTCCCAGACTCGTAGGCATCTATAACCTTCTTTCTGAAGGACTCAGAGAGCTCTTTTGATCTTGGCATGGTGACGCCACACACTTCAACAACAAAGAGCAAACCAAACTAAATGTCTAAGGTTTAAATAAGACAGGTTCCTCCAAGATCCTCTCTAATGATGTTCTAATCATTTGCACCTGAGCTGGTGCACCTGATTCTAATTTTAGGTATTTGAAGTCGTGATAAATGTAGGGGTGTACTTACTTTTTCCACATGCGAAATTTGCATTTATGTTTATTTAAATTATACAATGGACTACAAAATGTAAATGTTTCATGATATTTGTTATATTATATCACCTTTATCTATCAAAATTGTTGAAATGAAGATCAAATAGCTGTATGTTGAAATATGTTGAAAAAGTCAAAACTTTACACGGGGTGTACTTACTTTTTCACGTGACTGTATTTCTCATGCCTTCCTTGAAAATGAGAACCGTGTTTCTCTGATCATACTGTTCTTGTGCCTCTGGAAAGCATAAACAAATGACCCTTCAGTCTGGTCTTGTTGACTAGTTTATTGATGCCCAGTTCCTCAAGACGATTCACATACAGAGAGTAGATTTCGGACAGTCTGAAGAGGAGAGTTCCAGAGTCCACAGATTTCTCAATGTAGCTGGTCAGTTCTACAAATGCCTGAGACTCGTTCATTTTCTCATCTGTGTTTTCAGGTGTTTGGCTTGCCTTGCGAGTGAGACTACGGTAGCGATTTCTCGGCTTGACCAGACATGCCAGATGGTATTTTGCCTCCATTGCAATTAGATCTCCTCCAACTGTTCTCGTCATAAGTTGGGTGTCGTTTAGCTCTGTGATCATGTACCGGATATTTTTGTCGGCATCAAATGTTGAAACTTCATGGAGAACATTTTCCTCTTCGCCTTTCTCGCAGAAGAAACACTTTTGAACGTTCAGTGCTTTGCGCTTACTGTGCCTTTTCTGTTCATCATCAGGGTTGTGCTCTCTTTTCGTCTTTGCCTTTGCCAACTTAGAATTGTTGAATTTTAAATGGCAAGATTTGTGCCAGGAAGCAGAATGAGAAGCAAAATTGTCAACAGTTTCATCACTCCCAAAATAGAGTTCAGCTGGAAGAGCACCAATGGCCCGGAACTGTTCTACGTTGGTCAGGAATTATGTGTAGGCATCTGTTTTGTCACCAGTTCTCCCAGGGCTCTGCAAGGGACACTTCAAGGGTTCAGCAGTGTCCCGCTGGCAAATCACGCAGTGATCCCAGTTTAGCTCCATGTTGAGTCACACACTGAAAAGATACAAGCATATTGGAATATTAAGAACCCAGTTTCTGTGTATAGTTCCATAAATACTTTGCTGGAACTCGTTGTAGGTCTACTGGAAGTATTGCGCTATTCAAAATCCTATTCCGTGTGTTCAGTGGCCTAAAAAACCAACATTTTGCAATCAATCTGGTCTTCTTATGACTACCAGGACTCGAGAAAAGCTATATTTTGTCATCGATGTCGGCCATCTTGTATTTTGGTGTTTTACATGATTTTTTTTAAACTCTGGAGGGCTCCTAGGCTAACATTAATTAATAGGCCCCAAGGGAGCCCATGCCAAATATTGTGTTTATCCGCCCGGTAACGGTCATCTTTAAATATAGCACTAAGCCACCTGACTATTGGTGCTTTGCTATAACGTAACGGAAACATCACAGAAACGATTTGAAACTTCCACCACTCTTTCAACCTCAGATGGAATTTTCCTGGATGAAGTACGGAGTGTGGTCAATGCGACATACACACGCCTAGTTATTTTCCGTAGACGTGGATTTTTTTTCTCTCTCGGGTATTGATTAGAGATTTTTTCTGACAAATGCAACATGTCCTTCAATCATGGCAAATATTAGTTCATTCTGTTGATGTGGAAGGATCCTCAAATGAACTCGCCCATCCATTTACGGGCTCAGCTGCTGGAGGAGGTTTCAGTTTCTTGAACTTGTATTAAATAAAACAACTTATAGGCCTCACCACAAGTGAAGAATCACTTAAATCACTTTAAAACAGCTGTTCACCACCATCTCTTATCTTTCCGCATCCAAAACCTTGATCTTTCCTACCCCCACTAATTCACCCCAGATCCACCTTGTTTGAAATTCCAACTTCTTTCCTGGAAGTCCCGGCAGTGTCCGTATGTTTTCTACCTCTCCCACCCCCCCTTCCCATGTCTCCCCCCCCCCCCCCCCAAAGCCCTCTCCCTCCCACAGATCTCTCGATGTCCCTGCTCTCAGATGTTGTGTTTGTGTTCCTCCCCCTCTCGCCCCATCTTGTCTACCGCTCCCCATGTTATATGTTTTATGTGTCTTTTTGTCTTTCTGTGTGATTAGTGTTAGCTCTTTCACGAGCCTCGATCTTGTATACAAAAAAAATAAAAATAAAAATGCTAGATCTGGATCTGAACCTCAACCAAAATCTAATTGGCTTGTTCTCGTCGCCTAACCAATGCATCCACCAAGTTTTGTCATAATCCATCAACAATGTTTTGAGCTATTGTCCGATACTGTACTGTACATCGTTTTTGGCCCTATATCTCAATGGTGAAGAATGACTTAAAAAATAAAAATCCGGATCTGGATCTCCCCCAAAATTGAATCATTTCGTCCTCGTCGCACATCCAACCTGTCCACCAGGTTTCGTCCGAATCCGTCCGCAACCTTTTGAGATATCCTGCTCGCAGACAGACAGACAGACAGACAGACAGACATTGGTGAAAACATCTGGGAAAAGAAAAGTCTGACTTCTTCATAAGTAGTACAAATATTTACTGTGTCGTTGTATCATGCCAATGCAGATTATGGAGTTACATGGAGCACATCCTCGATTTAAAAAACAATGTAAATATATTCCACTGGTCCACAAAGAAAAGGTTGGATTAAAAAAATAAATATCAACAACATATTGTATTGAGCATTACACATGTGTTATATTGAGCGCATGTCAGATTAAAATAATAAACATGTGCCACTGGTCCAGAAATCAATGGCCATGTGATGTTTGAAACAGGTGGTTGAAAAGATTAAAAAATACATATCAAGATCTGATGATTTTCCCATGATTATTATCAAAGCATAACGTTACTGTTTTTCAAACTACTTTCACTTTATGAGTTATGGAGTTATGGAGTTATGGAGCCTGGATTTGATACCCATCTCGACTGTAATCCATCATCTTGTGAGCTTTGCAATCAGGGATGTCCTTTGGATGGCACGTTATACCAGCTGTCCCATCTAACATTCTTTTTAAAGATCACATGGTGTATTTGATGACGAATAGGTGAGTTATCTCCGGCACCCTGAACAAAATACAAATTCCTATCGAAATTGTTTTAAATCGATCCTCAGACCTAGTGAGGCGGGGCATGAAAGACTGGAGCAAAAACTTTCCCAAGCCAACCCCCCAAAAGGTGAAACGATAAAGTAGTAGTCGTAGTAGTAGTAGTAGTCGTAGTAGCAGTAGTAGTAGCAGTAGTAACGTTGTGTGATGGTTCCCTGGAGAAATTGCAAAATCCAAGGGTATTGCACAGAGCTGGAAGCAGCAGATCCAATGTGAATGAATCCCAATGAAATATATGTATTCGGAAGAGAGAGAGACAGACAGAGAGAGAGAGACAGAGAGAGACAGAGACAGAGACAGAGACAGAGACAGAGAGAGAGAGAGAGAGAGAGAGAGAGACAGATATAGCACAAATCAATACAAGAATACGAAGAATGCTTGAGGTTGGGGTTCATCTTCCTTTTTCAATTGAAATAAATACATTGGTCCTGCAAATGAAACATGGGATGAGTTAGGAATTATACTATTATAAAAATGACATCAGGGGTTATGAGGGGTTAATTATGAATTGGTTTGGTGTGTGGCAAGGACGAATTGATTCGATGTTGGTGAAGATCCGGAGGACCGGATATGAGTGTGATAAAAAATGTAAACTGTTCAGCCTAGTGGAGGTGTGGTCTCTAACAAATGCTGTGATAGTTATTCCTTGCTCTATCTTCGTGGCAGGCTCATCCCAAGCCCGGTGCCCCCTTTCCCTGAACACGTTGTGTGTGTCACCTGGGTCACCTGCTCCTAAATCCGGACCTGGTTACAACAATGTATTTTAATAGTAGTGGTTTTACTACTTAATACATTCTCACAATGTATTAACTTCCTTGTGGTTGAAAAATAGATCCGAATATTAGAATGATGATGTAAGGATTTGCATGTGACGACATAAGTGACTTATGGAGGGTTCAGGCACTAACGCACCTTATATTTACTTGATGCAGTATTCATATACATCACTTTGTCTTTGTCTTCCTTCATCCTGTGGAACATTTATTGGGGTTATTTCCTGCTCTTAACTTCTGCAAGAAAACGTATTCACAGGAAAATGTCCATTACTTAAAAAAACCAGATGGTATTCATAGAATACTTACCCTGCGCAGTCAACTTGGTGTGACCCAACTCTTCTATTTTTGAACGTTTCTGGTTTTTTTGATCCAATATGGCGGCCAGACCACGTGAGCGATGACATCATAAATTTATATTCTCTAAATAATTGTTGCATAGGTCATGCTCTATAAATTTCAAACTGATCAGACTAAGCATTGTCCCTGTCGAATTATGACGTCATAATTATGGCACCAATGACGTCATCGTTCCCTCTTTTGGTTAAACTGCCAAAATCAAGACTCTCTGCTCACCTTCACTCCTTCATTCCTCTTTTCTCCCGCCTCTGGAACAAACTCCCTCACTCTCTTCAATCCCACTCCACCCTCCAAGTCTTTAAAACAGCTGTTCACCACCATCTCTTATCTTCCCCCATCCAAAACCTTGATCTTTTCTACCCCCACTAATTTCACCCCAATTCCACTTTTTGAAATACCAACTTCTGTCCTGGAAGTCCTTGGTGTCCTTGTGCTTTATACTTCTCCCTCCCCCCCCCCCCCCCCCCCCTTCCCATGCCTCCTCCCCCCGGGCCCTCTCCCTTCCACACATCTCCCTGCTCTCGGATGTTGTGTTTGTGTGCTTCCCCTTTTCTCCCCATCTTGTCTTCCGCTCCCTCTTTTTGTGTATTTTGTTTGTCTGGTCGATTTGTTTGTGAAGTAAATGTTAGCTCTTTCACGAGCCTCGATTCAGTATACAAAAAAAATAAATAAATCGTTAACAACACCTATTCCCCATATGGAGTTATTTACAATGAGCCACGTTTCAATTTTTAAAATGCTGACACGGCACACACTTTACTTTACTGAAATGCAGACACAAATGTTGTATTTTCATCAAAAATCGTCGGAATTTCGCCAAATCTGTTTTGGGCGTGTGTTAATATACCTCAGCGATCGACAAATCTGAAATCAGAATTTTATTTGCGGCCAAAATGACCCCGTGAGGTCGCTCCTTACTTTGCCTGCTCGTCATGTGCAGAGTGATAATTAATTCCATACCCACTCTAGAACTCTTCTTCTTCACAAAATAACAACTTCTAGCTTCCAGACCGTACATCTAATCATTTTGAAATTTTGCACATGTGTTACACTTCATGACCTCTACTAGAATATAAAGTTTCACGTCGATCAATGAAGCGATTCAAGAGTTATAAATTTTTAAATATTTTCGTTTAAGTATTTATATCTGCCAAACCATGTCACCAATCGCAAATTCCAAAAGGTCGTTTTAGTGGACTGATATGCTGAACACATATCTGTGAGGTTTCCCCTCGATAGGATAAAAAATGAGGGAGGAGCTAGGTTTTAAAAGTTTATGCTTAAAAACGTCATAACTCCGAAACAATGTGATGCATGACGTCCTGCTCGCTGACTTTTTTGTTCGTCATGGGTATGCGATTTTGCCTGCAAAGTTTGGCCTCGATATGTTCACTCGTTTTGAAGAAAATTTGGTTTTAGTGGTTTTTCAGGCTTTACACTCAAAACAATATGGCGTCCGAACCACGTGACATACAACGTCATTATAATTGCATTTCTGCATCAATTTATACCAAGAAGATGCTAAAGAAATTTCATCCTGATCGGATAAAGTTTTTTTACTTGTCGAATTATGACGTCATAATGGCCGCACCTATGACGTCAGCATTCACTTATGTTATTCCACATGGAGAGTTATTTGCAATGAGGCCTGTCTCAATTATTTATGTGCAGCGGTTTTTGAGATATAGAAGTGCAATATTTTTGGTTTTTCCAAGATGGCGCCCGTACCACGTGACTTGTGACGTCATAATATTCACTAAAATATTCTACAGGAGGAGGCCCTCCTATGGTGAAAATTTAATGTCAATTGGACCAACAGTTGCCGAGAAAATGAATTTTTAAAATGCAGACAAGCACGTATGTACGCACATACGTACGTACCCGAATGCTTAACCCTGCCTTTCGCTTTGCGAGCGCAAGGTAATTATTCACTGATTTGTCCATTACTACTACTACTACAACTACTACAACTGCCCCTACTACTACTACCACTACTACTACTACAACTACTACTACCACCACTACTACTACCACTACCACGACCACTACTACCACCACAACTACTACTACCACTATTACTACCAGCACTACTACTACCACTACCACCACTACTTCTGTGACTACTACTACTACTACCAAGACCACTACTACCACTACCGCCACTACTATTACTACTACCACTACGACTACCACTACTACTACTACCATTACCAAGACTACCACCACCACCACTACTATTACCACCACTACTATTACCACCACCACTACTACTGCTACCACTACTACTACTACTACCACCACAACTACTACTGATACCACTACTACTACCAGTACTACTACTACTACCAGCACTACTAATACCACTACTACTACTCTGACTACTACTACCACTACGAAGAACACTACCACCATTACTCCTACTATGACTACTACTACCACTACGAAGACCACTACTACCACTATCGCCACTACTATTACTACTACCACTACTATTACTACCATTACCAAGATTACCACCACCACCACTACTATTACCACGCCTACTACTACTACCACCATTACCACCACTACTACTGTTGCCACTACTACTACTACAACCACTACTAATACCGCTAGTACTACAATCACCTCGACTACTACTCCCACTACTAATACCACCACTCCTGCTACTACAACATGCCAGCTACTTTAAAGGCCCTATTTATTCTCACCTTGTGGGGTTGGCTGGCAACGTTTATGCCCAAGTCCTTCACGAACCAGCCAGCCAGGCCTGAGTCTAACTGGACGTGATTCGTGCAGGACTTTGTAACTTATTCAGGGTGCCGGCGATAACTCGCCTCCTCATCGACGAAGACAATGTAACCTCTTTATCGTCAATGACTAACCACTGTGTTGATAGACGGATCCCCCGGATTAACGTCCATGTGATGGTCGGCGGACCCAATCATGTCCGGCTCTGCATGTAAAACGTCAGGGTGAGTGTTTATAGGTTGTGATTTGAACTCGTGTGAGACAACTCCAATAGAGTGTGCATATTGCTAGGCAACCTTGCCAGCACACTCAGAGTAGTTAATTACAATCGAGGCAGCCCCAATTACATCACTTGCCTTGTGCAGACATTTCCCTAATGTCCGATTTGGTGTTATCACATTTTGTCTACAAAGAAATTTACAATTTTTTTAAACACTCACCTCTTCGTGGATTCTTTTTTCCTGTGATAAACCACCAGCAACACGGTCAGCAGAAGTAGAACAAGCAACAATAGGCACAGTCCACCCAAAAATATATTCCAAGGTTCTAGAAAGTCAGGACCATCCGACCCGTGTGCGTTTGTTCCGTTCCCAGTATTTCCACCTGCAAAAGAAAAAGCTCAGCGTCGCTTTGTTTTGGAAGTTTTCCTAACAAATTGAACTTCCTTCCGGTTCCTTTGCTTGTGAGTTGTCTCATCCCACCAGTAGGTCCACGAAAAGTGGGTTACAGCACATTTTAGGACGTCTAGAAAATTGTGTTGTGAAAATGTTACTTCATAGTTTGTCCGTCTTGCTAAAACCTTTTATTCATACTGAAATACGCAATTTGGTGTCTGTCTGTCTAACTGTGCAATCGGTCGTTACTTATCCAATCTCAACCGAATTTGCCAGGGCGACTAATGGTCACATGGCGGAGGTTGTAGCGATTTAATTTGCCCCCCAAACTCCAAGGACATTTCCACCTTGGACGAATTCCTAGTTAAGGTGTATAATTCCTAGGGTCGTTTACTCTGCTTGATGGGGCTATATGACTCCTTTATTATTATTATTATTATTATTATTATTATTATTATTATAAATAGCTTGTAATGCCATTTCGTGGGGCACACCTACTGGAAGTAAAAATTTTTTGTAGCTCCAAACAATTCAGTTAATTCTGTCCTACTGTTGTCATGACTGTTGTTTAACACTAAACTGAAAATAATTTGTAGGGAACGCGACTTCCTTGAAGCATTCTATGCTTATTGCACCCCACAGATTAACAGACCTGGGCAGTGTCAACTTTCTCGGCCTCTAAGTAGGCCGCTAGTTGGGCCGCAACGACATTTAGCGACTAATTCCCCCCCCCCCCCTTCCCACGCCTCCTGCCCCCAAGCCCTCTCCCTCCCACACTTCTCCCTGCTCTCAAATGTTGTGGTTGTGTGCTTCCCCTTCTCTCCCCATCTTGTCTTCCGCTCCCTCTTTTTGTATATTTTGTTTGTCTGGTTGATTTGTTTGTGAAATAAATGTTAGCTCTTTCACGAGCCTCGATTCAGTATACAAAAAAAAGAAGAAAAAAGAAAAGAAAAAAAAGGTGCTTCAATGAGTCTTTACACATGAATGATGTATACCATTGCCTGTCCCATTATTATACCATCAGATTATATGTGGACTGTATATGGATTGTTTATAACTTATATCTTGGGGCCTCATATGTTAGGGTTACCATATTTGAACTTTCAATAAGAGGACACTCCAGGAAAAAGGGGACACTCCAGGAAAAGGAGGACACTCCAGGGAAAAGAGGACACTCCAGGAAAAAGAGGACACTCCAGGAAAAAGAGGACACTCCAGGAAAAAGAGGACACTCCAGGAAAAAGAGGACACTCCAGGAAAAAGAGGACACTCCAGGAAAAAGAGGACACTCCAGGAAAAAGAGGACACTCCAGGAAAAAGAGGACACTCCAGGAAAAAGAGGACACTCCAGGAAAAAGAGGACACTCCAGGAAAATAGGACACTCCAGGAAAAAGAGGACACTCCAGGAAAAAGAGGACACTCCAGGAAAAAGAGGATACTCCAGGAAAAAGAGGACACTCCAGGAAAAAGAGGACACTCCAGGAAAAAGAGGACACTCCAGGAAAAAGAGGACACTCCAGGAAAAAGAGGACACTGCAGGAAAAAGAGGACACTCCAGGAAAAAGAGGACACTGCAGGAAAAAGAGGACATTCTTGAAAAGAGTTTCCATTATCTATTGAGCAATCATATCAGCAGTCTCCTTAGCTGTGTTCCAGACCTCGATTAGTTTTGACTGCAAACCACCGTTCTTACAGTCGAAATACTGATTTACTATTGGAAATATTGTGCTTGTCTGAGTCCATATTAGCTTGTAAATCAACAAGAAGAAAAATACATAAAACATCAGAGCCCCCGCCTTGGTTTTTAGTATTTTTTTTCTGTAAAATCCGTCAGTCGGCCATCTTTGGCCAGTTAAAGGCCGCCAGTCGGCCATCTTTGGCCAGTTAAAGGCCGTCAGTCGGCCATCTTTGATCGGATGACAAAACAAAATCTTTTCCATATATATATACTCATGTATTGTCTTTGTGCCAAGTTTGACGAAAATCAGTCCATGCATGTCCGAGAAGTTGTTGGGGACACGTTTAAGTAACAAAATGGCCGCCAGTCGGCCATCTTGGACCTGATCTCGAAAAAAAATGACATCCATATGTAAGCCATCATTCGTTATCTGTGTGCTAAATTTGAACAAGATCAGTAAATGCATGTCCGAGAAATGGTTGACGACGTGGCCAATATTGGCTTTTTTACAACTAAAATGGTCAAAATGGATTTTTATGACTTACTGGGAATTGAGCTTGAGGGTAACGACGTTGAATCACTTTGGTGCATCCAATCAGCTTTGTCTACAGCAGTGAAGTGCACAAGATAATTAAATTACAGTAAGTTGCAACGACGATGCATTTGAAAAAGGCCACATGTTAATGATAAGCATAAGTCAGCGGAGAAGGCTCATGAGAAAGATAGAGAAGAGCTGGAGGAGGAATGGGAAGAGAAGGTACAGATATAAAGGCAATGCAGAGAGCAGAGGGACAGGGATATAGAGAGTTTGAGAGTCAAGTATGACCAATGGAGAAGTGATTGGAAAGGACCCAAGTGACCCAAAAGTCCCCTTGGACCCAAAAGACCCAAAAGTCCCCTAGGAGCCAAAAGACCCAAAATATGCCCCAGAGTCCAGCAGGCAGGTATGCTACAAGGCGGGGAAGACCAATGTAAATTTGGTACAATGGACCAACGGGCCGACTAGTGGTACAAATGGAGAGAACAGGGGTTGCTTGGAAGATCTCCACTGGAGTGTGTACCTGCACATTTGGTTGTGTGCGTGTGATTTGGAATATAGCTCACAGGTGAATCACTTGTGCCCGAATCCAGTGCCGTGACATGGGTGTGCGCGACCAATGCCGAACAGATTAGTTTAGAAGGGATTATTAGGGCAGTCTTTAGGCAAGGGGGAATTAAAGGGACAAGGGTAGAGTTAGAGCAGAAGGATTAATGGGGGCAGGACTAGAGTTATTATTATTTTAAATTATTTATTACTAGCAACGGTACACGCCATACGGGCGGGGCTTCAGTTGGGAGGCCCAAATGACAAGGTAAAATATCAGAAATTGAAGGCTTTTTTATTTTAAACGATTCATATAAACATCCGTTAAATCATATAATTAAATCAAATCCGTTAAATCAAACAGTATCTTACTATAATTCACCAAATGTCCCACAGTGATCGATACACTATGATCGTGATGATCGTGATCGTGAATCGTGATCGATAATCGTGTTCACAATCGCTATGTCGTATGTACTCCCGATACGTGTTTCCTTCAGTTGAAATGGGTTAGAATTCTCTCAAGCAGGGATTCAACCCGTGTCCTTATAAAAGGTCTTTGTCCGAGGTCACCGAGTCCGATCGGTGCAGCTGTGCAGCGATCGGTGCAGCCATTTGTGCGGCACCCGGGAAAACAACATCGTCACAATGAAAACATCGTCACAATGAACGTTATGCGAACGCGAATGTTATGCATGAGTCCAAACCTGAGAATTCTGGAGACAAAAGCTGAAATTGGGAAAACTAAATAGCCAATTTTACTCCTGGAGATCCCAGGATTACCCACCCAAAATATCGTTGCGATCGGTTCAGCAGTTTTTATGGTACCTGCGAACAGACAGACAGACAGACGGACGGACATTTGGTGAATTATAGTGAGATTATAATTATTTAATATAAATAAGTTCATAAATTAATTTATTGAATATAACTATTAAAAAAATATTTTATCTTTTTAATTAGCCAATTTTCATCCGATTGACTTGAAATTTGAGCTGGGTTTCCATATTGTCTCTGAAGCATATTGCTTTTGAGGTCAAATGGTCAAGGTCGCCAAAAAAAATTGTCAATATTATTATTACAGTCAAAAAATTGTCAAAATATTATTCTTATAGCTCCGCTGATTTTTGCGCAATGAATTTTGAATTAGCTGTCCAAGACTGTTGATGTAAGATTATGTAATTCATCAATGCCACGTCCATCATACAAACCTTGTGTAATGTTAAAAAGAAGAAGAAGCCTCTTTTTGACTTACTGGGAATTGACTCTGAGGGTGAATATGTTGAATTACTTTGGTGCATCCCATCAGCTTTGTCTGCAGCAGAGTACACAAGATAATTAATTTACAGTGAGTTACAACGACGATGCACTTGAAAAAGCCCACATGTTAATGATAGGAAACTCTAACTAGCACTACAGCCGGCAGTCAAGAAAACTAGGACAGTAAGTGCAGGATAGAGAAAAATGAAGTTGCCTTAAAGCATTGGAAGTTTTATGATGGGAGGGTTCGTGGGATGGTGATGGGGGGCATCATTCTGGAGGGAATGATGTTTCACTGATTGTTGATTATTATTTTTTGTATACAACATCGAGGCTCGTGTAAGAGCTAACATTAATCACAAAAAGACAAACAGACACATAAAAACTAAGACAAAGGGAGCGGGAGACAAGATGGAGAGAGAGGGGGAAGCACACAAGTACAACATTTGAGAGTAGGAACATCGGGAGATCTGTGCGAGGGAGAGGGCTTGGGGGGAGGAGGCATGGGAAGGGGGGGGGGGGGGGGGGAGGGAGGGTGGGGGAGGTAAAAATCACATGTTGACATTTCTCGACATGAAAGGAAAAACACCAATTTCTCTCTGGTTAATGTGACGTAGCAACCACAGCACAGTGGAATATGGATGTCCTCACAGGCCAACTGGCAGGGATTGCAATCTGCCCTTTCAAAAAGATTGGGCAGCCATTTCTACAACATCCAATATACTTCGGCAGTGAAGACCGAAAAATAGGGCGTATCGTTCATATTTTCAGGAAAGCACCAAATTTGGCACAGATGTAGTATGGACCTATACAATTGTTTTCCTGAGGGGCGCCCAAAAATTCAGAACCCCTGGTGGCCGCCATATTGAATTTCAACATGACCGCCCTCTGTGACCTATTTCCCTCAATAACTTCTATACGATGAGCGATAACACCACAGTTCCAGTGTCTTACCCCATGTTTTCATGGTCTCTGAATCCAATGGGATCAATTGCATAAAGATTGGCATCCATCATCTTTAATTTCAAGATGACCGCCATGGTGTTTCCATTTTCCTTGAATCTCTCATAGTATTTTAGGTAAAATTTCAATTCCAAGTGATACACATTGTTTTATTGGTCTCTGATAACAATGGAATGGTATTAATTAATCAAAGTTACACACAGTGGCAGTTTTAACTTAAAATATTGTGGGCACTTGAAAGGTGGAGGCTCTCGCACAGACGCGTAGTACGACAAGCACTGTCCATCGCAG
This sequence comes from Myxine glutinosa, assembly GCF_964187855.1. NCBI lineage: Eukaryota > Metazoa > Chordata > Myxini > Myxiniformes > Myxinidae > Myxine > Myxine glutinosa. Next base: position 32,376,453 of record NC_136273.1, read on the forward strand.
TCACACAGTGATGTGCAGGGCAGATTTTCCCTGGAGCATTTACAGTTGCCTTTACAGGCCGACTTACAATGGCAGCTTGTAAGCTCTGAACATGCCTCCTGTATCAGTGGTATTGTGGTCCAAATTGGTGTCCAAGAAGTCCCTGTTTTCATCCAGACCCAATCAGCTGGTGATGGAAGTTCTGGGTAGGGCACAAGTGCCTGACTCCATACGTGTCCAGCCTGAAAACATGCACGTTTTAGGTGTTGTTCGAAGGCGTCTGCTGTTGGGGGAATGTGATCAATTGTTCTTGCCTTCTTCGTGAACAAGTGTCGGCGCATGTCATTCACTGTCTTTATCTCGGTAGTCCGGTCATAGAGGATGGCAACATATCTTTCTATGCTCTGTAGTTCCATAGTAATAGCGTCCACAGATGGCCTATAAGCGAGAGCATGAAAGGTCTGCGTGATGCTGGGGTCTGCCTCCCAAGCCTTCCAGGCTGTCTTTTTCCCAATTTGGGCAAAAAATGACATTGTGTCGCAGCCAGTGAAGGCTTGAAATAATAACAAAGACTCGGACTTCCTGCGGCCAAGGCCGGTGGCAATTTTATGGATGGCAAGGTAGCGGTAGCTTTTACCAGTGCCAATGGCAATCCAGAGTTCCTCCACACCGTGTGACTGGTAGGTAAAGTAGTGTGCTATTGCCAAGACCACAATATCAGAATCTACAGTTCGAATCAATACCCGTTTTCTCCCCTTTTTCACGGCATCCAGGACATTTTTTTGGGATTTTTTGAATTTTCTGAATTTTTGGGCGCCCCTCAGGAAAACAATTGTATAGATCCATACTACATCTGTGCCAAATTTGGTGCTTTCCTGAAAAAATGAACGATGCTTCCTCTTAACTGCCTAACTAATATTCAAATTCCACATGGGAATACATTCACAAATTTTCTACTCTCTCCCACACACCAGTTTATTTAATTACGTCTGTGGCTATCCCATCCATCCTTTCGTTTCTCGGTACCGGTGGTGAGGTTTCTTGCTTTCAACACATGGAAGGCCAACCTGGCTGAAGGAAACTTTAGGTCACTTTCTGAGGCACAGAAGTGTGTGTCCATCCTTAGACAAGCCACAAAAAACACCTTGCAAATCTCAACGTATAATTTTTCAACCCACACCAACCAGTCTACTTCCTCTTAGTCATGGTGGCGCCTTGTCAAGTCTGTCTCTGGTGTATTGGGGAAGGTTCATTTGGGGAGAAAAGATGAGCATCGATGGGGATGGCCGGGGGTGGGAGGAGGTGAACAGCCATTTTGAAGCCCTGGAGTTTAGAGTGAGATTGAACAGACTGAGGAGATTGGTTCCAGAAGTGGGATAAAAGAGGAATAAATCAGTGGAGGTGAGCAGCGAGAAGGGGCTAGCCGACTCGTACTGGTAGAACACATGCACCCTGGAGAAAGTGGAAGGAGCATGGAAGAGCACACTAAGAGCAGAGGATGAAAGACCAGAAAGACCCACCCCCCCCCCCTTCCCATGTCTCCTCCCCCAAAGCCCTCTCCCTCCCACAGATCTCTCGATGTCCCTGCTCTCAGATGTTGTGTTTGTGTTCCTCACCCTCTCGCCCCATCTTGTCTACCGCTCCCCATGTTATATGTTTTATGTGTCGGTTTGTCTTTCTGTGTGATTAATGTTAGCTCGTTCACGAGCCTCGATCTTGTATACAAAAAAAAAAGAAAAAAAAAAAGGAAAGGGTGGAAGATAGAAGCCAACGATCTGTCTTTGATGCAGGAGCGACAGCCCCAGAGATTCAGGTTCAATGTCAGAGATTCCTATGATTTTGAGGGCATTGGACTCTGTGGCATCAATATGTGAAAGGCATGAGGTGGGGATGCCAGTCCAAAGGGGAGTGCAGTACTCGTGGAAAAGAGATCTTGTGGAGAGTAAGAGAGATCATGGCCAATGGCGAAGCTCAAATGTTTGACAGAATGCAAATCTTTGACAGGTATATCAAGGAAGTAGATGAGAGGGCTTGCCAGGCAGTCCTTTTAGAGAAACAGAGACAGTGTTAGATTTGCCAGGGTTGAAAGACAAAATCCATATGTTGGACCAGATCTTGACTCCAATAGGATCTGCAGAGAGGGAAGAGGCTGCCACCTGCCTATGTGAGTATTGAGGGATGTTACGGCATTGGGTGGAGTAATCAGCAAAGAGATGAAGGGAATTTTCCAGAGAGTCTGAAAGATTTATTGATGAAGATTAGGAATGGGACTGGGCCTAAGACACTGTCGTAGGGCACTCATCAGCCTTGACAGAGAGAGGAGATGAGACGATCGTGTTGAGAGCCACACGTTGGCTATGAGAGCAGAGGAGGTCAGTACCAGGGGAGACGATACCCAGGGATAGCCACGAAGTGGAATCTCCCGCGATGAAGCTAACTCCGAGGGCCTTTCACTCACCCACCGCAGGCAGGTTGGTGGTCTTTCCGTCTTCTACCGACTCCTCTCCGGCCTTGCCCCCCCATCTCTCTCTGTGCTGTGTCCCCCAAATATTCCTACAGGTCGCACAAGATCTGCCAGCAACCCTCTTATTGTGAAACTGCCAAAATCAAGACTCTCTGCTCACCTTCACTCCTTCATTCCTCTTTTCTCCCGCCCCTGGAACAAACTCCCTCACTCTCTTCAATCCCACTCCTCCCTCCAGGTCTTTAAAACAGCTGTTTACCACCATCTCTTATCTTCCCCCATCCAAAACCTTGATCTTTTTTACCCCCGTTAATTCACCCCTGATCCCCTTTTTTGAAATATCAATTTCTTTCCTGGAAGTCTTAGCAGTGTCCGTGTTTTTTTTTCTTCTCCCATCCCCCCCCCCCCCCTTCCCATGCCTCCTCCCCCCAAGCCCTCTCCCTCCCACAGATCTCCCGATGTTCCTGCTCTCCATCTTGTTCTCCCGCTCCCTTTATCATATGTTTTATTTGTCAGTTTGTCTTGTTGTGATCAATGTTAGCTCTTACACGAGCCTCGATCTTGTATACAAAAAACGAAAAGAAATAAAGGTTCTATACGGCCGAACAGCCGGATGGACAACCCGAAAATATATTTTTGAGGCTGATCCATTCAAAATAATATATATATATTTTTACATTTTAGGAAGGTTAGCAATGATGCAATGGGGCATGCAGCAGGGACTTTTATTCGGCAGGAAAGCCACATGTATTACGCACAGGACATGTTGTTGATTTTCGTTGTAAACTTCTTTTTGTCCTCTCACATACTTACTGACATGTAGGAATAACTTGCAAGTGTCACTAAATTCTCCAGCATGAAGAGTGGCCACATAGTTTCCCTCCTCTGATGGCTGGACTGCTTGCAGCAACATGGTCCCGATTCCTTTGTTAAGGTTCCCAGCGAACTTCCCTCGTTGGTTCGTATCCCTTGTTTTCGCTGTGTGGTAAAGAACCTAAATAAAGACAGAAAGCTGGCAGGTAAAGATAACCTCGAAGGGCAATCCGGGTTTGCAAGTAGTCACACAATCAAGATCGGTCTTTGTGGCAGCGAAACCAAAAAAATCTGTGACATTCAAAAGTCGGAAAAACTGCAAATACATATTCCATTGATGTCCACGTCACATAACGTCACATCATGTAAACTTTATTACAGTTACTCCTTTTGATGTACAATTTTGTAAGAAACAAAGCTGCTGTGTGATGAGAACACGAGTTGCCTTACAAGGAACGACGTCGCAGTCAGCGGCCATTGCACGACCACTCGGCCCATCAAAGCCTGCGCTATTATTCCCAACTTATAGTTGCCTTTCCGTGATTGATCATATCTGACTGATTTTTTCAAATGCCGACACACAAACGGACAGGCAAACATACTTAGGGAATGAATATACTGGTAAATCTTAAATTTCGCAAGTAACAATCAGTCAAATAGACTGGTACTTGTTACTCCCGCCAGGGAGTAATGCATTCGATCGTGTCCGTCCGTATGTGTGTCTGTGTGTGTGTGTGTGTGTGTGTGTGTGTGTGTGTGTGTGTGTGTGTGTGTGTGTGTGTGTGTCCGTGTGTGTGCGTGTGTGTGTTCGTGTGTTTGTGAACAAGATATCTGGAAAAGTTCTGAACGGATTTGGATGAAAGTTGGTGGGATGATTGCCCTTGGGATAAGGAAGAATTGATTAGTTTTTGGTGAAGCTCAGGATATTATTCCGGATCCAGGAATTTTTTGAAGGATTTTTTACCATTGGAAGAAAGGGCTCAGCAGCGGCCACCCACGGCAGGAGTATGCGCTCTACTGAGTGGTGTTCTAGTTGTTACCTGCGCCACCAAAGGTGGATGGAGGTTATGTTTTCACCCCTGTCTGTTTGTCTGTCTGTTTGTTTTTGAACAAAATATCTCAAAAAGTTGTTGACGGATTCGGACGAAATTTGGCAGTGATGTAGCGTATGTGACAAGGACGAAATGATTAGATTTTGGTGAAGATCCGGATTCCGCAACAATAATTTTTTAAGTGATTCTTCACCATTGGGAGATAGGGCAAAAAACGATACATAGCAGGATATCTCAAAAAGTTGTTAACGGATTTGGACAAAATTTTGTTGGACAGGTTGTGTGTCTGACAAGGACAAATAGATTCGATTTTGGTGACGATCTGAATATGGATTCGGATATGAGAATTATTTAATTTTTTAAGTGATTCTTCACCATTGAGTGATATGGCCAACCAGGCGGAGGTATGCTCTCTACATGAGTGCCGTTCTAGTGGATGTTGTTGTTGTTGTATAGCCCCGGACGGTTCCGTCAAACAATCCCGCGGCACAGAGACAGCCAATCGATCTCGCAGGAGCGACCCTGAGATCCCCCACATCCAAGATGGTGTACCCCCGCCTTCACGAAGTCAGGGCCATGACAGGGTTAAAGAGTAAGAGAGAGAAGAGAGAAGAGGGAAAAGGCCGGTCCATGGGGACCAATTGGCACTCTGACTGTGACAGCGCTGTCCTGATGAATCCGGGCAGGAGGGAAGAATGGGGAAGATTTGACCCCCGACTTTACTGGTAATTGTGAAATCAGTTGCTGTGACCTTGCCCTTCGGACCTCAAAAACAACGGGCCTCTAGATTTTGAATAGTGACCCTATTCAGTAACCCAATATGCAGACCCCGCTCAAATTACAAGTCAATCAAATGAAAATTGATGATTTTATGTGACCTAGAGCTTTTATGTGTGGATCTTCAATCTTCTAAATTCTCGGTTGTAAAAAGTTGTTGAAAGTGGCAGTGCTCAGAATGGGTCATGCGCCTTATGAGTGCGGCCTTCAAAGTCATGTACGGATTGTTCTTTGGAGGTTGTAGTAAAATATCTCTCACCTCCATCACATTCTCCGGTGACAAGGAGCCAACACCATATGTGAACCGCTTCAACTCGGTAGTAATGTTTCGGGTGTCGAATTGGGCTTCAAATCGAGTAAACCACTGCTGCGGGTCATTAGGCCAGCATGGCGACAGCTTTACTGAAACCTCTGCCACAGATGAAGCTGGTTCGGCGACCGGGAAGGCATGGCTGGTTGGTCATTCCCGGCGAACTTGGCGATAAGAGATGGCATCCCAGGGAGATGTAGGAAAGGTGAGCCTGCTGCGAAAGGTCATTAGCGTCCCTGACAACCGACAATATTAGCCTGCGTCACCCACCCCCGATGCTTCACACCAAGGAAGACCACTCCCTCACACCCCCACGGCTACACCCCAGTTGACAACTCTTCTGTGCGTCCTGTGTTCCTGCCTGAGTCTGCCTGCGTAAGAATAGACTAAGCAGAGCCGTTAGAACCGTTGCAGTTGAGGTGACGGGCACCGATCAGGTTTCTGTATCATTTTTATTCTCGGTTCTATTACTGTGCCCTCATCCTAATTATTATCCCGTCCTATGCACAGCAGGAGACGGGGTTTTGTAATCATTTCTGTGTGTCTGTCTGTCTGGGCTGTAACTTTTATACCATTTGAGTTTTTTCATCAAAATTTCACCAAAGCCTTATTATGATAATACGGAGAAGGCAAATTAATATTCTTGTCAAAAGGTCAAAAGGTCAAAGGTCAAGGTTGCGTACCATCACCAATTTTCACCCGATTGACCTGAAATTTAAAGAATTTGCATATTGCATCACTGAATTGGTTCACCAATCAAATGCTAGAAGCTGATTTTTAGGTCAAAAGGTCAAACGTCAAGGTAACAATTTTAAGGTCAAGGTCAAATCAACGGTCAAGGTCAACTTAATTATAAATTTTTGTCCAATTGACCTGAAATTTTAAGAATTTGCATATTTGGTCACAGAATTAGTTCACCAATCAAAAGCTAGAAACTAATTTTTTTTAGATCAAAAGGTCAAAGGTCAAGGCTGCATAAAATTATCAATTTTCATTTTATATATATTTTAAACTGTTTACGTTATTTTTAGCATATGGAAGAAGAAGAAGATGTCTGAATCGAAACAGACGGGGTATTTTGCGAGCTGCGTTCTCATCCTCCTACGTAATTGAATTCCCCGTAAACCGGTATGGGTATGCTGAAACTGCCGCATGGCGTGGCTGAATTAGTTTATACCAACCATACCACACCCGAGTTTATACCAACCATAGAGACCGAGTCCGTTCCAATATAATCAATAAACACTCAATATAAGCTGATCATCCTGTAAAAATTAATCATATGTCCACATTTTAACAGCTTGCATCTTGCTTTACTTTCTTATAAAGCTTTAAATTTATTTCGAAGTCAAAACTCAATTTTTATTGCTTTCAACATTTTATTCCATAAAAAGTCAATTCACAAAACTAATTTTTTCCTCAAACAGTTTTCTCTCACAATTTAACAGTTTTTAACTGAAATTTGGACATGACAATCCTCATGGCTTTCCTTGTGCGGAATTTTCCAATTTCCACTCTGTGCGTATTACAACTTACAATGCTGTCGTTGAACCTCCACTTGACTTTGAACAACTCTACAGGATTTTCAGACAGATTGCAGGGCAGGCGAACATCTTCTCCTTCTTTCACGTAAAACACATTGCTCTGCTTGCTGGTGCCTGCAACTGGCATACATCACACCCTGCTTAGTTCATTACCACATTGCACAGAGCATCATGAATATAGGACGACCATTGCACTCTGTGGTCAGCGTAAAGCAAATGTGCTTGTCCACCTGTACAAGTCATTCGCATTGAAATTAAATTGTTTACACTATTCAATTTGAAATATGCCTCTACAACATGCATTAGGAAGTCATAAATAATTAAATAATTTTTCCGACCGAAGCAGTTTCCTGGCAAGGAAGGTGCCTTCCCAGTGATGTATATTGTCAGTGCTTTATCCTTTTAAATCTTGAACATCAAGCAAGGAAGCAGCATATTTTTTTAAATGTCATTGGTATGACTCAGCCGTGATTCATCCATCTTACCTAACCACAGTTGTTAAAACTTATCATATCTAATCAAGAATTGTAAAAAAACCACAAAACAAGTGCAGATACAATCAAAGTACACCGCCTCAATGCCAAATAAATAAATATCCTCCAGTATGGCATTGCCATAATGGATTGATTTATTGCATAATTAAAATCAACAAATAATTATCATTAAATATTTTCTTATTCAATTGGCTAATAGCATACCTAAACCACCAGTGCTTCATCCAAAGCTGTAACTTTTTGTAAATTCATTAAATAAGTCATTAATCAAAAAATTAAATAATTAATTGATTAATCAATAAATAATTAATCGATTAATTGATTAATCAATAAATCAAAAAAATCCTTTATAGCCACATCACTTGGTCACTGTCATGTCCAAATATCAGCTTCCTAGCTCAAAAGGTGCCTGAGATATTGTCCAGATGAGAAAGAAAATAAATAAATGATTAATAATGAAAATAAATAAATAATAATCATAAAATAATTAAATAATTGATCAATTGGCTAATAGAATACCGAAACTACCACCGTTTCATCCGAATCTGTAACTTAAAAAAAGTAATTAAGTAATTAATCGACTAATTAAATAATTAATCGATTACTTGATTAATCAATAAATCAAAAATAGCCTTTACAGTCAAATCACTTGGTCATTGTCATGTCCAAATATCAGATTCCTAGCTCAAAAGGTGCCTGAGATATTGCCCAGATGAGAAAGGAAATAAATAAGTGCTTAATTAATTGCTAATAATTAAATAACTAATCAATTAATTGATTAATCAAAAAACAAAAAATACAATTTTTGCCAAAGCATGTGCTCACAATTGTTCCAAAATTTCAGCTTCCTTGCTCAAAATATGGCTGAGATATCACCTGGATAAACAAACAAACAAACAACTGGAGTGAAAACTGAGTACTCCCTTTCAGTGTGCGTCATTGCCGAGCCCGGCAAAATTAAATAGTTAATCAATTGGCTAATAGCATACCTAAACCACCAGTGCTTCATCCAAAGCTGTAACTTTTTGTAAATTCATTAAATAAGTCATTAATCAAAAATTTAAACAATTAATTGATTCATCAATAAATAAATTAATCGATTAATTGACGAGCCCGGCAATGACGTTATGCAGCGCCTGGAGATGGCATAGGAAAGGAGCAGTAGTGGTGTACAAAGACTGGAGTGTTTATGCATAACACGCAGTCTGGAGAAAAAGGACAAGCGTCTTTTAAATTCTAGCTTTGCGACGCTGAGAGCTCGGGCGGCAAACTTGATTGGTCGAGATGGCGTAAAATAGCAGAATATTTTGTCCAAGTACTGCTTAACTGGAGGTTTTTGTAAATGTCAACAAGGTGATGTGTGTCATGCAGTGTTCAAGTTTATAATTCAAATGAAATAAAATAAAAGTTTTAAAAGCTGTAGAGAAAAAAAAAATTCCGAAGTTGACTGCCATAAAAGATGCACCATCTTTTACATCACCTTATTTGACATGTTAAATTAGTCATATGTGCCAGTTGTTTGTGTCCTCAATGATGGCTCAAAAAACAGTTTTCTTTTTGGAATAATTTTGCCAGACAGGCTCAAAAAAAATCTCACCCGTGTCTGAAGGAGGCAGTTCTGCAGGTAGGCATTTTTATCTATACTTTTAAAAGGTAAAATTTGTTTCAATCTATCCTCTTCCCCTCCCCCTCCTCCCTCCTTTCTACCCCTTCCCCCCCCTCTTCCTCTCCACCAACCTCCCCCTCCCCAGGCAACGCCGGGAACTTCAGCTAGTATGAAATACGCAAAACCCAAAAACAAATGAATCTCATTATAATTGAGTGAACCAATTCAGTGACCCAATATGCAAATTCCTAAAATTTCAGGTCAATCGGATGGAAATTGATTATTTTATGCAACCTTGACCTTTGACCTTTTGATCTAAAAAAAAAAATCACCTTCTAGCTTTTGATTGGTGAATCAATTCAATCACCCAATATGCAAATTCTTAAAATTTCACGTAAATTGGATGAAAATTGACAATTTTATGCAACATTGACCTTTGACCTTTTGACGAAACTATTGTCTTCTCCGTATTCTCATAATAAAGCGTTTTTGAAACTTTGATGACAAAAGCTCAAATGGTAAAAAAAAAGATATCGTCCAGACACACACAGACAGACAGGCAGACACAGAAGTGATTGTAAAACCCCGTCTCCCGCTACGTGGGGGACATAGACCACAATACGTCCGTATCTAACTCTCTGTTTCGTACAACATTACTGGGGGCAACTTTATTCTTGATCAATAATTCCCAAAATATTATAAGCATTCATAAAATGTGTGTCCCCAATCCTCAAAATTGCTCATAAAAGCGTAAAAATCGAATAATTTCGGTAAATAATGTCACATTAAATTTTGCTGACCAGTCGATGCACGTGATGAAATAGGCCAATCAGCGTTACCGTATTTGACGCTCAGTGAAATCGATGACGTAGTTTCCCAGAATAATCCAATCACGGTCGCCGTGCCATTGCACTGCGAACCAAAGATGGCGGCGCCCACGGAATGCAGTTCTCCGGCGGATCGTACATTTTCTTCATAATTTTGCGTTATGCACGTAGATTCTACAACAAAAAGTAACTTCATCGTGTTCAATAATGAATCGTGGAAACGATTTGTTGATTTCGCTCGCAAATGGGTGAATTACGACGCAAAGAGAGTGATATAGTTACCGAGATTGCAACAGAGCTTGGTATTGATTTTCACGATACTGCTACATGCATTGCGGCTCAGCCCTCGCCGTCGAGTAACATCGGCTACCACTACAATTGCTACAAGCGCTTCTGTAACATCAGTAAAATCAGAAGAAAAGAGAAGTCATTTGCAAAGAAATCTACTTCTCAAGGACAAGGTATGTGAAAACTCATGCACCTTGCATCGAGAATGACTTTAAAATTACCTTATGTAACGTTAGATTGGACATGTGAATGATGATGATGATTTGGTGGAAGACTAAGTTAGTGACTTTGTATCATGTTCAACTTGCTGTAGTAGTACAATTTGACTGTAATTTTGGAATCATGGTTATTCAGCGAATTATAAATGTCAATGATTTGATAGTAAACTTAAAGCCATTATTGGAGGGGGCGGACGTAGACTACAGGAACTTTTGCAAATCTGTTAACTGGGTATCAGCGAAGCAGGTGCATACAACAGCCTTCCATGTGTGTTTCCTTCAAATTCACCTCATATCTCTTTGTAGCCTCTATAGTGAGGCTATATATACTTTTATGATATTGTAAGTATAAATTTCACGGAAAAAAAAGTGAGGAAATATTCGCTTGGTTACAAAGAAATCCGAAGTAAACAAACATGGAAATACTGTTGTTTTAACCGGCATCGCTGGTCCCTCTCTCACAAATGCGCAAAAATACCTATGTCCGCTCCTCCTATAGCATGCTGGCTTGTATTGTAAACAAAGGAGAGAATGAAAAGATTTGTTGGGAGATATTACACAACACAAAGTCTAGTTCATCTAATTTCATACAGTTTTCCAGAAAGTTATGGAAAATGTTGACTTTCTAAATGCCTGTCTAATAAAAGGCATTTATACTATATTCTGGCTTTTTGTCCCCCGTTGCACAGCGGAGCGAAAGGGGGACTATGGTTTTCCCCTCCATCCGTGTGTCCGTGCGTCCGTGCGTGCGTGCGTGCGTAAGCGAAGGACCGAATTCTAATTTGGTGTGTGGGTGCAACCCACGTCAAAATCCAAGATGGCCGCCGCCATGTATGTCTGACACCATGTATGTTTAAACCTTGTGAGCGGAATATCTTGAAAAATAAACGAACTACTAACTTCTAATCTGGTGTGTGGGTGTATCTAGGCATAAGGAAGAACGCTCTTGAAAATTGGGTCGCCACGTCAAAATCCAAGATGGCTGCCGCCATGTATGTCTGAACCTTGTGAGCGGAATATCTTGAAAAATAAGCGAAGTACCAACTTCTAATCTGGTGTGTGGGTGTATCTAGGCATAAGGAAGAACGCTATTGAAAATTGGGTCGCTACGTCAAAATCCAAGATGGCCGCCACCATATATATGTCTGAACCTTGTGAGCGAAATATCTTGAAAAATAAACGAACTACTAACTTCTAATCTGGCGTGTGGGTGTATCTACGCATAAGGGAGAACGCTATTGAAAATTGGGTCGCCACGTCAAAATCCAAGATGGCCGCCTTGCGTCTTCCACTTTGTCAACTCACATCACTTCACCGACGGGGGACCTCGGCGTAACGCTTGTTCTCTCGGTGTTGGTGTTGTGTGTGGTTTAGTTTGTGGTGTATGTTTCAGTTTGTGTGGGTGCTTGTGGCTCAAACGAGATTAAGCGCATAAATGTTAGTAATAATAATAATAATAATAACAATAATATATTCTTATCATTAATACCGTGAAATGGGGTGAATAGGGACAGCAAGGTGAATAGGGACACAAACTGAAAAAAAGTTTGGAAACTTTTTTCGCTGAAAATTGATAACCATACTGATTTGTTGATATTTGGGTTGAAAGTGTTCTCTTGTTTTTTTAAAAAGCAACTTATAGTCCCTATTAACCCCATATATGGGTTAAATAGGAATAAATAGGATTTTTAAGGCTGTCCCTATTCACCCCGTTTTACGGGTGATTAGGGACAGTCACTAATACAAAAAAATAATAATCAAGCAACAATCCTGAGTTTCCAACTTATTGCTAAATTGATAGCTCAGATGGATGCACATAATATGCACCCATAATATAAACCACGGTGCCAATGAAAAAAAAAATGGGATAAAAAGTTTCTCCAAACTGTCCCTATTTCTTGATTATTATTTTTTTGTATTAGTGACTGTCCCTATTCACCTTACTGTCCCTATTCACCCCATTTCACGGTACTCTTAGTATTATTATTATTATTATTATAAATGCACGTTATTAATTTATGAAGCCAAACAGATAACATGTTCACTGAACAATCTGATTAAAAAGCCAGGAAGCCATCATACACTTCATGTACCATTTGTTAATATGCATTTTCATCAACTGCTCGTTATAAATTTCTGAGCACCCCTTGTGCGTGGGGACATGGATATTCTTAATCAGTGACACATTTCCTACAAACCCATTAAAGTTTTAAGTTGCCCCCATCGTTGTTGCACGAAAATTGAAAATTAAGCGCATATATACTGCATGCCCTATGGCCTAACAGGATAACGAAGAAGTTCCTCGATCGTAGACTGAGGTCTGTAGACAGACAGACAAAGTCACCCAATCGCTTTCCCTCACTTTCCGCTTCACACGCACAGGTTAAAAATTTGTATTTCCTTATTTCCCTAGAAATTTTTTTTCCTTAGAGACAGAGTAATTCAATTAGATTAGTTAGCTCTTTGCTAGTGTGTGTGTGTGTGTGTGTATTTGAATTAGCTGCCTTATTAATTACCCCGATTGGCCTCACCAGAGACTGAGTGTTTGGATCCCTTTACTCTCTCTTTCTCTCTCTCTCTCTCTGTTGTTTCCCTAATTATCCAATTGAAGCTTTCACTCTGGTGGAAAATTCTTGTTCTAAGACCCTTGTCCCGCATGAGTTTGTCCCCAAATGTCACTCAGCCGTTCACGTGTTGATTGGTTGGTTCAAGCATCTGGACCAATGAGATTAGAACTCTTGCGGGTGTTGAAGAACCGTTGGATGAAACGGGAGAGCATGGGGGTAGAGCAGGGTCAGTTGATGCGTGGCACAAAAATATAACATCCTGCTCCTCATACGGTCAAACACAAGCAGAGGGCTTTTCTAAAATGAACTACTTACTGTACATCTTGTGTTGAAGATCCTTTCTATGTTCAAGAAGTGTGAGCTTTACATATAGCTCAAAAGGCTTTCCTGTGCCTTGGTTGTTCCAGATTCCAGAAAAAGGCCAGCTGAATCAAGATTAGCCAAAGCACAAGCTGCAGCTGGTCACCTTTCCACCACTACTCCAGATTGTAAGATACATTTGAAGGTTTTGTAGTTCCTTCAGCAAGTGGAAGAAACAGGAATGAGCGAGAAGGAGATATGTAGCACTGGTGGCAGAAACATGATCATAAACCCTATTTTGCCAAAGAAAACTCCAATCCTGCCAACATTCAACTGGTGAGCACTTTCTATTCACCCTTCCAAATCTCACAAATTTCCAAATGAGAGATATGATGAGATTATGATCAGTTTTCTATCAGATGTTGAGAAATAGTTGGTAGGTGTCGTAAAGCCTGTTATCTATTGTTGGTTTTCTTGTCTACAAAATTGAGACTCAGGTAAGAGCAAGGTGACTGATGGCAAAAGGTGAACTAACAGTGTTGACATTTTAAAACACAAGCAAGAGAATGAACAAACGGGAAAAGAGGAAAGAGAGGTGGATACACAAGGAAATTAGATGCAGGAGGAGGCCATTTGGCTCATCATGGCTGCGCAACATCAACACCAGAACAATCTAATCCGTTAAAATGACACAATTTCATTGGGGGAATTCGATCATTGGGGGAATATGCTTCGATCTTTGAGGAAGTTCCATATTCCGATAGAAGATCTTATCACTGTGTACATTTCTTACATCAGACCTATGTTAGAATATTGCTGTCCCGTATGGCATTCCTCATTGACACAACAACAGCATGCATTGATTGAATCGATACAAAGAAGAGCATTGAGAATTATTTTTGCTGGCGATTATGATTCCTACCACAATGCTTTGAGTACCTGCCAGCTGAATTCACTGCACGAACGTCATGAACAACTTTGTAGCAATTTTGCATCTTCTTTGTATAGTAGATTCCCAGACTGGTTACCAAACAAACAATCGTCACTTAGACAATTACGTCACAGCAATAAGCTTATTGGAATTAGGTGCAGGACTGAACGTTACAGAAAGAGTGCAATGCCTAATATAGTTAGACTTTTAAATACCATGAGTGTGTTCTAAGTAAGATTAATCTCTTAACACATATTCTCCATGTGAGATTCATAACACATTCACCTTTTCTTTCCCTAGTTTTATATTTCAAGAAATTTTTTATCTTGGAACGTGGTACTTATTATTGCAGCTGTTTTAACAGTGTGTATTTTATACGTGTATTTTATACGTGTGTATTTTATGACAATGGGTGTATTTCACAATAATGTCTGGACCTCAAACGATGCTTATTAGCCGCGTCGCAGACGCTGCTCATAGAGTGCACTCTGCTGTTGTTGTTGTTACCACCTCTTCTTCTTCTTCTTCTTCTTCTTCTTCTTGTTGTTGTTCTTGCAGAGAAGACAAAACCTCAAAGCTCCACCCATTCTGGGAACCATAGCTCCACCCATTGTGGGAGAGGCTTCATATAAACAAATATCCACCATTTTATTAACTCGCATAGCTTTGAGGCCTGTTTTGTAGGCCCGTGGTGTCTTCCTCTCACACAGTTTTCTTTCAAATCAAATTCGATATATCATTTCATTTTTCACAGTCGCCAACATAGTTTTAGACTCGGTTGAAAAAAAACGGGAAGAAAATGCGATGAAAGTTGCCCTTTATAGAACGAAATGAATTCTCAAAGGCCTGTAACTTCAAGTCCATTGACATATATTTTTTTTAAATCGCGGCATGCTCAGTCATACACCGCCCGAAATAAGAGACGGGAAAATGCCGAGATATATATATTTTGTTTAAATCGCGGCATGCTCAGTCATACACCGCCCGAAATAACAGACGGGAAAATGCCGAGATATATTAAAAATTCGTCCATTTGATGACAATCGTCACGATGAAATATTTAATTTATACGTCGTCACAATAATGTGGAGAGAGGAGCATAGCTTCGGTCACGTGTCGCCACATACGGGAAATTGCCGAGATTTTTTTTTTTTTACATCGCGGCATGGTCAGTCATACACCGCCTGAAATAACAGACGGGAAAATGCCGAGATATATTAAAAATTCGTCCATTTGATGACAATCGTCACGATGAAATATTTAATTTATACGTCGTCACAATAATGTGGAGAGAGGAGCATAGCTTCATTCACGTGTCGCCACACACGGGAAATTGCCGAGATATATATTTTTTTCAATCGCGGCATGGTCAGTCATACACCGCCTGAAATAACAGACGGGAAAATGCCGAGATATATTAAAAATTCGTCGCCACACACGGGAAATTGCCGAGATATATTTTCACTTTGCACAAAAATAACATCAAGTAATCGAATCAATAGGAATGTCCTGTGCTTATAACATCGACGTTATAGGCACAGCTGCATCTAGGCATTGTGTAACATCGACGCGGCTTTTGTTTTAATTAAAACTTTTTGTACTTGTTCATGTTATTAATGCCTGAATATGGAGTTGTCGTGTATTAATTTTTTTTAATTCATTTTAATTATTTGTATGTTAAAAAAGTAATTGCAAATTATTGACTTGTTTATTTCATGATCTCGTATTTTATGTTATGTTGTAAATCATTCACAATTCAGCTTTGGCTGTGACGAATTGATAATAAAACCATGATTGATTGATTGATTGATTGGAATTAGGGGACGAATATGGATGAGCCAATGTGGCATTCCCAGGGATATCCAAAAGCTGACAAAATAAAAATGTGCAAATATACTTGTTTTCATTATTTAAAGAAAAAAAGCAAATATACATACTTTTTGTGTATATTTTTATTTTTTGTGGTTATGTTTTTTTATCCCAGGGTGGGGGGGGGGGGGGAGGGGGGGTGGGCGAAGTTGGTTCTTGGGTGAGCAACACACAACATCAACCACACGCCACCCCTTGAGGAGACCCCCACAGACATGACACTCCGCACAGTTGCACCCAATCACCCATCCATACTCGAGCTATCCTGAAGTCCTGACAATATCCCATTATCCCAATACCCTTCTATCTCCAATGCTTTTAGGTACCTATCCAATTCCAATTGAAACTTGAGAGATAAGCTGCCACAACATTTCCAGGGAGACCATTATATGCATTAACTATTCTGAGTGAAAGACTGCTTTCGACCTTACTACCATCTTAACGCTCCTATTATTTACTCTCAGACTATGGTCCTGAGTCATATCACTGTCTATTGTGCTGAGTAATTTTTCTGCACAGTATTTGTATATTTTACGAATCCTCAAATTACGGCCCGTGGGCCACATCAGGCTCACAGACTCATTTTGATCGGCCCTCTGAATCCAGTGGACACAATCATTGAAAGCGATGCTGAAAAACCCATAGCCGCCAAACAGGAACAAGCAAAACACACCGTTGAACTGTGACGTGTGCTTAATTTATTTGCCAATAAACATCGACCTGACAAGCAAGTCACAATGTAATAGACATTCTAAATCTAAACCAATCATTGCAGGCGATGCTGAACTTCCACAATCTGTCAAATGGGAACAAAAAACACTAAATGTTGAACAGTGACGTCAGACCATGATCATGGTCAATGGCACGTTTCTGTGAGGCCACACTCAAAGAACGGGAAAATTTACTTCCAACATGTCGAAGAAAGGGAAAATAAAAATTGCCTGAGTGCAGGGTGTTTATCCAAAAGTGGACGAATTATTATTTTTTTGTTCAGTTAAAGGAAAGTGCCGTTTGTCGAATTTGCCAGGAAGCTGTGTCAGTTTTCAAGGAATACAATGTTCGACGACATTTTGAGTTTCGACACAAAGACAGGTACTGGTTATTTCTGCAAGGAAATAATGCAAGAAATGTCTGAAAGAAATATTATAATAAGCTACAGACACACTACAATATGATATTGTTATGAAAATGACTCCTCGAGGGCTAAAGGTGTTTAATATGGTGTAGATATTTCCTAAGTAAATGCTTAGCATAAGCGTTAAGTAATTAAATGTGATATTAGATATGCATCGCTATTATGTCTAGATTGACATCGTTAACCTTTCTCATGTGTATGTCTAAAATGATCATCCCGTTTGACCTTTTATTTCACGTTTTCTCCCCTGTAATATGTCCTTTATGTGCTGCTTTAAAACACTCGATAGGCCTTGTGGTGTGATTATTGATGATTGACAGGAGAATGCTATAAGCGCCATCATCCAGTGGCTCATTACCTCAGTGATTCAGAATGAAGAGTTGGGAGGGGCTGCTCCACCCCCAGACTGGGCTCAAGCCCAATAGTAAGTAGGGTGGGGGTGGGGCAGGGGGAAAAGCATGTTAGGACTAGAGGTGGGGGGGGGGGGGCAGAGACTTTAAAAGCTTGGACAGCAGGGGAGATGGGAAAAGTTTCCTGAACCATCGGGCTGTACTGCTTATCGGGCTGTCCTGTTGCGCCACACCCCCACTAGCCAGCCACACCTCTCCTCCTCTTCCTATCCCTGTATTCTCAAGCACTGGCTGGTGCGCTGACAGGGTCTGAGAGGGGGCGTGACAGGTCTACCGCCATGCATCCTTAGCAGTTATGCCACCTCGGCACATCTGAGGTATTTCCTGCTTTGTCTGCCTTTATCTGTTGTCTCTCTACGTAGTGAGCTTGATCGGGTCTAAGGCATATAATATTTAGGGATCTCCCATTTGTTCCTTGGTGACATTGGCGCGTATGATCGGTTGTGGGTAAGGGGGTTGTTTATTCATTCCATACTGGTTATGTGTTCTTATTGCTTCTTGTATATTCCCCTCCGCATGTGCCATTTGTTTATGAAATACTAGCTGAGGTACCCGGCTTCGCCCGGGTTGAATAAGAATAATACAAATATATGATGAAAAGAACATGTATATTTCTAGAGCAATATCACAGTACATTTCCTACATGACGTTTTGTCAATTTTCAATTTCTCAAAACCTCTTGGTATACAACATTTCTGGTTTTCTTACTTGGTGCCAAGACATAAAGATTGCTTGGTTTTCCAACCCTCGAGCAGCCCACGTACAGCTGGCCATGGGAAGTACCCGGCATTGCCGGGCAGGGGAAGGGAGGGGAGGAGGATGGGGAGGGGAGGAGGATGGGGAGGGGAGGGGAACGGGGGAGGAGGGGAGGAGAGGATGGGGAGGAGAGAAGAGGGGGGCAGGGGAGGAGAGAAGAGGGGGGCAGGGGAGAAGAGGGGGGAGGGGAGAAGAGGGGGGAGGGGAGAAGAGGAGGGAGGGGGAGGAGAGGGGAGAAGAGGAGGGAGGGGGAGGAGGAGGGGGGAGGGGGAGGGAGGGGGTGAGGGAGGGGGAGGGGATGGGGGTGAGGGGGGAGGGGAGGGGGAGGGGGGAGGGAGAGGGAGGGGGAGGGGAGGGGGGAAGGAGGGGGTGAGGGAGGGAGGGTGGAGGAGAGGGGGGAGGGGTGAGGGGGAGGGAGGGTGGGGAGGGGGGAGGGTGAGGGGGAGGGAGGGTGGTGAGGGGGGAGGGGTGAGGGGGAGGGAGGGTGGTGAGGGGGGAGGGAGGGTGGTGAGGGGGGAGGGAGGGTGGTGAGGGGGAGTGGGAGGGGGGAGGGAGGGTGGTGAGGGGGGAGTGGGAGGGGGGAGGGGAGGGAGAGGGGGAGCTTTGCCCGGGTTGAATAAGAATAATACAAATATATGATGAAAAGAACATGTATATTTTAGAGCAATATCACAGTACATTTCCTACATGGCGTTTTGTCAATTTTCAATTTCTCAAAACCTCTTGGTATACAACATTTCTGGTTTTCTTACTTGGTGCCAAGACATAAAGATTGCTTGGTTTTCCAACCCTCGAGCAGCCCACGTACAGCTGGCCATGGGAAGTACCCGGCATTGCCGGGCGGGGGAAGGGGGGGCGGAGGAAGGGGAGGGGAGGGGGAGGGGAACGGGGGGGGAGGGGGAGGGGAGGGGAACGGGGGGGGAAGGGAGGGGAACGGGGGGGGGGGGGAAGGGAGGGGAACGGGAGGGGAACGGGGGGGAGGGGAAGGGAGGGGAACGGGGGGGAGGGGAACGGGGGGGAGGGGAGGGGAACGGGGGGGGAGGGGAGGGGACGGGGGGGAGGGGAGTGGAACGGGGGGGAGGGGAGGGGAGGGGAACGGGGGGGGAGGGGAACGGGGGGAGGGAGGGGAACGGGGGGCAGGGGAGGGAAACGGAGGGGAGGGGAACGGGGGGGGGGGGAGGGGAGGGGAGGGGAACGGGGGGGAGGGGAGTGGAACGGGGGGAGGGGAGGGGAACGGGGGGGAGGGGAGGGGAACGGGGGGGAGGGGAGGGGAACGGGGGGCAGGGGAGGGGAGGGGAGGGGAACGGGGGGGAGGGGAGGGGAATGGGGGGGAGGGGAGGGGAACGGGGGGAGGGGAGGATAGGGTGGGGAGGGGAGAAGAGGGGGAGGGGAGAAGAGGGGGGAGGGGAGAAGAGGGGGGAGGGGAGAAGAGGAGGGAGGGGGAGGAGGCGAGGGGAGGAGGCGAGGGAGGAGGCGAGGGGGAGGAGGCGAGGGGGGAAGAGGGAGGGGAGAAGAGGGAGGGGAGAGGAACGGGGGGGGGAGGGGAGAGGAACAGGGGGGGAGGGGAGGGGAACAGGGGGGGAGGGGAGGGGAACAGGGGGGAGGGGAGGGGAACAGGGGGGGAGGGGAGGGGAACAGGGGGGGAGGGGAGGGGAACAGGGGGGGAGGGGAGGAGAGGATGGGGAGGAGGGGAGGAGAGGATGGGGAGGAGAGAAGAGGGGGGAGGGGGAGAAGAGGGGGGAGGGGAGAAGAGGGGGGGAGGGGAGAAGAGGGGGGGAGGGGAGAAGAGGGGGGGAGGGGAGAAGAGGAGGGGAGAAGAGGAGAGGGGAGAAGAGGAGGGGAGGGGGAGGAGGAGGGGGGAACGGCTAGCTTGGCAAGCGATAGCAGGATTTTTACTTTTATTTTTACCTGAATGAGGGCTATATATATTGTCAATGCTTGGAGCCACAAGTTCAACATCAAGTTTTTTTATGAAAAATAATGCAGATGTATAACAATCCACCAATGCAAGTTCAGAAATGAATGCAGATCCTTTACTTTATGATACAAACGCAATTCCCGCCATTTCCACTCACGATCGAGGCCCTCCACAATGGCCGCGCCTCTTCTTCCTCCTACAACTTCGTCTCATTTCTTTCACTCAAAATGCACGAAATTCTGCCGCATGAAATTATGTAGAGGCCTTGTCGGGGGGATATAAGGTACATAAGGAAGGCGTTGTAACAGAAGAATCAAAATAAAAGTGGAAGAACATGAGGAAATGGGAGCTATTCTGGACCCACAGCCAAACCCGACAAACCATTGCAATACACCCCGAACGTCTAGCGCCGCCACAAACTACCATGGAATTGCAGGTGGCCCGGTTTTTTTAAACTATTGATATTAAAATAAAACGTAGCCTATAACCACCAGGATTTTATGCTGATTCCGAATCTGTGTCTAAAACTTTTCTCCGATGTGTAGTTCTTGAGTTATAAGCGGACATCCAGACAGACACACCGTTATACACACACACATATATATACACACACACACACACACACACACACACACACACACACACACACACACACACACACATACACAGACACTCCTCCTTTATATATAGAGATACCTGGTCTTGGGGTGAATTCTGGTTGTCGTGGTTCTCCCATGGTGATTAAGAAAGACCGTTAAGGGATAATTGGCGATGGTGAGTCGACACTGTACACCTGGATTGCATTGCATGTCAGGCTCACTCAGCCTCATTTGCATATGACATGCACGCTTGGTGGATTAGGACTTCCAATTCACACAGTATTGTGGCTTTTGGACATGTAATCCGGCGAGAAAGACCCTGAAGTGATCGACCGCTGCGGTCGTGTTAATACGATGCGTAGGACTTGTGCTGGGCAACGAAAGTGACCAACGACCATAACAATACACACACCAGGGTCCCCAGGGCTGTCCCCATGGCACCAGAAATAAAAACTCCAGACCAGAGCCTCAAACGGGGAAGCTGGAGGTTGGAAGAAAGCAGGAGATCATTCTTCATTTGAAAGTGCATTCCAGGCATGAAGCATGGGGGATAAAAGGGAAGGGAAAATGATTCGTACACGAACTGAGATTAACTAAATTGGCTGGCAGAATGGAAATGACCCTACGATATAAATTTGAAAGAGTGACGTCAATCATCCACAAATATATAACTATAGACAAAATATCGGAAATACAAACTGGTGTCAGAAAGCAATTGGCATGAGAGAGAAGCATGGTCGAAGTATAGTGGTTGCCACATGATGAAGAGGGGAATGGGGATGGACTTGGCTGTTGTGGCACAGAATATAACAGGAATAAATGATGCAGGCTTCCCCCTGGAGAGAGAACACGTCCAATCCGCTAACCCAAACCAGATGACACCTACACAGACAGAATGGATAAGAGCAGCAACGGTAGAATGATATGACAAGGAAGACGAGGGAGAACAACTAAGCAGAGAAGATGAAGAAGATGACGACGATGAGTAGTGTAGACCGGAAGAAGAGTTGGCCAATATAATTTAGATTGAGACAATAAGAGATCAGATCGACACCACTCAGGGAAAGACCACAACTATATAGAATAGAAAACAACAAATGGAGAAAAATATTAGTAAAGAGGACCAACTGAGCACTCAGAAGAATGATACCAAAGTCATACCCCTTGAAGCAAATCAATACCTTGTGAATTTTGCAGCAGCACTGCTCATTCAAGAAAAGGTAATAGGCAAACAATGCCAGAAGAACAAACCAGGCCCGACAGACAGAGACGAAACACCACCATGGAAACGGAGATTAATGACACAGAGCGAACAACTGAGAAAGGAAATGGGAAAATGCAGAAATTCAGAGGAGGAAACTGAAGCCCAAAGTTAATGAAAAGAATCTAAAAAATAAAAAACAAATATAAAACTGCAGATAAAGACCTGGACATAATCGTTGCTGAAAACAAACTCAAAATAGATATGAGAGCTAGGAGGATTTTAAAAACTCACACAAAGTCAACTAGAGAGTTGATACCCCACACGATAGAACACTATAACCCACACAGTGTGCAAGTACATACTGGTGGGTCTTGCTGTTCGCGGGGGCAAACTTGTCTTCCTATCCATGTTCCGATTCGTGCTCAAAATACAACATTCAATTTAAATAAGCTGTTCCTCGATCATAAACCGACGATCATGATCATAAACTGATTAGATAGACAGATGGACATGAAGGAATTGCTTAACCCCAGATTTCACTTTGTGTGTGCGAGGTAACAGAGGGAGGAAACAAAACTGAGATGTTTGCAAATAACCCAAAAATATTCTACCGAGAACTAAGCGAACTAAAAGCAAAGTGTATCAAATACCCCTGAAAAAGATAAATTTGAAGATTTCTGGAAAATAACTTATGAAGACCCAAAATAACACAATAAAGAGGTGGAGCGGATCCAACACTTGGAAAAGGGGGGAGTTGGAGGGGGATAAACAACATCAACGTAAAATACATCCAGTGATTAATACACAAACGTTTGATGAAGCCTGTTCTTTGATATTTTAAAAATACAATTCCATACCCTTGTCCCTGGGGACAGATAAGATGTAACTCCGAGGGCCTTTCAATCACACAGCGCAGGCAGGTAGGGTAGGTGGTCTTTCTGTCTTCTACCGACTCCTCTCCGGCCTTGTTCCCCCAGCTTTGTCTGTGCTCTATACCCCAAATATTCCGGCAGGTCGCACAAGATCTGCCAGCCACCCTCTTATGGTTAAAGTGGCAAAATCAGGACTCTCTGCTCACCTTCACTCCTTCATTCCTCTTTACTCCACCTCTGGAACAAACTCCCTCACTCTCTTCAATCCCACTCCTCCCTCCAGGTCTTTAAAACAGCTGTTCACCACCATCTCTTATCTTCCCCCATCCATAACCTTGATCTTTTCTACCCCCACTAATTCACCCCAGATCCACCTTGTTTGAAATTCCAACTTATTTCCTGGAAATCCTGGCAGTGTCCATATGTTTATACCTCTCCCACCCCCCCCCCCTTCACATGCCTCCCCCCCTTCACATGCCTCCCCCCTTCACATGCCTCCCCCCCAAAGCCCTCTCCCTCCCACAGATCTCTCGATGTCTCCATGTCTCTCGGTCCCTGCTCTCAAATGTTGTGTTTGTGTCCTTCCCCCTCTCTCCCCATCTTGTCTACCGCTCCCGATGTTATTTGTTTTATGTGTCTGTTTGTCTTTCTGTGTGATTAATTTTCGCTCTTTCACGAGCCTCGACCTTGTATACAAAAAAAAAAAAAAAAAAAAAAAAAAAAAATCCAAAACCTTGATCTTTTCTACCCCAGCCAATTCACCCCAGAGCCACTTTTTTAAAATACCGACTTCTTTCCTGGAAGTCCTTGCAGTGTCCATGTGTTTTATACTTCTCCCACCCCGCCCCCCCCCTTCCCACGCCTCCTCCCCCCGAGCACTCTCCCTCCCACAGATCTCTCGATGTCCCTGCTCTCAAATGTTGTGTTTGTGTCCTTCCTCCTCTCTCCCCATCTTGTCTACTCCTCCCTTTATTCTATGTTTTATGTGTCTGTTTGACTTTTTGTGTGATTAATGTTAGTCCTTTCACGAGCCTCGAGTTTGTATTCAAAAAAAAAAAAAAAAACCCGAAATTTGCTCGAGGTCAACCAGAAAAATCACAATTCTTAATGATATGAATGTTAAAAGAAGAAATAATGGTTTTCTGATTGGCTGGGAGATGAGAAGAGCTTGGCTGAGCCAATGGCAGTCGGTTTGAAGGTGAGTTCGCTGTTGCGAATCGAAACAATAAAGTAATTGCATTCAATTATTTATATTCTGTATCCCGAATGGAAATGAATATGCAAAGGTTCGACAGTCTCCACGGGACTACAATGAGTGCAGGTAATCGTCGCTACATCCTATACAACCGCAAACAAGGAATATGAGGTAATTTGACTCATCCTTGCCATGTCTGTCTGTCTGTCTGTTTGTGAACAGGATATCTCAAAACGTTGTGGACGCATAATGACAAACCTTGGGGGACAGGTTGGGTTTGTGACAAATGACAAGGACAAATTGATTCGATTTTGGTCAAGATCAGAATCTGAATCCGGATACGAGTTCTTTACTACATCTAATGACTAATATAATATAATCCACAACACAAAACTACAACCAAATGTAATTTATCGAGAGTATGCTCAGGATTCGCGAAGCCCTGGAAAAGCAAACTTTTCCACAAGATGGATAATAACTTTGATGACCGAGCTGTTCATGACAGTTTCCCTGTAATACAAATCAACTCCTGTTGTTCCTCAACACATTTCTGGATCAGAGAACAATATGAAGACAACAAACATCATCAAATATCACAATAATGATCAAGTCGCAAAATTATCTTGAATCGCTACGATGAATAATATTATTTATGTCACGTGAACACGATCTTACCAGCATATGCTATGAGGACAAACACCAGACCAAGCTGCACGTTCGCCATTACTCAAATGCAACATCCAAATGTTCGCTTTATCCATTCAGCCGATAGAGGGAGCTTTGTTTTACAACTTATAATGGGTCGAAATGCCTCGAAAATCATAACCCGACGAGCTCAAAGGGGAGGGAGTACGTATATCGATGTCAGAGCACATATACTCAAAGGGAGTGCACATAGCCATATATATATATATACATCGCCATATACATATATATATATATATATATATATATATATATAAATATATATACATGTATATATCGATTACCATTCGCCTTATTTATACAGTCGTGGCCAAAAATATTGGCACCCTTGCACTTTTTTCAAATAATGCACCATTACTTCCAGAAAATTGTTGAAATTAAAATATATTTTGGTATCCACACATGTATTTCTTTGGTTTGCTGTGGAACAAAACAAAAAAGCTGAAAAAATTACTAAATCTTAGCTTATTCCACACAGGAATCCTAAAATGGCCCTGACAATATTATTGGCAGCTTTTATAAGTTGTTGAAAATAATTACATTTAAAGCAGGTGCTTCTCCTTTACTTTGGAATTGAACTCACCTGTGGTGAGTTACAGATGCCTGCAATATAAAATCACTCATTCAACCAGTTTGAACAGAGAAAAGGAGTCATTCAGCTGTTTTGTGTCACTGTGTGCACAGCAATGAGCATGGAGAAAAGAAAGAAAACTAGAGAATTGTCTGAGGAGGTCAGACACAAGATTGAGGCCAAGCATGGACAATCTCAAGGCTACAAGTCCATCTCTGGAGATCTTGATGTTCCTGTGTCCACCGTACGCAATGTTATCAGGAAGTTTAAGGCCCACGGCACTGCAGCCCACCTCCCTGGACGTGGACGCAAGAGAAAACTTGATCGAAGATTGCAGCGAAGGATTGTTATTCTTCAATCTTAAGAATAACAATCAAATGAAGTTCTGAATCAAAAGAAAGGTTCTGCAATATTAACATTGAAATAAAGAATTGTGGAGGTCAAATACTTTCGTCAATTACAACTTATTTTTAGAGAAAATTGTGAGTTATTTGAAAAAAGTGCAAGGGTGCCAATATTTTTGGCCACGACTGTATTTATATCTATAATTCCAGCAATCTCTGTGTGTGTGTGTGTGTGTGTGTGTGTGTGTGTGTGTGTGTGTGTGTGTGTGTGTGTGTGTGTGTGTGTGTGTGTCTGTGTGTCTGTGTGTGTGTTTGTTTGTCTGTGACCGCTGTTTCTCGACAACCACGGGTCCGATATACTTTAAACTTGCCAGGTATATTGCTGGGGACCCGAGGATGTGCCTTTTCAAGGTTTCATATTAATCGGACAAGTAGTTACCGAGCTATGTCCAAAAAACGATTCAACCAATCAGAGAGCAGCGAGCTATCACGTGTGCCGAACGTGCCGAACAGACTCTGCCTCGGACGGCACATTTGAGAGCGTATTCATTTATTTCACGTTGGCAAACTATGTTGGCGTTAAACTATGTTTTAAAACTAATTAAAATTAATTTGCGATTCTTTCGCTTTCCTGCGCATTTGTGCACGCTATGGCGATTTCTTTACCAAACTCCGCAAGCCGTTCGCTTTGGACCAAACCATTTCATGTAAATAGAGGGGGGGGATTGTCACCGTACTCGCAAGCCGTTCGCTTTGGACCAAACCATTTCATGTAAATAGAGGGGGGGGGATATAATTTTAGATATATATATAGTACGGGCATGCCCTAGTTTATATAAACTAGCAAAGGTACCCGGCGTTGCCCAGGTTCCAAATATGTTGAAAGTAAATGACTTGACTTATAGCAAGTTGTTATGTAGTTCATGTTGTATGTAATTATATGTACATCACATAAGAACTTGCGAAAGTTAAGTCATTTAAGTTAAAAAAGAGTGAGTGAGTTGGTGATTTAGGTCCAAGTTTAGGTACATTTAGGGACTATATCTCAGAACGGGCCACATTTGGTGGCTTCACAATTTTTTGCCGCTGCTGGGATTGGAATGTGGTTCGTCTGCGTGGCAAGCAAGCACATGATCCACTGGGCCACCAGCGCTGCCTAGGTAAAATATTAACAGATATGTTTTAGTCAGCAAGAACTCTGGGGTAGACAACATTTCTTGTTCTGCCGTTTGGTGCTCTGATGAAAAGATGTGTGCTTGCCCCAACACGTGAGCATGCAACGTAGAGTTGACCATGAGAGAAACATGGACTTGTCAGTTCAATTCCAGGAACCTTGAGAGACTGTCCCTGAGACTTGTTGATGGTCATAGCAAATGATAGTCTCACTGGAAATTGAAGGCGCTTGAACTGAAATGGCATATCTGTTGGGATTTTTTTTTTTTTTTTTTGTATACTGAATCGAGGCTCGTGAAAGAGCTGACATTTACTTCACAAACAAATCAACCAGACAAACAAAATATATAAAAAGAGGGAGCGGAAGACAAGAGAAGGGGAAGCACACAAACACTTGAGAGCACACAACATTTAAGAGCAGGGAGATGTGTGGGAGGGAGAGGGCTTGGGGGGAGGAGGCGTGGGAAGGGGGAGGGGGGGTGGAAGGGGGGGGGGTGGGATGGTGGCTTCGATGGTGGCATGGGGCATAAGAGTTTTGACAGCGAGTCTTGTACCATTACAGAGTTTTGGTGCATCCAAATTTCGTAGCAACATAATGGGGGATCCCACTTTCTGTTGTAGATTGTGAGGTGGAACGCCAGTGAGCTGAAGAGAGTTTAGAAACTCTGTTGGATAGTTGACAGCATCATCAAGATCAACTACAGTGTCAACTGACTTGTACCATGTGGATTGGTCTGGTGGGTGTTGAATGATGGTGGTGTAGGAGTTGCGGATGACGAGAGGGCGAGACACTTCTCAGCTTGTTCAAAGCTCCTTTATTCCAACAACTAGCTCGCGACCGGAACTCATGCATCTTTTATAACACAAAATCACTCTTAAGGGGCGTGGCTCCAACAACCGAGCGCACGCCACGCCCATACCATCAATAGCCCCACTGGTCCCATGCCTGTGGATTATGTCCCCCAATGGGGTAACCCCCACATGCGCCCCCCCCCAGAATTCACTCGCACGGGCAATGTCAGTTTTTGGGGGCCCTTAACCACCCGGCCGAAACGACTGATGACCTGAGCAGGGACTGTTAGCGGCTTGGCGGTGGGCGGGCCAACCGGGGACCTACCCGACGGGGGACGGCCCCGCCGTGGGGGTTGAGCCATTCGAGGGGGCTGGTCTAGGTCTAAGTGAGCCGGCTTGAGGAGGTCCACCGAAAGGTGGTCCGGTTTGCCACCGATGTCGACCACGAAGGATTTGTCCCCAGCCTCCAGAACGCGGAAAGGCCCGTCGTAAGGCGGCCGAAGCGGCCCCCGGTGTGCGTCATGGCGAACAAAGACGTACTCCGCTGTACGTAGATCTGGTGGGACGTGGGCCTGAGGCAAACCATGTTGAGATGTGGGCACTGGTGCAAACATCTTGGCATTCTCCCGGAGAACCGACCGCTGACGGGCAGCGGACCAGGGGCTTGTGGCATCAGGCATGAACTCCCCGGGAACCCGCAGCGGCTGGCCATAGACGAGCCCCGCGGATGAGGACTGGAGGTCATCCTTAGGGGCTGTCCTGAGGCCCAACATGACCCACGGAAGTCTGTCGGCCCAACTGTCATCCCGGAGGCTGGCCCTGAGAGCAGCTTTCATAAAGCGATGGAACCTCTCACACAATCCATTAGCCTGGGGATGATATGCAGTGGTGCGATGGAGCTTTACCCCCAACCCCTGGGCAACAGCACCCCAGAGCTCTGAAGTGAACTGGGGCCCCCTTTCTGAAGAGATGTCCGAGGGGGTGCCAAAATGGGCAACCCAAGTGCCGATGAACGCCCGGGCCACATCGGCGGACGTTGTAGATGTGAGCGGGATGGCCTCTGGCCACCTGGTGGTCCTATCAACCATCGTGAGGAGGTGGGTGAATCCCCGTGAGGGGGGGAGGGGCCCTACCAGGTCCACGTTAACATGGTCAAACTATCGCTCGGGCACTGTGAATGGCGCCAATGGGGCCTGGGTATGGCGATGCACCTTCAAGCGTTGGCACTTGACGGAGGTGTTGGCCCTTCCTGAGCACGTGCCAAACGAACTTTGCCACCACCAACTTTTGCGACGCCTTCCTGCCCGGGTGAGAAAGACCGTGGATGGCATCGAACACCAGCCGTCTCCAGCTGGTGGGTACGACGGGGCGAGGCTGTCCCAAAGATATGTCGCACAGTAGCGTGGTGCCCGTGTCCTTGAACGGCACATCAGACAGTCGATGCCCTGAGACGGCCGCCCTGCAGGCCTGGACATCCGGGTCGGAGATCTGATCGGCCACCATGCGGGCTTCGTCAATGCCAAGGTGAACCGCGCCAGCTATGGGCCGGGGGAGACAATCGGTGACCGTATTATCCTTCCCAGCCCCCACTTTAGACGGCAGTGGGACAGCCCCCTCCCTTGTGATGCGGTGGCCGAGAAAGTCAATTGCGGCCACCCCGAACAAGCACTTGGTCGGGTTAATTATAAGGCCGTGCTGACTGAGGCGTTCAAAGAGCGCTCAGAGGTGAAGCATGTGCTCCGTCCTGGAAGCGCTGGCTATGAGGATATCGTCCAGGTAGACGAACAGAAATGGCAAATCCCGCAACACGCTGTCCATCAGGTGCTGGAAAGACTGGGCCGCGTTCTTGAGCCCAAAAGGCATATGGAGGAATTCAAAAAGCCCGAACGGTGTAATCACCGTGGTCTTAGGAACGTCCAGCGGCCGGAACGGGACCTGGTGGTAACCACGAACGAGGTCCACTTTAGAAAAAAAAACATTACCGGTGAGGAGGCGGGCAAACTCATCAGAGGTCGAGAGTGGGCGGGAAAATTCTGGATGTGCGGGATTGGGTAGCGGTCGGGGGTAGTGGCGTCGTTAAGGCGGCGATAATCCCCGCACGGGCGCCAACCACCACCCAGCTTCGGCGCAATGTGGAGAGGCGAGGCCCACGGGCTGTCGGACCGTCGCACGATGCCAAGACGCTCCAATGTGTCGAACTCCGCCTTTGCGATAGCGAGTTTCCTCGGGTCGAGCCCAGGCGTAAACAGGCGGACCGGTGGTCAAAATGTGATGCTCCACCCCGTGCTTGACGGCAACGGCCGAAAAGGCGGGCCGTGTAAGGGCCGGGAACTCGGCGAGGAGGCGGGCGAACTCATCAGAGGTCGAGAGCGTGCACGCAAGCCTCGTTGAAGCGGACCCGCTCAGCGAGCATGGAAGAGAACTGAATGTCTCCGCATTAATGAGCCGCCGATTTTTAACCTCCACCAATAGGCCGTTGGCACAGAGTAAATCAGCGTCCAGCAAGGGGGTGGACACCCTCGCCGTGACAAAATCCCATGTAAACTGCTGCCCGCCAAAGAACAGTGCCACGGTCCGTTTGCCAAAAGTCTGAATGGCACTGCCGTTGGCGGCTTCCAGGGCAGGGCCGTGACTCCCGGCCTCCTGGTCCAATGCCGACGCAGGTAGAACGCTCCCCTGGGCCCCTGTGTCCCAGAGGAAACGACGTCCGGAGTCGGTGTCTGAAATGAACAACAAACTGCCCGAACGGCTGACGCTCATGGCAGTTAATGAGCGCCGGCCATCTCATTTCCCGACTCACTGAAGCTGCAGGGTGGCCGGCATGCCTTGGCCTTGGGCCCAAACCTTGCATGGTAAAAGAACAAGCCTGGGGCCTTCTGCCGCTGTGCCGTAATGGTGGCCGCGACGGTGATCGCCAGCAGCATAGGCTCGACGGGGCCGGGGTCCCATGCAGCTGCACTACATTGCTGTCTTGTCTGCGGGCTTGTCTTGTCTGCGGAGAAAAGCTTGTCTGCTTCCCTGGCCAGGGCGCGGAAATCCTTAACAGACGAGTTGGTCAGGGCTGTCCGTACCTGACCTGGCGGCTGTTGCAGGAACAGTTCTTTGAAGAGGAAACATGGTCCGTGGCTGCCCAGGAGAGACAACATGTGGTCCATAAGCTCCGACGGCTTGGAGTCGCCCAACCCGGGTAGAGAAAGTAGCTGGCAGGCGCGCTCGGCCTCAGTGAGCTCGAAGGTTATGAGCAGCAGCGCCTTTAGCGTCTCATACATGCGGCCCTTCGGACGATCCTGGAGAAGGCTCACCACTCTGGTCGCAGTGGAGCCGCTGAGCGCAGACAC
Source organism: Myxine glutinosa (assembly GCF_964187855.1). Taxonomy (NCBI): domain Eukaryota; kingdom Metazoa; phylum Chordata; class Myxini; order Myxiniformes; family Myxinidae; genus Myxine; species Myxine glutinosa. The sequence goes on from NC_136273.1 coordinate 32,407,504, forward strand.
GACATAATAATACTTCGTGTCGTCAGCAGAAATGCTCCGAATGGCGAATTGGGCCTCAGCTTGTGCGAACCAAATGGCAGCTTGTCGTTCCCAAAACTCCGGCAGTTTAATCAAAACTGCGCTTGTCACCATGTTCGTTTGAAGCTCCGAAAACGTTCGAGAGCAAGACGGGGTCACCAATGTTGGAGTTGCGGATGACGAGAGGGCGAGACACTTCTCAGCTTGTTCAAAGCTCCTTTATTCCAACAGAACTAACTCGCGACCGGAACTCATGCATCTTTCATAACACAAAATCACTCTTAAGGGGGCGTCGCTCCATCAACCGAGCACACGCCACGCCCATATCATCAATAGCCCCACTGGTCCCGTGCCTGTGGATTATGTCCCAATGGGGTAACCCCCACAGTGGCATTAATATCCTGCACAATGTCATTTTTGGGAGCAAGGATGGCACGTTCACAAAGCCACTCATGGTTTTTATAATTCTGTGAGAGGCTAGGATAAACCTTTAATAGCATTTCTTCAGATGTGTTGATGATTGTTCCACAATTTGGGGGTATTGTGACATCTCCAGTCTCAGTGTCTACTGGTAGCTGACCATTGCCCAGTTGAAGCAAAACCTTTGGAAACTGGCCTGCTGAGACATCTCTATTAAGTGCAACTCTCATGTTGGTAGAAAGATGGAGTTTTTCCACTCGTCTCCAAATATAGGATTCTTTGAGGCATGCTCTCAACTCATCAGCAGGTGTACCCTTTGGAATGACTGGTGGAGATTGCCTGAAATCTCCAGAGAGCAAGAGTGTGACTCCACCCATGATTTTAGTGTTACCTCTGAGATCCTGTAAGGTGCGATCGAGAGCCTCAAATGCAAGTCTGTGAGACATTGTGCACTCATCCCATACTATCAGCTTGGCCTGCTTTGGAACCTGTGCCTGTCCAGATCCTTTGCCAATATTGCACACAGGACTCTCATTGTGGGCCAGGTTGAGTGGCAGCTTAAAGGCAGAATGAGCAGTCCTGCCACCTGTGAGCAAAGTTGCAGCAATTCCAAATGAGGCCACTGCCATAGCAATCTGCTGTAGTGAACGAACTTGTGCCAAAATTAAGTTGATCAAAAATGTTTAGCCTGTTCCACCAGGGGCATCAAGGAAAACAATTCCACCCGAGTCAGATGTCAACAATTGTTTGATCCTTGTATAAGCTTCTTTTTGATCTGGAACCAAGAGTGGTTCATTTTGGTGGACATACTGTTGCAGCTGTTGAATGTCATAGGTGGTTGCCTGAAGCATCTCTCGACTGAGAGTTGCAGGTTCAGTTCGTACAGGAGCAGGCAGTCCACACTGTTGAAGATCCTTGCCAGCCATGGACTGTACAGTATTTTCAATGAGTACCAGTGCTTGGTTGTACATGGCAGAGGTAAACTCCAGGTTTGGGTTTTATGACTCTTGTTGTGCTTGATACAGTATGTCTTCTGTCATGCTGTCCTGGTGATTATGCCAAAGTTGCTCAGGATTGGATGATGAACAGGCACAGATAATGATAGCAAAGAGGCGCCTCATCTTGCTTGGATGATGCGAGACTGCAGCCTCTTCCAAGGTATTGTTCCAGTGTGCATCATCTTCCAAGAGACCTCTTCTCAGGCAAGCTTCGCGGTATGTTGCACAGACATATCCAGCAACTGTCTTGAGATCCTGGAATGAGGTTGGACCATGAATGTTGTGCAGGAGGAGTCTGAGATAAAAGCACTCAGAGTTGCTGGGATGAACAGTGTAGACACGACCTAACACTTGACTGGATCTGATGTGAGGGTGTCCAGGGATTGTTGCACCTTGCTTTCTTGGCTGAAATGCCTTTTTCCCTTCTTGCCAGGTGTAATATCTGGGCACTTCACAATAGAGAAGACTTCTAGCAAAGGAATCCTGTTTGCACAAATCAAAGAATGCAGTTAGTTTGGTCCTAGGTGGCTGCTGGGCTCGCTGCAGCGCGGTTTCTTCTGTGGAGTAAACTCTTTCCCCATTTTCCAAATGGATCTCAAGATGCATAACACTGGGGTGGCGTTCATGAATGGGAAAGTTGAGAATACGCCACACAGCCTCATTACTGCTGATGTAACGACCCATCTGATATGCTGATACCTCATCATTTTTGGTTTCCTCTCTCTGCAGACCAAAGACTGCCTGATCAGTACCTTTGTTGACGTACTTCAAGACATACTTGATAGACTTGACTGAGTAGCATGCTTCAACATTAATTTGTGATTTGAAGATGTGTGAAAGTAGAGGGTTGAAGGGCACCACCCACTGGTTGTCAATGACAATTTCTTGTTGTTTCACTCTGAGATTGAAAAACAATATGCGTATTGACTGAAAAACATACACCAAAATCAATATAACTATATCTTACCTTTTGTACTGAAAATACCAGTATTTGTAAACATTATTGCAAATGGCTGTGAACAATTGCATACTGAAACATCCCATGAGAGAGTATCCTAGGATGAAATAGCTTTGATTTGGAGGCAGTGCAGAAATGTCAAATTTGGTCCCCGGGGGGTGTGGGTGGGGGTGGTCGGGTGTTTTTGTTCATCAGTGATTCTGTGGAGCATGGGAACCCTCGTGCCAAATTTGGTGACGATCCATTGAGAAATGGCAAATTTGGTCCCCGGGGGGAGGGGGGGGGGTTGGGGGTAGGGGGCGGTGGAATTTTTTGGTTAATCAGTGATTCTGTGGTGCATAGGGACCCCCTTGCCAGATTTGGTGAAGATCCATTGAGAAATGGCAAATTTGGTACCAGGGGGGGGGGGGGGATGGGGGGGGGGGTGCGGGGGGCGGTGGAATGTTTTGGTTCATCAGTGATTCTGTGGTGCATAGGGACCCCCGTGCCAAATTTGGTGAAGATCCGTTGAGAAATGGCGACGCTGTTTCAGAACAAACAAACAAACAAACAGACAACCTTTCACGCTTATAAAACGCTATGGAAAAACCACATCGCTTTGTAAAACAAAGACCTACTTCCATCGCTCACATTTGAATGGAGGCAATAACCAATCAGCTCTTACTATGTCTTTACGCTCTTACTATGTCTCTCCGAAAAGATCGACTGGACAACCCTCCCATCTACTTTCTCAACAATCCTCTCCAAGAAGTTCTGTCGCTCAAGCTTTTGGGTCTCACTATCTGCCATGATCTTTCTTGGGAAAACCACATTTCCAATCTGGCCTGCAAAGCCAGTCGCCGACTGGGCATCCTCCGTCGTGCGAAGTCCTTCCGAGGCACACCTGAGCTCCTCACCACATACAAGGCTTTCATCCGCAGCTCAATGGAATACTGTTCTCCCCTATGGGCCGGTGCTCCTGCCTCACACCTAGCTCGGCTTCACGCTGTTGAAACCAAAGCGTTCAGAATCATTGGAATCTCCCGCGATGAAGCTAACTCCGAGGGCCTTTCACTCACTCACCGCAGGCAGGTAGGTGGTCTTTCTGTCTTCTACCGACACCTCTCCGGCTTTCTACCGACTCCTCTCTGACAAAATACTTTTGTCAATTTCAACTTATTTTTAGAGAAAATTGTGAGTTATTTGAAAAAAGTGCAAAGGTGCCAATATTTTTTGGCCACGACTATTTTACGTATTCACTACTTAGTCTTTTACTCTTCTCAGTCACCCTCGTTATAACAAATATTCAAAACATATTTGAATCAAAGCATGCTTCCCTGTATTCACAATCCACGTTGCTGGGAAAGAACCTGAAATAAAGAAAGATTTCTTTGTCCTGGAAAGTTAAACGTTTAACGTGGAACAAAAGACATCTGAGAAGTTTGGATTGCGATTCCAGTCTTTCTTAAACTGCAAGTGTAAAACATCCCGAAACCCCTCACGGGAAACCTCGTACCGGAACCGGAAATCCTTCGATAAACCAAAGCTAAAGTGTATTCCCCCATTATAAAACCAAAGGCAGAATACTCTATTTCCCCTTAATTGAAGGGAAGGTACAAACAAAATAGTATAATGGTGTAGAATAAGAGATGTACACTGTCCATGTAAAAATATGTCACAGTGAAGAGAAATGGGCAAGCAAAATGCACCGACAATAGCTAGAGAGATGTTGAAGTTTGCCATCACCAAGTCCAGAAGTAAGGATTTGCCATTTGGAGAAATCCAGGTTGGAAAGGTCACAGATTAAGTCAGTCCCATGGAGTCAAAGTTCCATGGCTGGTGAGAAAGGTACCAAGACCCATCCAAGTTGCATGCTGGCGACAATTGAAATCACCACATATGAGGAAGAGAAGTATGGGATGAGTGGTTAAAAGTCGTGGGCATTTATTATGATTCCTTCTCCATCCCAGTTGAGGTGACCTCTTCTTAGCCGAGTTCCAATGAACCTTCTTTGTGTATGCCCAATCCGTCTAACTCTTTATATCTTCCTGCTCTTTCATCCTTCATCCAGTCGTTGGTGTATATCTGTTGATATTTCACTTTATATTTTCTTTTTCTCAAACATCCGGGCTGTATTCATTGCTGTTTCAGTTTCATATGTGACAGCTTGTGTTCACAACTGTCTTATAAATGTTTTTGCTATGTGCGTCAGGGATACCTTTTCTGCCTTGTTGTCTTGTTGTTTGTGTACAAATTGGATTTGGCAGTCTGCTGAACTTTTCACAAACTCAGCCAACCCTTCTGTTGTCATTCTGTGCATTTGGTTCATCCCCATTAGGCCACTACCGCCTTATCGTCTCGGCAGGTACTTCTTGGAATGCACTGATTTTTGTAAAGCATTTTGTTTATGGTGAGGAGATTCCTTGTTTTGATATCTACTTTGTTGATATCCAATTGTGGCGAGTTTATTATTCCGCACCTGTATTGGAATACTGGTAATGGGAATTGGTTTATGGCTTTGATTTTGTTTCTTGGGGAGAGGTATGTTTTCAGGATCTGCCTCGTTCTGCATAGGTATTCTTTGGTAATTGTTTTGCACATTTGTTTGTGACATATTCAGTGGCCCTCTTCTACTCCGAGGTATTTGTAAGATGCTTTGTTTTGTAGCAGCTGTATGAGCATTGTTATATCACGATCGATTTTTATGTTTTCCATTTTTCCTTGGTTTGCCCTATAGCAATGTGCACTTGGCACACTTATCGAGACCAAATTCCATTTGGATTTCCTCAGAGTACCGTTTCACTAATTTTTTATACATGGTTTAAGGCTGTTGATGAAGCTCACACACACACGCACACGCATACACCATACACCAAACACTTAACACAGCCACTGATCTTGGGGGAAGTGCCGTCACTTCCCAGGATACTCTGCATACCAGAGATGTCATGAAACCACCAGTTTTTGTTTTTACATTTACAACGAGTTATACATTGTCATAACTGACACATTGTTACAAATTGTTACACTTAGAAACTCGTTTTTACACTTGGAACGACTGATAACTGGCACGTGGCGTCTCTCAGGATGGGCAAACTCGTATGTGGCCAAAACTCTTTTTTTATGATTGGAACAAGCGATAACTGGCACGTGGCATCTCACAGGACAAGCAAACTCGAATGTGGCCGAAGCTCCTTTTCACACTTCGAATGAGTGATAACTGGCACCTGGCAGATGGGCAAACTCGTATGTGGCGGATGGTCGTTTTTACCCTTGTAACGAGAGATAACTGGCACCTGGCATCTCCCAGGACGTGTAAACTCATGCAACGCTTCGAAGTGTAACAATGGCACCGCTTTTCTCATTGCACTCAGCGGGGCACTTCCTAAAGAGGAATTTCCACCTCTGCATGGATTGAGATTGTCCATGACTCTGTCCTTTCAAAGGCTGAGCATCAAGCAAGGAAGCAGGATGAAATGAGCAGGAAGATTATATTTAAGCAAGATGATGGAAGAAAGGAAGCAGGATGATGACATTTAAAGTCTTTGGTACGACTAAAAATTTGAGTTGCTGAAACTTGAGTTGAATTTGAGTTGTTCTGTCAATTTTTTGCCGTTCGGTATGGAGAGCTTTAAATCATCCATGTACAGTAGATGTCTTTTCTATTTCTTTGGACATTATTTTATTGGATGTTAGGACGTATCCATGTCCATGCCCATTGATTATGTTGCTCACTGAGTCAAGAGCCAGACAATGCAGTAGAAGGGGAGGTGGTCTCATGAGATCTCATGTCAAATCTTTTACTCCTGGTATTCGATCTTTCCTCCTGAGTTAAGTCCTCAATGTTTTCTTCCAGATCTCCCGTGCTTTCTCAATCAGTTTGATTATTTTGCGGTTGATCTTGTATACCTGCATGCATTTTGTCATCCATGAATACGGGACACTATCAAAGCTTTAAAAAAATCATCTAACCAGGCTGGGGATCATTTTCTTCTCATTTTACAGCTCCATGAATCGTGTTGCCTTACCACGCATCCTCCATTGTTCACGTGTAGAATACACTTTACAATGGAGGATGGTTTCCTTCTCCTCTACATTTCAGCTTTCTTTATTTAAGCTTCTTTTATGGAGCTAGATTTTTTCCCGAGGCAGGTGGTACCTGTGCAGCGTCTCGTCTCCCTGCCAGTTAACCCCCCTGCCAGCAACCCGAACCCAAACACAAATCAAATGACAAGACTCGGGAGGTTAAAAAAGCTCTGATTTTCAAAAAATAAGACGTATATGTCAAAAAAAGTGATGGAACCTTTGCAAACACTGGTTAACTGAGAGATTCTCCACAAGGCATTTCCATGGACCACCAGCCAAAAGGTCCAATCAACACGGATTTATCGAAGGTTCACATTGGGCCAGTCCTGGATAGTGATGTCTCTGCCTTAATGATTTCACAGCAGGACAAAATGGTCAACCTGAAATTTGTAGATAAATAAAACCACTCATTGTCCTCGACTACAAAAAATGAATGAATGATCGTTTGAAGGCCATTTTCTCCGCTGGAGCGGGGGTTAGCCTTGCGGGCCCCATGACAATCATGGTTCTGAAGGAACTGCGCTCCAACGCGAGTCGAAAGAATTGACGCGACCAAAGACGGAATTCGTCCGAGTTGCTTTATTGAAACAAAACAGCTCAGGTATTCTGACAAGCCCGTTTATCGGGCAGCAATATATATACACATTTATGTCGGGAAGTTTGCCTGGCAAAAGCTATACCGGGCATGCCCGGGTGTCAAGGGCGAGCCTTGGAAAGGCGAGTCTGGACCTGCCCGGGCGTGTTTGGCTGCGGCCTGGCAAGTCGAGGCTGGGCGTGCCCGGGCGCTCTGGGCGAGCCCTGGAAAGGCGATAGCGGGCATGCCCGGACGCTCTGGGCGAGCCCTGGAAAGGCGATAGCGGGCATACCGGGACGCTCTGTGCGAGCCCTGAAAAGGCGATAGCGGGCATGCCCGGACGCTCTGGGCGAGCCCTGGAAAGGCGATAGCGGGCATGCCCGGGAAAGACGAGACCGGGCGTGCCCGGGAGGTTCGGGCGTGCCCGGGAACAGTGAGTCCGGGCATGCCCGGGAGAGGCGCGTCTGGCCGTGTTCTGGCCGGTGCAAGGCGATTGTGTGCATCCAGCGGTAACCGCTACACACGCCCCTCCAGAATCGACCTGCACCGGCAGGGTCAATTTAAGGGGGGTCCGGATGACCCGGCCGAAGCGACCACTGGAGGGTCGTGGGGAGGGGTCCGACGTGGTGGTGGGTGGTCGAGCGGGGGGAACTGTGGACGGGGGGCGGCCTCGCCGCGGAGGAAGGGCCAACCGTGGTGGTCGGTCGACGTCCATGTGCGCCGGTTTGAGGCGGTCCACAGAAATCCGGTCCGGCCGGCCGCCGAAGTCGACGATGAAAGACTTGTCGCCCCGTCGCAGGACCCGGAAGGGCCCGTCGTACGGCGGCCGGAGTGGCCCCCGGTGCGCGTCATGACGCACAAAGACGTACTCCGCTGTGCGAAGCGCCGGGGGGACGTAGGACTGGGGGCCACCGTGGCGGGACGTCGGCACGGGGGCAAATCTTCGGGCGGCCTCCTGGAGTTCCGAGCGCTGGCGAGCGGCGGACCAGGGACTGGTAGCGTCGGGCACGAATTCGCCCGGGACGCGGAGCGGCTGGCCGTAGACGAGCTCGGCGGCGGACGCCTGGAGGTCTTCCTTGGGGGCCGTGCGAAGGCCCAAAAGGACCCACGGCAGCCGGTCGGCCCAACCGTCGTCGTGAAGGCCGGCCATGAGTGCGGCCTTCATGGAGCGGTGAAACCGCTCGCACAACCCGTTGGCTTGGGGGTGGTAGGCCGTGATGCGGTGCAGCGTGACCCCCAACGAACGGGCGACCGCGCCCCAAAACTCAGACGTGAACTGTGGGCCGCGGTCGGACGAGATGTCCGCTGGTGCGCCGAAGCGCGCGACCCAGGTGGCGATGAACGCCGCGCCTGCGCCACGTCGGCGGTGGTGGTGGAGGCGAGGGGCACGGCCTCCGGCCACCTGGTGGTCCTGTCCACCATGGTGAGCAGGTGGGTGAACCCCCGCGAGGGGGGCAGGGGACCCACCAGGTCCACGTGGTCGAAACGCCGTTCAGGCACGGCGAAAGGTGCCAGCGGGGCCTGGGTGTGGCGGTGGACCTTGACCCGCTGGCAGGCCGTGCAGGCGTTGGCCCAGTCGCGGATGTTTCGTCGAAGGCCGTGCCAGACGAAACGTGCCGACACCAGCTTCTGAGAAGCTTTCCGGCCCGGGTGAGAAAGGCCGTGGATGGAGGCGAAGATGCGGCGCTGCCAGGAAACGGGCACGATGGGGCGAGGCTGGCCCTGGGAGACGTCGCAGAGCAGGACGGTGCCCGCGAAGGGAATGTCGGCCAGGCGGAGGCCCGTGTCTGCTGCACGGAGTGCCTGCACCGAGGCGTCGGTGGTCTGGTCGGCCGCCATGAGCGTGAAGTCCACGCCGAGGTGGACCGCGTTCGCGCTGGCCCGAGAAAGACAGTCGGCCACGGCGTTGTCTTTGCCGGTGACGTGCCGGATGTCCGTGGTGAACTCCGACACGGCAGAGATGTGGCGCTACTGGCGGGCCGACCACGGCTCCGTGACCTTAGCCATTGCATAGACCAACGGCTTGTGGTCGACGAAAGCCGTGAACGGGCGGCTCTCCAGGAGGTGTCGGAAATGGCGAACGGCCAGGAATAGCCCGAGCAGCTCGCGGTCGAACGTGCTGTAGTTTAACTCGTTCGGCCGGAGTTGCCGGCTGAAAAAAGCGAGTGGCTGCCAAACCCCGTCCACCCATTGCTCATGGACGGCGCCCACCGCATAGTTGGAGGCGTCCGTAGTGAGGGCAATGGGCGCGTTGAGCACCGGGTGAGCCAGCAGCATTGCGTCGGCGAGGGCCCGTTTGGCGCTGGCGAAGGCCGCGTCCATGGCCGCAGACCAAACAATGTCATGCTTGGCCGGCTTGCCCCGGAGGGCCTCGTAAAGGGGCCGCATGAGCTGAGCAGCGTGGGGCACGAATCAGTGATAAAAATTCACCATGCCGAGGAACTCTTGGAGGGCCTTGATGGAACGGGGACGCGGGAACGTGGTGATGGCCTCGACCTTGGTCGGCAGCGGCACGGCCCCGGTCTTGGTGATGCGGTGGCCCAAAAAGTCAACGGTCGTCGCGCCGAAGTGGCATTTGACCGGGTTGACAATTAAGCCGTGCTCGCTGAGGCGACCGAACAGTGTTCGGAGGTGGAGGAGGTGCTCGGCGCGGGACGTGCTGGCGACGAGGATATCGTCCAGATAGACGAAAAGAAACGGCAGGTCGCGCAGCACGCCGTCCATCAAGCGCTGGAACGCCTGGGCCGCGTTCTTGAGGCCAAACGGCATCCGCAAAAATTCGAACAGGCCGAATGGCGTGATGACGGCCGTCTTCGGGACGTCGGTCGCCCGGACAGGTACCTGGTGGTAGCCCCGTATCAGGTCAATTTTCGAAAAGATGAGCCGTCCCGCCAAACGGGCGGAAAAGTCCTGAATATGCGGGATCGGGTACCTGTCGGGGGTGGTAGCATCGTTGAGATGGCGGTAGTCGCCACACGGGCGCCATCCACCCCCCGGCTTTGGCACGATGTGCAGTGGCGAGGCCCACGCGCTATCTGAGCGCCGCACGATGCCGAGGTGCTCCAACGCGTCGAACTCGGCCTTCGCCACGGCGAGCTTGGCCGGGTCGAGGTGGCGGGCCCTGGCGTAGACCGGCGGGCCCGTAGTGGGTATGTGGTGCTCGATCCCGTGCCGCACCGCGACGGCCGAAAACGTCGGCCGCGTGAGGGCCGGGAATTCCGCGAGCAGGCGAGCGAACTCGTTCGCTGCCGGGAGGGCGCACGCCAGTTCGGTCGGCGCGGAGCTGCTCATCGTGCACGCCAGGGAGCTGAAGGTCTCGGCGTTGACAAGGCGACGACGTTTGACGTCGACCAGCAGCCCGTGCGCGCAGAGGAAGTCGGCGCCCAGCAAAGCCATGGGGACGCAGGCCGTCACAAAAGTCCATTGAAAACGCTGGCTGCCGAAGCAGAGGGTGACGACGCGTGGGCCGAAAGTGCGTATGGCCGAGCCATTAGCAGCGACCAAAGAGGGGCCGCAAACGGTGTCCCGCCTGTCCTGCTCGGAGGCGGGTATGACGCTCAGTTGGGCGCCGGTGTCATACAGGAAACGCCGCCCAGACGCTTTGTCCCAAATAAACAGCAAGTTGCCCGAGTGGCCGGCACTCATGGCTGGGAATGAACGCCGGCCCGGCCGTTTCCCGACCTGCCGAAAGTGCACGGGGGCCGGCATGTCCGAGCCTTGTGTCCGAACCTGGCGTGGTAATAACACCACGCCCAGTCAGGTGGAGGCCCCGGCCGTCGTGTCGGAAGCGGGCGGTGCGGCGTGGCGGCCGCCAGTTGCACCGGCAGTTCGGCCTCCAACCGCGCAGGGCGCTCGGGCGTCGTGGGCGTCGCCTCGGACGGCGGCGGGCTCCAGGTAACCGCGCCGATGTGCTGGCCCGCCGAGGAGATCTTATCGGCTTCCCTGGCGAGGGCGCGGGAATCCGTGATCAACGTGCCAGCCAGGGCGAGGCGTACCGGGTGAGGCAGCTGGCGAAGGAACAGCTCACGGAACAGAAAATCCGGAGAGTGCTCACCGAGCAACGAGAGCATATAGTCCATGCGCTCTGACGGGCGCGTGTCGCCGAGCTCGGGCAGAGCGAGCAGGCGCCGTGCGCGTGCTGCCGGTGAGAGGGCGAAAGCGTCGAGGAGGAGTGTCTTCAGCGCGTCGTATTTGTCAGCAGCCGGCGGGTGCTCGAGGAGGCTCAAGGCGCGGGCCGCGGTGGCGGAACCGAGCGCCGCCACAACATGGTGGAAGCGGGTGTCGTCCGCGGTGATGCCTCGCAGGGCGAACTGAGAGTCCGCCTGAGCGAACCAAACAGCCGCGTGAGCCTCCCAGAAGGTAGGCAGTTTAAGCGTCACTGCCGTATCCATGTCGGTAGGTCACCAATGAAGGAACTGCGCTCCAACGCGAGTCGAAAGAATTGACGCGACCAAAGACGGAATTCGTCCGAGTTGCTTTATTGAAACAAAACAGCTCAGGTATTCTGACAAGCCCGTTTATCGGGCAGCAATATATATACACATTTATGTCGGGAAGTTTGCCCGGCAAAAGCTATACCGGGCATGCCCGGGTGTCAAGGGCGAGCCTTGGAAAGGCGAGTCTGGACCTGCCCGGGCGTGTTTGGCTGCGGCCTGGCAAGTCGAGGCTGGGCGTGCCCGGGCGCTCTGGGCGAGCCCTGGAAAGGCGATAGCGGGCATGCCCGGACGCTCTGGGCGAGCCCTGAAAAGGCGATAGCGGGCATGCCCGGACGCTCTGGGCGAGCCCTGGAAAGGCGAGAGCGGGCATGCCCGGGAAAGACGAGACCGGGCGTGCCCGGGAGGTTCGGGCGTGCCCGGGAACAGTGAGTCCGGGCATGCCCGGGAGAGGCGCGTCTGGCCGTGTTCTGGCCGGTGCAAGGCGATTGTGTGCATCCAGCGGTAACCGCTACAGTTCCCTGTTTTGAGGCAATGTTTTTATGGCCGGATGCCCTTCCTGACGCCAACCCTTGGTCGCCTCTTACGATGCGCAGGGATACGGTGTACCTATTCTAAACCGGGGTACACACCCGATGATTCATAATCCAGACAGAGCACAATAGTAGAAAAGTAAAATTTATTCCACGATTTTAAGGTTGTTACAATTAATTAAACTAGGGCATGCCCGTACTATATATATATCTAAAATTATATCCCCCCCCCCCTCTATTTACATGAAATGGTTTGGTCCAAAGCGAACGGCTTGCGAGTACGGTGACAATCCCCCCCCTCTATTTACATGAAATGGTTTGGTCCAAAGCGAACGGCTTGCGGAGTTTGGTAAAGAAATCGCCATAGCGTGCACAAATGCGCAGGAAAGCGAAAGAATCGCAAATTAGTTTTAATTAGTTTTAAAACATAGTTTAACGCCAACATAGTTTGCCAACGTGAAATAAATGAATACGCTCTCAAATGTGCCGTCCGAGGCAGAGTCTGTTCGGCACGTTCGGCACACGTGATAGCTCGCTGCTCTCTGATTGGTTGAATCATTTTTTGGACATAGCTCGGTAACTACTTGTCCGATTAATATGAAACCTTGAAAAGGCACATCCTCGGGTCCCCAGCAATATACCTGGCAAGTTTCAAGTATATCGGACCCGTGGTTGTCGAGAAACAGCGGTCACAGACAAACAAACACACACACAGACACACACACACACACACACACACACACACACACACACACACACACACACACACACACACACACACACACACACACAGAGATTGCTGGAATTATAGATAGATGTTGACCATATAATTGGAAGATAAATCGCAACTTTCCAAAGGTATAGAGAGTATAAAGATACATGAGTATATAATACGTTATCATTCTCAATATGAAACTTTATTACTTACAATCACATTGGACTTGAGATTGACTTTCGGAAGTCACAGCTAATTTAATGGAAAGAGTTTGTCCACGCAGTTCTCGATATAGATTAAAACCATAATTAGAAAAATGTATATTTTATTTTCTTCATTGTACCAATCCACTCATGAAGTTGTGATATTGACATCAACGCCTCCAAACCCAAAAGTTTCTGTGGAGTGAAGTTCACCCTCGTAAATGTGCAATAGAAACTCGCAAACGTGAACCCGTCCTGATCTGAATAACATCCCGGTATAAAATCCAACATCCGAATCATTCACTGAATCCAGGTACATTGACGCAACCCCATTCGGAAGGTTTCCCAAACAGCTTGCATGATGATCTCTACTGGCATCACGAGGATCTGGGCAGGTAAGAACCTGAGGAAGGTAAGGGTAAGGGCAAGGTTTTGGTGAGTGTAGAGCAAATGTGCATTCCTGCGAGCTGGCACAACGTACATGTAGATAAATATCTCTCTCTCTCTGTCTCTGTCTCACTCACTCACTCACTCACTCACAATTGTACAGTATCAGTTGTTCCTAAACTTAAATAATTTAAAGGATTGTTGTAAATGATGTTAATTTTACAACATCCCATATTCAACTTTATGTAAATTGTAAACCTCAAACATAGTTTCTCCACCTAAAGCAAGAACCTTAACCTGAAAGCAACTGACTAGTTTCCCGACTGCATGGATCATCAGCTGGGCTCACACACACGATGCTGAGGTTCCTGTATTAACGGGAGCTTCAGATGTGACAATACATTATTAGCTTCTCGTTCCTGCCGCTACCTTTTTGATGACCACCTCCTTTTCTTTTTGATATTTACTATTTTCTCTCCAGATCTAAAAATATATAAATATATGTATATATAATATACGGTATACAGTCACGTGAAAAAGTAAGTACACCCCATGTAAAGTTTTGACTTTTTCAACATATTTCAACATATTTCAACATAGAGATATTTGATCTTCATTTCAGCAGTATTGATAGATAAAGGTGATATAATATAACAAATATCATGAAACATTTACATTTTGTAGTCCATTGTATAATTTAAATAAACATAAATGCAAATTTCACACATGGAAAAAGTAAGTACACCCTTGGCTCTAATAGGTGGTATTTCCCCCTTTCGCAGAAACAACCTCAAGTAGGCGTTTCTTATAACTGTCTACCAGTCTCTGACATCGACTGGGAGAAATTTTTGCCCACTCCTCCATGCAGAATTCTTTCAGCTGTGCGATGTTTGAGGGGTTTCTTGCATGCATAGCTCGTTTCAAATCCCCCCCACAACATCTCAATGGGATTTAGATCCGGGCTTCAACTTGGCCATTCCAGAACCCTCCATTTCTTTCTTTTCAGCTATTCCTTGGTGGATTTACTGGTATGTTTCGGGTCATTGTCATGTTGCGAGGTCCACCTTCGGTTGAGCTTCAACTTTCCGACAGATGGCCTCACATTATCCTCAAGCACCCTCTGGTACAATGAAGAATTCATAGTGGATTATATGATGGTGAGCTGCCCAGGCCCTGATCCAGCAAAGCTGCCTCAAACCATAATATTTCCACCACCATGCTTTACAGTTGGTATCAGGTTCTTGTGGTCAAATGCTGTCTTTGGTTTTCGCCAAACATGTCTTCTGGTACTGTGGCCAAATAGCTCTACCTTTGACTCATCTGTCCAGAGCACATTGTTCCAGAAGTGCTGGTCTTTGCCCAGCTGTTCATTGGCAAACTTTAGTCTTGCCCTGATGTTCTTTCTGGACAGCAAAGGTTTCCTCCTGGCACACGTCCCATGTAGATCAAATTTGTGCAGCCTCTTTCTAATGGTAGACTCATGCACTTTGACATCAACAGTGACGAGCTACCTGTGGATCCCGTGATGACATTCTGGGGTTCTTCGAGACTTCTTTCAGCATCTTGCGGTCTGCTCTCGGGCTGAACTTGCTGGGGCATCCTGGCCTGAACAAGTTGGCAGTTGTTTGGAATCTTCTCCACTTGTAGATGATCTTCCGGACAGTCGAATGATTGATTTCAAATTGTTTGGAGATCTTTTTAAATCCCTTCCCAGACTTATAGGCAATTATAACCTTCTTTCTGAAGGCCACAGAGAGCTCTTTTGATCGAGGCATGGTGACGCCGCACACCAACAACAAAGAGCAAACCAAACTAAATGTCTGAGGTTTAAATAAGACAGGTTTCTCCAAGATCCTCTCTACCGATGTTCTAATCATTTGTACCTGAGCTGGTGCACCTGATTCTAATTTTAGGTATTTGAAGTAGTGATAAATGTAGGGGTGTACTTACTTTTTCCACATGCGAAATTTGCATTTATGTTTATTTAAATTATACAATGGACTACAAAATGTAAATGTTTCATGATATTTGTTATATTATATCACCTTTATCTGTCAATATTGTTGAAATGAAGATCAAAGAGCTGTATGTTGGAAAAGTCAAAACTTTACATGGGGTGTACTTACTTTTTCACGTGACTGTATGTACATATATATGTGTACATATATGTATGTATATATACTGTACATAATAGCATGACGTCCTCATTTTCAATGATTGCTCTTGGTTCGTTGTGTGTTTTTTAGTGATTATTTAAAATAAAAAAAACTACGTCACATTGAATTGGATTTTGACACTCAGAATAATGTCAGAGTCATTTTAATGTATGCTTACAAAACTGGGCTGAGATATGAGATGCTTACAGTTCGCTCAGTTTCACTGGATTGGAACTTCCACTGGACTGACGTGACGTTATTGGTTCCGATCCATTCGGCCATTTACATTCAAAGAAGGTATGATCTCCTTTTTTAATGTAATGGATTTCATGTTTCCTCTTCAATGTTCCTGCACTCAGCACAAGCACAATGTGGGTAACAATCACACAATCGAGCATGAGTTGATATGCCACATCACATCATCACATTGTGCACTCCAAGAGCATGTGAAGGACCAAAATATGCCAAAAAGGTGAATGACATCTGCATTTTGACCTCAAACAAATTATTGGTTGAGACTTTTATCTTTTAATTGCCGATAATTTTCTATCCCTATTGGTGATGGAACCTCAGCCTATGTTACCAGGTTCAGTGTTCATCTTTTTTGAATGTAAGAGTTCAATTTGCACAAATAGCAAAGTGTATATGGCTGGATCAGTGAAAAGTCCAGAACGTTAGGACAAAAAGTACCTTCAGAAAGTATTTACACCCCTTGACTTTTTGACATTTTTTTTGTTTGTTACAGCCTGAATTTAAAATGGATTAAAATAAATATTCAGCCCCCTGATTCAATACTTTGTAGAAGTGCCTTTGACAGCGATTACAGTTTCTTCTCTTGGGTGTGTCTGTATCAGCTTTACACATCTGGATTTGGGGAGTTTCTTCCATTCTTCCTTACAGTTTTGCTCAAGCTATGTCAAGTTGGATGGGAGCGTCGGTGAACAACAATCTTAGTCTCTACAGATTCTCAATGGGATTCACGTCTGAGCATTGGATGGGCCACTCAAGGACGTACACATTCTTGTTCTGAAGCTATTCCAGTGTTGCTTTGGCTGTATGCTTAAGGTAATTGTCCTGTTGGAACATAAATCTTCGCTGCAGTCTGAGGGCTTTTACACCATGAAACAGGTTTTCCTCAAGGACTTGCCCTTTATTTGGCTCCAGTCATTGTTCCCTCTATCCTTACAATTTTTCCAGTCCCAACCGCTGAAAGGCATCCCCATAGCATGATGCTGCTACCTTCATGCTACACTGTATGGATGGTGCTAGGTGGGTGATTAGCTGTGCTTGGTTTCTGCCAAAGGTTGCACTTTGTGTTCAGGCCAAAGAGTTCAATTTCGGTCTCATTAGAACACAGAATATTTTGCTTCATGCTCTGTCTTTCACGTGTCTTTTTGCAAACTCCAGGCATGCTGTCATGTGTCTTTTTCTCAGGAATGGCTTCCGTCTGGCCACTGTCCTATAAAGCCTTGATTTGTGAAGTGCTGCAGAGATGATTGTCCTTCCGGCAGGTTCTCCCATCTTAGCCAAGGAACGCTGGGGTTCTGTCAGAGTGGTCATTGGGTTATTGGTCACCTCCCTGACAAAGGTCCTTATTGCCTGTTTGGTCAGTTTGGTCAGATGGCCAGCAGTAGGAGGAGTCTGGGCAGTTCCATATTCTTTCCATTTCCTAATAATTAAGCTCACTGTGCTCTTGAGAACTTTCAACACTCTATAAATTGTTTTATACCCTTCCCCAGATATATGCCTCCTCACAATTCTATCTCGGAGTTCCACAGACAGTTCCTTGCACTTCATAATAGAGTTTCTGCTCTGACATGCACTGTCAACTGTGGGACCTTGTATAGAAAGGTGTATATTTCTAAATCATGTCCATTTAATTGAATTGGACGCATGTGGTCTCCAATCAAGTTGTAGAGACGTCTCAAGTATGGTCAAAGGGATTTGGTGGACGTACCTGAGCTCAATTTGGAGTGTCATAGCAAAGGGATTGAATATGTATTTACTCAAGACATTTCCACTTTTCATTTTTAATTATTTTGTAAAAATTTCTAAAATAAAAATTGCACTTTGATATTATTTGGTATTATGTGTAGATTGTGGGGTATTACAAAAAAAATCTCAAATCCATTTGAAATTCAGGCTGTAACACAACAAAATGTGAAAACAAGAACAGATACATTCAAAGTACACCGCCTCCATGCCAAATCAATTATATCCTCCAGCGCGCTTTCAGAGCCCAGCAATACAGCCGTGCAGCACATACAGATGGCATTGGGAGGGAGAGGTGTACAATAATTGATTGATTAATTGTGTAATTAAAACCAATAAATAATAGTCGTAAAATAATTTCTTAATCAATTGGCTAATAGCATACCCGAACCACCCGTGTTTTATCCGAAGCTGTAACTTTTTGAAAATTAATTAAATAAGTCATTAATGGACTTTTTAAAAATTGATTAAACAATAAATATATAATAAATACATTAATTGATGAATCAATAAATAAAAAATATCCGTTATAGCCACATCACTTGGCCATTGTCATGTCTGAATATCAGCTTCGGAGCTCAAAAGATGCCTGAGATATTGCCCAGATGAAAAAAAATAATAAGTGATTAATAACGAAGGTAAATGAATAATAATCGTAAAATAATTAAATTATTAATCAATTGGCTAATAGAATATCTAAACCACCACCGTTTCATTTGAATCTGTAACTTAAAAAAGTAATTAAAAGTCATTAATTAAAGAATTAAATAACTAATTGATTAATCAATAAATCAAAAATAGCCTTTACAGCCAAATCACTTGGTCAGTGTCGTGTCCGCATATCAGCTTCGTCGCTCAAAAGGTTCCTGAGATATTGCCCAGATGCGAAAGAAAACAAATAAGTGATTAATAACGAAGATAAATAAATAGTAATCATAAAATAATGAAATTATTCATCAATTGGCTAATAGAATATCGAAACCACCACCGTTTAATTTGAATCTGTAACTTAAAAAAAATAATTAATTAAGTCGTAATTTAATAATTAAATAACTAATCGATTAATTGATTAATCAATAAATCAAAAAGAGCCTTTATAGCCAAATCACTTGGTCATTGTCATGTCCGAATATCAGCGTCATAGCTCAAAAGGTGCCTGAGATATTCCCCAGATGAGAAAGGAAATAAATAAGTGCTTAATTAATCGATAATAATTAAATAACGAATCAATTAATTTATTAATCAAAAAACCAAAAAATATGTTTTTGCCAAAGCACTTGCTCACTATTGTGCCGAAATTTTAGCTTCCTAGCTCAAAGGATGGCTGAGATATCGCCCGGACAAACAAACAAGGAAAACAAGTACAGATACATTCAAAGTACACCGCCACCATGCCAAATAATTAAATATCCTCCAGTGCGCATTGCCGGGGTGCCTATGGCGCCCGGCAATACTGCAGTGCAGCTCATAGAGACTGTATTGGGAGTGAGAGGTGCACAATCATTGATTGATTAATTGCATAATTAAAATCAATACAAGTACAGATACATTCAAAGTATACCACCCCCATGCCAAATAATTAAATATCCTGCAGCACGGCATTGCCGGGCGCTGCCGCAGTGCAGCACATGGAGACTGCATTGGGAGGGAGAGGTGTACAATAATTGATTGATTAATTGCACAATTAAAATCAATAAACGATTATCATAAAATATTTTCTTAATCAATTGGCTAATAGCAAAACTAAACCACTAAGGCTTCATCCGAAGATGTATCTTTTAGAAATTTAATTAAATAAGTCATTAATGAAAAATTAAATAATTAATTGATTAATCAACAAATAATTAATCGATTAAATGATTAATCAATAAATCAAAAATATCCTTTATAGCCACATGACTTGGTCACTGTCATGTCCAAATATCAGCTTCCTTGCACAAAAGGTGCCTGAGATATTGCCCAGACGAGAAAGAAAATCAATAAATGATTAATAATGAAAAGAAAGAAATAACAATCATTAAAAAAAAAAATTAACCAATTGGCTGAGAGAACACTTCATCCGAATCTGTAACTTAAATTTTTTTTTTAAAGTAATTAATCGAATAATTAAATAATTAATCGATTCATTGATTAATCAATAAATCAAAAATATCCTTTATAGCCAAATCACTTGGTCATTGGCATGTCCAAATATCAGCTTCCTAAATCAAAAGGTGCCTGAGATAATGCTCAGAAGAGAAAGGAAATGTATAAGTACTTAATTAATCACTAATAATTAAATAACTCATCAATTCCACCAAATTCCACCAATTCCACAATCAATTCCACCAAAAATAATCCCACCAAATAACTCATCAAGTCCAATATCTCTGACACACCTTCAACAACTCTCCCTACCTCTTCCACCTCTTCCACATCTTACCCTGCCCCTCCTCCCCCCTGTTCTGTATCCGATGCTCCCCCTTCATCTTCATTAACGGTATGGACCTCAAACATCCGGGGCCTTCGTTCAAACTTAACTGATCTCTCCATACAGGTTGCTTCTGTCAAACCAGACGTGATCTGCTTAACAGAAACTTGCCTCCTTCATGATGTCTCTGATTCCTTAGTATCTCTACCGGGTTACTCCCTCCTTCGGTATGATAGACCTGAGCCTCATCCTGGAGGTGGGGTTGCTATCTTTATCAAAAACTCTCTTCCTCACTCGCCCTGCACTGTACTCTCTCCACCTCACCCCCAGGAATACCTCTGGCTACGGCTTCCCCTTCGCTCCCACCTCTTGTTCATATGTGTGTTGTGCCGTCCACCAAACAGTGATGACTCCATCCACATCTCGCTGTCTGATAATATGGACCAACTTCTATCTACTCATCCCAACTCTCTCTTCCTCATATGTGGTGATTTCAACTGTCATCATGCCAGTTGGCTGGGTGTGGGTACCTCCCTCACCAGCCATGGCTCCTCAGCAAAGGACTTCTGCGACTCACTGGGACTGACACAAACTGTCAATTTCCTGACCCGGATCTCAGTCAACGGAGCATCTTCTCTTCTGGACTTGGTTATGACTAACTTCCCTGAAAATGTCTGCTGCTCTTCTTCTGCACCAATCGGATCATCTGATCATGTCCTTGTTAAAGTGGACATCTCTCTGACCATTCTTAGGGAGCCTGCTCAGCGTCGACGAGTCTGGCATTTCACTCAGGCCAACTGGCACGGTCTTCAAGCAGCCATCAATCATCTGGACTGGTCTCCCATCTCTACCACCTCTGACATCAACTCATCCTGGGAATTCTTCCAAAGTAAATTGCTCTCCTTCATGCACAGATTTATCCCATCTCGTCTTCAGTTGTCATACCCTTCCTCCCATCCATGGTACACGGAATCTTGTGGTGAGGCTGTTGCCCAGAAAAAACTTGCCTTCGTCTCCTGGAAAGCAAATCCAACGGAAGGAAATCTCATTTCCTTTCACAAAGCCCGAAACAAGTGCGTGTCCACCCTCAGGAGAGCCAGGAAACAATATCTCTCCGTTCTCAAGACCGAACTCTCTTATCTGTCTCCCTCTTCCAAATCCTGGTGGCGTCTGGTCAAATCCGTTTCTGGTGTTTGTTCCCCCTCCATCCCCTCCCTTACCTCAAACGGCTACACAGCTGACTCCGCACGTGAAAAAGCTGAATGCCTCAACTCTGTGTTTGCCTCTAAATCTTGTGTCCCAAACCCATCCCTCTCTGTACCCACCATACCCAGTCGTACCCAGCTGCTCCTGGACTCCGTGTCCTTTCCTCCTGACAAGGTGGAAAAGTTTCTGTCAACCCTCGACTCTGATTCTGCAACTGGACCCGACGGCATCAGCCCACGGGTCCTAAAATCCTGCTCTGCTGCTCTATCTCACCCTCTCTCTGTTCTCTTCACCCTCTCTTTTGCTCAAGGTCAACTGCCATCTGCTTGGAAATCAGCCAACATCACCGCTTTGCACAAAAAAGGTGCAAAAACAGATCCTAGCAACTACAGACCAATCAGCCTTCTCCCAATTATCAGCAAAGTCATGGAATCCATCATTGCTTCGGATATGAAATCTTTCCTCTTCTCCAATGGCTTGATCTCTGAGCACCAATTTGGTTTCAGACCAGGTCACTCTACTCTGGACATGCTGCTTCTGCTGTCTCAACAATGGATGGAGGTCCTCAATGCCAAACAGGAAATTAGAGCTGTCTCCCTTGACATATCACGTGCCTTCGATACGGTCTGGCACCCCGCTCTGCTCACCAAACGCTCCTCCTTTGGTATCCATGGAAATCTCCACGCATGGCTGGCTGACTTCCTCTCTAGTCGTCGTCAACGTGTGGCCCTGAATGGTGTTCTCTCATCTCCTCTTCCTGTTCAGGCTGGAGTTCCCGAAGGCAGTGTTCTGGGCCCTGTGCTTTTTCTGGTCTTCATCAATGATCTCTCTGACTCTTGAAAATCCTCTCTATCTCTTTGCTGATGACTCCACTCTCTGTCGCTCCATTCCTCTTCCCTCAGATCGGCAGTCTGCAGCCTCCTCACTCTCTGAAGACTTGGACAAAATCACAGACTGGTCAAACAAGTGGAACATGTCTTTCAATCCTGACAAATCTCACACTCTTACTATGTCTCTCCGAAAAGATCGATTGGACAACCCTCCCATCTACTTTCTCAACAATCCTCTCCAAGAAGTTCTGTCGCTCAAGCTTTTGGGTCTCACTATCTGCCATGATCTTTCTTGGGAAAACCACATTTCCAAGCTGGCCTCCAAAGCCAGTCGCCGACTGGGCATTCTCCGTCGTGCGAAGTCCTTCCTCGGCACACCTGAGCTCCTCACCACATACAAGGCTTTCATCCGCAGCTCAATGGAATACTGTTCTCCTCTATGGGCCGGTGCTCCTGCCTCACACCTAGCTCGGCTTCACGCTGTTGAAACCAAAGCTTTCAGAATTATTGGAATCTCCCGCGATGAAGCTATCTCTGAGGGCCTTTCACTCACTAACCGCAGGCAGGTAGGTGGTCTTTCTGTCTTCTACCGACTCCTCTCCCCACCTTGCACCCCCAGCTCTCTCTGTGCTCTGTCCCCCAAATATTCCTACAGGTCGCACAAGATCTGCCAGCAACCCTCTGATGGTTAAACTGCCGAAATCTCGGCTCTCTGCTCACATTCACTCTTTCATTCCTCTTTTCTCCCGCCTCTGGAACAAACTCCCTCACTCCCTTCAATCCCACTCCTCCCTCCAGGTCCTTAAAACAGCTGTTCACCACCATCTCTTATCTTCCCCCATCCAAAACCTTGATCTTTTCTACCCCCGCTAATTCACCCCAGATCCACCTTGTTTGAAATTCCAACTTCTTTCCTGGAAGTCCTGGCCGTGTCAATATGTTTTATGCCTCTCCCAACCCTCCCCCCCCCCCCTTCCCATGCCCCCCCGCCAAAGCCCTCGCCCTCTCTCAGATCTCTCGATGTCTCCATGTCTCTCGGTCCCTGCTCTCAAATGTTGTGTTTGTGTCCTTCCCCCTCTCTCCCCATCTTGTCTACCGCTCCCGATGTTATATGTTTTTGTGTCGGTTTGTCTTTCTGTGTGATTAATGTTCGCTCTTTCACGAGCCTCGATCTTGAAAAAAATAAAAAATAAAAATAAATAATTGATTAATCAAAAAACAAAAAGTGCTGTTTTTGACAAAGTACCGACTCACTATTGTGCCGAAATTTCAGTTTCCTAGCTCAAACGATGGCTGAGATATCGCCCGGACAAACCAGAAAGAAAACAAACAACCAAGAAAACAAACAACCAGAGTGATAACTGAGTCCTCCCTTTTAGCGTGCGTCATTGCCGGGCCCCCTTCGGTGCCCGGAAATGATGTTATGCAGCGCCTGGAGATGGCATAGGAAAGGAGCGGTGTCCAAAAAGATTGTCATAAAATATTTTCTTAATCAATTGGTTAATGGCATAACTAAACCACTCGTGCTTCATCCGAAGATGTAACTTTTAGAAATTTAATAAAATAAGTCATTAATGAAAAATGTAAATAATAAATTTGTTAATCAATAAATATTTAATCGATTCATTGATTAATCAATAAATCAAAAATACCATTCACAGCCAAATCACTTGTTCATTGTCATGTCCAAATATCAGCTTCCAAGCTGAAAAGGTGCCTGAGATATTGACCAGATGAGAAAGAAAATAAATAAATGATTAATAATTAAGATGAATAAATAATAATCATAATTAAAAAAAAAAATTAATCAATTGTCTAATGGAACACATAAATCACCACCATTTCATCCGAATCTGTAATTAAACAAACAAATAAATGAATTTAGTCATTAATCGAATAATTAAATAATTAATCGATTAATTGATTAATCAAGAAATCAAAAATAGCCTTTACAGCCAAATCACTTGGTCATTGGCATGTCCAAATATCAGCTTCCTAACTCAAAAGGTGCCTGAGATAATGCCCAGAAGAGAAAGAAAATATATGTGCTTAATTAATTGATAAAAATTAAGTAACTAATAAATTAATTGATTAATCCAAAAAAAATACCATTTTTCACAAAGTACTTACTCACTATTGTGCCCAAATTTCAGCTTCCCAGCTCAAATGATGGCTGAGATATCACCCAGACAAACAAACAAACAAGAAAGCAAGAAAACAAACAAGAAGACGTCATACGCAGCACGATACTTGCAAACTACGCCCCCCCCCCCCCCCCTAAGAAAAAAAAAAATTCCATTTTTTTGGAATGTCCATTTTTAAAAAGTCCATTTCATCAACATGAAATCACCTTCGTCTTTCCAATATTCACCTTCAGACCTTTTGTCTCCATACATTCCTTCCACTTGTTCATCTTTTCCTTCAGTCCATCCATACTTTCCGCAATCAATACCAGATCATCTGCAAACAACAACTCCCACGGTAAACCCTCCTTTACGTTCTGAGCCAGCATCTCCATCACAGCAACAAATAGTAGTGGACTACTGATGATGCACTCCCACCTTCACCTCAAACTCACCACTGTTCCCGTCCTTCGTCCTTACAGCTGTGCGCGCTCTTTTGTACATTGCCATCACTACTCTGATCAACCATTCCTCCACTCCTAACTTCCTCAATGCCCATGTCAATACTTCGCGTGGAACCCTATCGAATGCTTTCTCCAGATCAACAAACCCAAGAAACAACTTCTTCCTCTTCTCCATGTACTTCTCCTGCAACTGCCTCACAATAAAGAGCGCGTCTGTCGTTCCTCTTCCTGGCATAAATCCAAACTGCATTTCGTCGATCTTCACCTTCTTCCTTATGCTCCTCTCCAACACCCTTTCCAATACCTTCATTCCATGCTCCAATAACTTTATCGCTCGGTACGAGCCACACTCCAGAGGGTCACCTTTCCCCTTGTATAGAGGGACGAGGATACTCAGTTCCCAAGCCACTGGAATGCGGCCTTCTTTCACCACCAGATTACAGATCTCTGTCATTCTCTTCACACCCCAATTTCCTGCTGCCTTCAACATATCTCCCACAACTCCCGTCGGCCCTCCCGCTTTTCTACTCTTCATTGCTTTTATTGCTTCCTCAACTTCCTTCTCAGTTATCTTCTCTGCCGGTCCTAAAACTGGGTTACTCTCTATGTTGCCATCTCATTCATTGTCCCCCGTCGCTCAGCGGAGCGAAAGGGGGACTATGGCTTTCCCCTCCGTCCGTGTGTCCGTGTGTGCGGGCATGCGTAAGCGAAGGACCGCATTCGAATCTGGTGTGTGGGTGCAACCCACGTCAAAATCCAAGATGGCCGTCGCCATGTATGTCTGATGCCATGTATGTCTGAACCTTGTAACCTGCATATCTTGAAAAATAAGGGAAGTACCAACTTCTAATCTGGTATGTGGGTGTTCCTAGGCATAAGGAAGAAGGCTATTGAAAATTGGGGCGCCACGTCAAAATCCAAGATGGCCACCGCCATGTATGTCTGAACCTTGTGAGATGAATATCTTGAAAAATAAGCGAAGTACCAACTTCTAATTTGGTGTGTGGGTGTATCTCGGCATAAGGACGAAAGCTATTGAAAATTGGGTCGCCACGTCGAAATCCAAGATTACCGCCACCATATACATGTCTGAACCTTGTGAGCGAAATATCTTGAAAAATAAGCGAAGTACCAACTTCTAATCTGGTGTGTGGGTGTATCTAGGCACAAGCAAGAACGCTGTTTAAAATTGGGTCGCACCTCAAAATCCAAGATGGCCGCCGCCATGTATGTCTGATGCCATGTATGTCTGAACTTTGTAACCTGCATATCTTGAAAAATAAGCGAAGTACCAACTTCTAATCTGGTGTGTGGGTGTATCTCGGCATAAGGATGAACGCTATTGAAAATTGGGTCGCCACGTCAAAATCCAAGATGGCCACCGCCATGTATGTCTGAACCTTGAGATGAATATCTTGAAAAATAAGCGAAGTACCAACTTCTAATCTGGTGTTTGGATGTATCTCGGCATAAGGATGAACGCTATTGAAAATTGGGTCGCCACGTTAAAATCCAAGATGGCCGCCACGATGTATGTCTGACACTTGTGAGATGAATATCTTGAAAAATAAGCGAAGTACCAACTTCTAATCTGGTGTGTGGGTGTATCTAGGCATAAGGAAGAACGCTATTGAAAATTGGGTCGCCACTTCAAAATGCAAGATGGCCGCCTCCATGTTTGTCTGACCCTTGTGAGCGAAATATCATATCATAGCATGTTTTCTGCGTGTTCCACTTTGTCAGCTCACATCACTTCCCCGACGGGGGACCTAGGCGTAACGCTTGTTCTCTGTATTCAACAGCATTTCCATATATCTTTTCCATCTTCCTTTAATTCCATCTGGGTCCACAACGATTTGTCCCACTTCATCCTTCAAGCAACTCACCCCCATCACATTACACCTCTCTTTTGCTATCTGCTTTGCAATCCTGAATACCACTCTCTGACCCTCTTCCGAATCCAAGCGTTCTCCGAACATTTTCCTGCATGCCTCCTGCGCCTTTGCTACCCCTTTCTTTGCAGCCTTCTTGGCTGCCTTATAACTTTCATGCTATGCTTTTTCTGCTCCCATACCCTTCGCCTTCTGCCATTACTTGAACTTCTTCCTCTTCTCGTCAATCCTCTTTCCAACTTCATCATCCCACCACCATGTTTCCGAGTGCCTCGGTGGTCCTTTTGTCCATCCACATACCTCACCAACGGCTCCCAACAGACTATCTTTCATTGACATCCAACCACTTTCAAGCTCAACCACATCATCCTCTACCCTACTCAGCCTCTCTTTTAATGCCTCCCTAACTGTCACCTCTTTCAACCTCCACACCTTCATTCTCGGTTTGTACTTCACCCGCCAAGCTCTCCTCGCACCTTTCACCCTTATGTCGCAGACAACCAAGTGGTGCTGTGAAACAGCCTCCTCCCCCGGGATCACCTTTGTGTCCCGGAGGTGCCCCCTATCTCGCCTACGCACCATCAGGTAGTCAACGGTTGTCGTCGACCCACCTCACGTGTACTTAACAAGCTTATTATCCTCTTTCTGGAACTGAGTATTACAAATCAACAAATCAGCTCCATCAGCAAACTCCAAAATCCTTTCACCTTCTCCATTTCTCACACCATATCCGTCACCCCCACAAACTCCCTCAAAACCGTCCATACTCCTTCCCACATGTCCATTTAGGTCTCCTACCACACCAACTTCCTCATCTTTCACGTTCTCCATCAGCTTCTCTATCGCACACCAGAACTTGTCCTTCTCTTCATGCGGAGCATATCCCGAGATGACGTTCATCAAGAGCTTTCCAATCATCATTTTCACCATCATCAACCTATCACTCACTCTAGTCACACTCACCACACTGTCTACAAACTCCTCAGAAAACAGGACACCAACACCATTCATGCCCTCTGGGCACCCTTGCCACACACCCTTGTATTTCTGTCCCTGCCTACCCTTCACCATTCTCACACCACTTCCCTTCCATCTCGTCTCTTGCACATAACATATGTCCACTCTTCTTCTGACCAATACTTCCACCACTTCTCCTGATCTCCTTGTCATTGTCCCTACATTCCATGTCCCAAACCTCAGAAACCGATGTCCACTTCGGGCTGTACCCTGCCCATATGTAGTTGTAATTGTCATGGTTCTCTTTTTGAGGCAATGTTTTTATGGCCGGATGCCCTTCCTGACGCCAACCCTCTTCGTCGCCTCCTACGACACGCAGGGATACGGTGTCCCTATTCTAAACCAGTGTACACACCGGGTTATTATTATTATTATAATTATTATTATATGTTGCACACAACATATTATGTCAATATTATTAATTTGGCGAGCAAACTTCCGTAGCCTACATATGCTTCAAAAGGTGTTTTGCTGCAAGTGAAGCAAAAGGATTGTGTAGGTGGTTCAAATTTGACTTCTTCTGTTCACAATCATAATTAATTTGTAACGAATGATAGATACATAAGTTTCCCATCAATAACGTAAATTGTGAAATTGTTAAAAAAACAAAACAAACATACACTTCAACCAATCAAAATCAGATCCTAAACCCACTAGAAGTTTGTTATTGATGGAGGTAGTTGGTTTTTCCCCGATATGTAGTTCAATTCTGTGCACTTTTAAGTCCATATTGAAATTACATGCTTAAATACAGATGCCATTGATAGGCAATGACCACGAGAACGTGCAACCAATTGTCGAACTTTCAACAGTTTATTTGAGCAGAAATTCCATCATTTGCTGTTCCACCCTCTTTATTATCTCATTTGCCGCCATCTTGATTTAGTCTGTCTTTTCGAATGAAATAGAAAGTCCAGGTCAAATTTGAAGAACTTCGAAAATCTCACCATTTCTCCAGTCAACTCCACTTACTAATGTGTAGGTTGATCTTGCAGGTGCAGTTTTCGTTGGAAGTGAAAAGCCTCCCGGTGTACTGCCCCACATCCGATTGCTGCACTCTCGCCAACAACATTGAACCATCGCCAGATTTTAAGTTTCCCCTAAATTCATATTTCTGGTGTCGCACAGAGGGTTTGTCGTGATGAAGATCACGACGTTTTGGTTTTGAGTCTTCGTAGAGCACCTGCAATGGCTTCACAACAAAAGATTCAAGAATATGAGAAAAACATCAAAAATACATTTTATGGTGAAATATAGACTTATAAAAAAATAATCAGCTTCTTGCCTTTGATTGGTGAACAAATCTGGGACCTTAAAATTCTTTAAATATCAGGTCAATTGGAGGAAAATTGATGATTTTATGCAAATTTGCTTGATCTTTGACGTGTTGATCTAAAACAAGTACAAAAAGTTTTAATTAAAACAAAAGCCGCGTCGATGTTACACAATGCCTAGATGCAGCTGCGCCTATAACGTCGATGTTATAGGCACAGGACATTCCTATTGATTCGATTACTTGATGTTATTTTTGTGCAAAGTGAAAATATATCTCGGCAATTTCCCGTGTGTGGCGACGAATTTTTAATATATCTCGGCATTTTCCCGTCTGTTATTTCAGGCGGTGTATGACTGACTATGCCGCGATTTAAAAAAAAAAATCTCGGCAATTTCCCGTGTGTGGCGACACGTGAACGAAGCTATGCTCCTCTCTCCACATTATTGTGACGACGTATAAATTAAATATTTCATCGTGACGATTGTCATCAAATGGACGAATTTTTAATATATCTCGGCATTTTCCCGTCTGTTATTTCAGGCGGTGTATGACTGACCATGCCGCGATTTAAAAAATATATATCTCGGCAATTTCCCGTGTGTGGCGACACGTGAACGAAGCTATGCTCCTCTCTCCACATTATTGTGACGACGTATAAATTAAATATTTCATCGTGACGATTGTCATCAAATGGACGAATTTTTAATATATCTCGGCATTTTCCCGTCTGTTATTTCTGGCGGTGTATGACTGACCATGCCGCGATTTAAAAAAAAAAATCTCAATGGACTTGAAGTTACAGGCCTTTGAGAATTCATTTCGTTCTATAAAGGGCAACTTTCATCGGATTTTCCTCCCGTTTTTTTTCAACCGAGTCTAAAACTATGTTAGCGACTGTGAAAAATGAAATGATATATCGAATTTGATTTGAAATAAAACTGTGTGAGAGAGGAAGACACCACGGGCCTACAAAACAGGCCTCAAAGCTCTGCGAGTTAATAAAATGGTGGATATTTGTTTATATGAAGCCTCTGACAGAATGGGTGGAGCTATGGTTCCCAGAATGGGTGGAGCTTTGAGGTTTTGTCTTCTCTGCAAGAACAAGAACAAGAAGAATAACAACAACAGCAGAGGGCACTCTATGACCAGCGTATGCGACGCGGCTAAAAAAAGAATCAGCCACTAGCTTTTGATTGGTGAACCAATTTAGCGACCCAATATGCAAAAAAATCTAATTTCAGGTAAATTGGATGAAAATTGATGTTAGGTGGTGCTGACCTTTAACCTTTTGACCAAATTATTAATTTGCCTTTTCCATATTCTCCTAATAAAGCTTTGTTGAAAAGTTGATGATAAAACTCAAATGGTAAATTTAAATTTCAGGTAATTTGGATGAAAATTTATGTTAGGTTGTGCTGACCTTTGACCTCTTAACCAAATTATTAATTTGCCTTCTCCATATTTTCATAATAAAGCTTTGTTGAAAAGTTGATGATAAAACTCAAATAGTAAATTTAAATTTCAGGTCAATTGGATGAAAATTGATGATTTTAAGCGACACTGAATTTCAACCTTTTGACCAAATTATTAATGTCTTTTCGATATTATCATAATAAAGCTTTGTTGAAAGGTTGATGACAAAACTCAAATGGTAAATTGAAATTTCAGGTAAATTGGATGAGAATTGATGAGGTTAGGTTGCGCTGACCTTTAACCTTTGACAAAATTATTAATTTGCCTTCTCCATATTCTCATAATAAAGCTTTGTTGAAAAGTTGATGATAAAACTCAAATGCTAAATTGAAATTTCAGGTAAATTGCATGAAAATTGATGATGTTAGGTTGCGCTGACCTTTAAGCTTTTGACAAAATTATTAATTTGCCTTCTCCATATTCTCATAATAAAGCTTTGTTGAAAAGTTGATGATAAAACTCAAATGCTAAATTGAAATTTCAGGTAAATTGCATGAAAATTGATGATGTTAGGTTGCGCTGACTTTTAACCTTTTGACCAAAATATAAATTTGCCTTCTCCATATTCTCATAATAAAGCTTTGTTGAAAAATTTATGACAAAACTCAAATGGTAAATTTAAATTTCAGGTCAATTGGATGAAAATTGATTATTTTAATTGACACTGAATTTTAACCTTTTGACCTTTTGACCAAATTATTAATGTCTTTTCGATATTATCATAATAAAACTTTGTTGAAATGTTGATGACAAAACTCAAATGGTAAATTGAAATTTCAGGTAAATTGGATGAAAATTGATGATGTTAGGTTGCGCTGACTTTTAACCTTTTGACAAAATTATTAATTTGCCTTCTCCATATTCTCATAATAAAGCTTTGTTGAAAACTTGATGACAAAACTTAAATGTGTTACGGATTTGGCCCTAATGATTGCTGTTATGATTATTGTTGTTGGTTCGAAGTATTCTGGTGATTGTGGTTGAAGGGAAAGGGTTATTATAGTTAAAAGATTTAAAAGCGCTCCTGGTAAAATGTGGCCGGAAATCCGGATCGTGACCGGAAGAGGTGGAGCGAAGAAGAAGAGGCGGGAGGAGATCGTGAAGAGACGTGGTTGTTTTAGCTCTGGACCGAGCGGTCGATGTACAGTGCGAATGAACTTTGCGTCCTTGAAGGGAAGTTCGGGCGATAAGAGATATCGCCGGAGTGCGTGGAGCCTGTGTCGTCGGGTATCCTCCTTGAGGTTCCGGAGGCTCCTGGCCTCAAAGCCCGGGTTCGAGTGAAAGCCGTCCGCCATCTTCGCCACGCGAACAACCTGCAGTGAACCGGGTTTGGTCGTGTCGGCTGGGCATTATTCCCCGGTGGTTTGCCGGGGACGGCTGTGCCAGAAAGGGCACTTGAGAATTATACGGAGGCTCGCGGATTGAGCCGCCAATGTGTACGTCGGAGCGCGTCTTTGTGAGGTTCCTTTCCACCGCTGTATTGCTGGGTGCTGAACAACGTGACCTCGAGGTCGTCTCGATCGCCTAAGCCTCAATTGACTTTGATCGGGCCTTGACTCCCCGATCGCGGGAGCGCACAGAGACATTGGGACTTCGCCTTGGAGGGGTGCAGAGACATTGGGGAGGTGCCGTGAGTTTGGGGTTAAGGGGCCTGATAAGGTTACCACCTTAAGATTTGAGGATAGGGGTGATTGCCCCCATTGTTGTATGGCTTTTTTTTTGTGTGATTTCTAATATATTATTGTTGGTTCATAACCTGGTGTGGTTGCATTATTGATTTGACTGTTTCATTTGCTGGTTTCATTGAGGGTTTCATTATTTGCTTGATTTCAACCAAGGATAACACATCTTTCTGCTGGGGACCCCTTCGGGGTTCGGAGGTCTACCGAGACCAGAGGTAAGGGGAGGACCCCAAACAGAAATTGGGGGCTCATCCAATTGATATTCGTGGGCTCGCAATTGGGTCTGCGTCCGGGATATAAAAATTCCTAAATTTAGTCTGGGAAAGAATTCCCTAACATTCCCAGAATTCCCAAATTTGGAACTTTTTCCAACATTCCCAATTTTTTTCCAAAAACAAACAACAAAAATAAACAAAAAAAATTTTGTTTGTTAAAAATTTCTTGTGTGAAGGTTAACAGGTGTTTAGTGTGGTATGAAGTGTAATCCCGTGCGATTTGCGTGCTAAAATTGATTTTTTTTGCATTGTTGGATTAATTCGAGGTCAAAATATTGAAAAATAATGGGGTTCAAATTTTTCGACCCCCGGACCCCCTTTTATGGGGTGTTTTGTTTCCAGTGACCCCCGGGACTGACCATGCGACTTTCTCCCCTAACAACTGAGAGATTTTATCGATCTCGGGGTCGTTAGAGAGGTTTTCGATGACGCTAAATCCATTTATGATACTTTCGAAGCGACCGGAAGTGGCGATCCCAGATTTCCGTTCACCAAAGATGCTAAGGTCAAGATCATTTCAATTGTAGCAATAAACCTAGGCATGTAATACCTCTTTTTCTGGTTTTCAGGCACAGGAAGACGTTTGGTGCAGTTATTTTTGCGATCTAGATGCCCTGTCGCGAGATAAGGACAAAAAAATATAGGTAAAATGCTCAAGGCTTTTTTTTGTTTGTTTTTCAGAAAGAAGGCTGATAGACTAGTACAAAACCATCTAGAGGTCATGTCTGAGAAGAACAGCGTGTGCATCATCTGCAATGAGGGAGCTACATCAAAGAAGAGACTGATAAACAATCCTGATATGATTGGCAAACTTATTTATTGTGCTAACGAGCGACTGTCTTTGGGTCAGGGTGATATTAAGCGACTTACAGATCGGTTAGCTAGCTTAGGTGAATCTGAACGGAAATCAGTATGGTATCATAGCGAATGTCGAAAACCCATCGTCAACACAAGCATGATTGAACGGCTAAGGGTTAAACGAGTCCGGTTTGATTCTCCTGCATGCCCTGCGCGTGGGCCTGGACGACCTTCCAGTGTGGCTGACTCTACCTGACCTAAAAGAACAAAAACCATCCCGAAGGAAAAGGTGTGTCTGTTCTCGTCATGTAGCTTTTGTTCTAATAACATATCAGAACCTCTCCATCGCGTTTACTCTGACAAGATGGGTGAAAACTTCCTCGAGATAAAGCTCAAGACTCAGGATGACCGCATCAGAACTTGCGTGTCCGAGTTAGAAGACGCTGGGGATGCCTCTGCTCTTGAAAAATACTATCATAGGAAATGTTTACGATACGCGCAGCGCACTTTAACGCGAAAAGATCGTAGTAATACCAAGCTTATTGGCTCTCTATGTGATGAACAGTTGCTTCTCTCCGTCCAAAATACTCTTACTGCGGACGATCTTACTCTGAACATGGCTGAATAGTAAGGGCATTTTATGAGATATTTCACAAATCTGTTAACTAAATTGTTACCAAAAAATTTCTTCACCAATATGTTTGTAAAGGTGTGTAATAACATGTGTTAAAATGTTGAAGTTCAACTCCCGTGGGAAACCCAGAAAAAAAGCTGTTGAATTCGGGTACCAAAAAATTATTTTCGAAAAATTTTTTGTTTTTTAATCGGCCCTTAAGTAACTTATGAGGGGTCAAATAAGGGTTTTTCATGATTCTGAGTTGATTGTTAACATTTATCCAAGATATTAACATTGATCCAAGATAAGACTTCAGCAGGTGAAAACCACCCAACCTTGGAATGACGGGTAGATTTGCCTGCTTTATTATATTCACAGCCTTCAGCCAAATCGGAAGATCAAAGGTCACTATAGCGACCCCAGCGCGCCGTATGCACTCTTTCAGAGTGGTGAAGATGGTGTTGAGGTCATTAGGGTCTCCTTCAATAACTGGGAGGAACTTGATCTGTGTGCTCTTCTTTGCATCATTAGCATGGATTCTCTTCATCCAGCCATTCCAGTTGGAGTGTGGGAACTCAGGATCGTTGGCTTTGATCACCCACCCCGCTGCCCAGAGTGTGTCACCTGGAGTGAGGAGTGGCTGATCATGAGCCAGGGAGGAGGAGAGCTCAGCGAGGGGGAGAAACATGATCGCGTTCGTTCCTATCTGTTTCCTGTTTGTAAATGGAATAATCTTTACTTCAGTTCCTCTCAGGATCTTAGCTTTGTCGAGTGCCTTCAACTTCACCCGGGGGAAAGCTGCTGTTGTCTGTGGATCTGGCAAAGGTGGTGCCGGAGAGGTGACTTCGATCCAACCCATTGAGTGAAAGGGAGTGTTTCCGTGAATAGAGACAATGTTTAAATCTATATTGTCTCCAACAAACTGAGTGACTGCATTGTTTGTTTCCCCAACCTCCATAAAGACCACCTGATCATTACTTGACAATTCACTTTCACTGGCTGGCACTTTGGCTGTCATCACTGATTGATCCTCAAGCGCAGCATCAACCACAACCTCATCATTGATCTGTTCATCGGTTTCCTCCACAATGGTGTCAAGAATGCCAGAAGTATCTGGAACATCATCTCCACTCCTACTATTAAGGAAGCAGTATTTGTAGTTTTGTGTCTCCGTGTAAGACTCAGTGTATCCCAGCCGGTGGAACTTGTTGAGCATCCATTTTGACCCAAATCTATGATCAAGTTGTATGGCAAGCCCCATTTGGTGTGGCAATACTCCAGATCGAGGTCGACAGGCCTTAATAAAATTCTGCCCCCAAACGGCAACTCTTTCGTCTGTCTTGACAATCGGTCTCAAGATCATCTGAAGGCTTGCAGGAACAAGTGTCAGCTGACTATCGATGTCAGTCATACTGTGTGTGGTGGGGTATGACTTTGGACCTAAATCAATCAAGGCAATATCATTGGATATGAACTTGAGTGCCGTCTTTATGATCTGAGTCTTCTCATCTCCATGGTCAAGATTAGCATGATGCGCTCGCAGAATATTGTCGGTGCCATCTTTGAGACAGAGTACATCTGCCCTTCTTTCCTGTGTTGTGAAATACAAGGTGTCTTCGTATTTCTCTAGAAGTTTTATCTTTAGCCAATGCTTTGAATAAGAAAGGCTCTTCTCTGGTGACTGATCAAACTCCTGCAGCTTTTCATGGACTTGGTCCATGTTCATTACCCCATGCTCTAATTCTGAGTCTAACCATTCGTAGAATTCAATAAAAACTGCCTCTCGCTCCTCATCAATACTCCTCTGTCCTCTCTTCCTTTTTCCTTCCTCATCAGTCTTGGACAAACTGTCACCTCTCGCAAACATAAGTTTGCATTGCAAATGGTACAGTGTTTCTTCTGCTACCAAGTCGTTGATCCCTTCCAGGCGTCCAGTGACTTCAGTGCCCCAGTCATCCCCGCGACTCCGTGCTGTCTTCAGCAAGCTTGCCTTCAGTGTATCTGCAGTCAAATTATCTGGCACTCTGTATTTCTTTCTAGCTTGTGCTGGATTATTTTTGTAGAGCTGGGCTGGTTGGTTGCAAAGAATGCATACATCCTTATACAGGAGGTCAACTGACTGTGATCTTCTAGAACTGCAGCCAGTTGATGAACTGAACTCACAAGTAGTGCGTCTTCTCTTCAACTTTGATGACTCTTTCTCTGCCTTTGATGCTTGAGCTGACTTCTTGGTGGTTGCAACAGAGTTGTTGTACAGATCATTTTTACACTTCTGGTGGTACCTCAGTTTTCCTTCCTTTTGAGCCTCCTTCATACGTTCCACAACAGTAACATTTTCGACAGTTTCTGCTTGTTTCAATAAAGTTGAGTATCCCTTTGGAGTTGCCTGTATGAGCCTTTCAGCTGGTGTATCCGAGCGTGCACAGATGAAGCAATTGAGCACAGGTGGAGTAACGTAACGTCTTCATCCATATTGCTAGACTCCATGTCCTGCAAAGTAGAAAATGAGATATATTTAGAAATTATTTTTCCACAAAGGAGTGTCTGTGGTGAAATATAAATGTTAACAATCAACTCAGAATCATGAAAAACCCTTATTTGACCCCTCATAAGTTACGTAAGGGCCGATTAAAAAAAATAAAAATTCTCGAAAATAATTTTTCGGTACCCGAATTCAACAGCTTTTTTTCTGGGTTTCCCACGGGAGTTGACCTTCAACATTTTAACACATGTTATTACACACCTTTACAAACATATTGGTGAAGAATTTTTTTGGTAACAATTTAGTTAACAGATTTTCATACGTTTCCCTTACTATGAAGTGAATGGTGCATATTTGTCCATTTTGAAGAGGTATAATGTAGAGATCAATCAGACAACCAACTACCGCAAACATTTGAAAAAGCTCATTACTGAACGGCTTCCGAATATCCAGTTCGTCCAATCACTACGCAAAAATGAGCCCGACAACCTCGTTCTTTCACTGGCAGTTAGGAAGGCCATGCAACTGAGGTCTGCACAGCTGGATAACGACGACACAGTTGGCAACTTGAAGAACATGGCAAACATTCTAAGGGAAGAGATAATGCAGCATCGAAGCTGGTCGTTCAGGGGAATGTTTGAAGACTTTGAGAATCCTCCACTTCTCCAGTTCTTCCTCACTCATCTCCTATTTGGCCGTCATGTTCTCAAAGTTTCTGAAATGCGCAATGCACAAGTGGACAAAACTGTTGATGTTGCTTGCCAGTTTCTCATCCAGAATACTCGAACCGATCGCCAGGTAAAGCATCAGCCAAAACAAAACGAAATCTTTCAGCAAACTGCCCAGACGCCCCTCTCAATAGGCTTGCCGCTCACCATTCATTCCAGAGTTCGTGACAAAAACCTCGTCAATAACCTATCAGAAGTTTACATTGGGAGCGACTACCAGAGGCTCCTTGATCTCGAAAAGCGCATAGAGCAAGGCGTTCTTCAGCGAATGAAGGAGTCTGGTGGATTTTGTCTGCCTGATTTCATCAAGAAGGGATTGAACATCTGGTTCGCTGTTGATAACATCGACCTCTTAGAAGACACACCGACTGGACAGAACACATTCCATGGCACAGTGATCGTGATCAACCAGCGAGCAGAAGATGGCGAGCCCATCAACCAACCACTTGTCATCCCAGAGAAACTTCTCGCACCGGCACCCCTCGCGTTCGAAGTCAAGTACCTGCAAGAGCCAATCATTAAACCTAAACCAATTCGATTTGAGGTCTACCATTTAGAAAAGCGGAGGAGTAAGATTTCCAAAGACTTCACTCACACCTGGGCACTTGCCAACTACTACGGTACTGATGACAGAGGTGGTGAAAAGCTAAATGACCAACGTGTGGAGAATATAGAGCAGCAAGAGACTGAAGAACTGCAAGGTCAGACCGCAGGTCAAAACCCCAGATATTCCGACGATCCTATTCTTTCAGTGACAAAACGAATCCTTAAAGGTAAGGAGTTAGCAAAGGAAGAAGTTATGCCAACATGGGGTGCTAATAAATCTCTTCTGTTATCACGCTCCTGTCAGAGTCTGAGCCCGACTAACACAGAAGTGATCGCTCCGCTATTCAAGACTTCTCCAATGGATTACTCGACCCTCTATACTGTTCTGATGTTGCCTCAGGGCATATCTGCTTTTGTGGTTGGTCCTGAGAGAAGAACCCTCATAACGCTCGATCTTGATCTTTACAGCCGCGCCCTCAAGATTCAGCAGTCAGTGAATAACACCAACTGGATTCTCCGAGTGGGCGTTCTGCATATTGCGTTTGCTGCCCTGCACGCTCTTGGCAAAACAATCGACGGAAGTGGCATTGACACGTGTGCGATTGAAAGCGGCACATACACTTCTGCAGGTCTTCGTGGGGTCTATGGTGGCAAGGCATACAAGCGAGGAGTTGAGTACCACATCACGACTAGCCTGGCGATCATGATGATGAAGTTTGACGCCATTTTCTCTGATCATCCACCTGAACCACTTCGTGACCAATGCGTTGCTCTCAAGAAAGCTCTCCACGACCGTAGCCAAGACATGGTTGATATCTACAACGACATCCGGTCCTCGTACTCAGAAAATCCCCATGAGAAAGAAGATGACAACATCGGCGAGCTCGCTCAATTTCTCAACCAGTACCTCGAGCAAGTGGAAAGTCTTTTGCATCTCATAGGTGCCTGCCGTTCAGCTGACTGGGAAGGTTACTTGGCTGCCTTAGAGAACCTCATCAAGTATTTCTTCGTGCGCGATCTCCTGAATTATGCTCGCCTAATGCCAGTCCATCTTGCACAAATGAATGCTCTGGAAGAGGATGATACAGTTACGTGGGAGGCCCTGAAATCAGGAGACTTCGTTGTGGCAAAATCAGAAGTTCCCTTCACTCATCTTTTCACCGACCAGGCCCTGGAGCAAGAGATCAAAGGGTTGAAGCGTCACGGCGGGATGGTTGGATTGAGCCAAGACGAAGCTGCCCTAGACCGACGTCTTACTACCACACCTCACCTCGCTCGTATAGTGAAGCAGTATCTCAACAGTTTCCCTCAAGCCTCTAAATCTACTGAGCGAAGTGAACATTACCAGCTTTCGGGACAAGTTGCAGCGAGATCGAGAGAAAACGCTCTGAAGATCCGTCACTCCATCGAGTTGCATTGCGCGGGCAATCCGTTTACAGTAAAGCCTGCTTTGAAGAGCCTGGTGTCTTCAGCCCTTGTTCCAGAAGATGCGAAAGACTATATCTTGCGATTTGCAGGGAAGGGACAGAAATGTTTTAACGATTTCGTTCAAGACAGATTACTGCCCACATCAACACTTTCGGTTTGGGACCCAATGAAGAAACTGAAGCTAAAAACCTTTTCGAACTTGATGGAGAAAACTAAAGTTCACGTTGGTGATAAGGTCATCAAGTTGCGTGAAGATCGTGAACTGCTCGGCAGATTTCTTATCATCCAAAGAAGCCGGCCTCAGCTGGTGCCAAAACTAGTAGAGACAATCGGAGAGTATGAGATGTCAGTGCTACCCCGCTCCCTTTGCGCTGTTGATGGGTCTCTGTACATTCCGACGGACAAGGCCAGTCTGATGCATGCCGTTGAAGGGGCGAAGGGGCAACCACTTCAATCGCCTCCTCTTCTCGATATATCTCCGGCGGATGGTCCATCGCGAGTTCTTGTCATTGCCGCCATGGCTGTGGTTCAGAGTATGAAGAAAACAACGATAATGCGAAAGCTATCGGACCTCCAAGATGCATTTATCAAGCGGATTGAGTACATGATGACAGGCTACAATGAGGCTCGAGTGGTATTTGATCGTTATCTGGATCAAACTCTGAAGAACAAGACGCGCCAGAAGAGAAGTAAGACCTCCACAGAATATGCCATCCACCCAGATATGAAGCTCACAATGTCTCTAAAGGAGATTCTGTCTGCATCAAGTTCTAAGAGTAAACTGACTTCTATGTTCGCTCAGGGTTTGTTGGAACACTTCTCCGGTAACAATACCTTCAAACTAGTCATCGTGTACAACACCAAGATCAAGGGTCACAATTGTGAAGAAGATCATTCACACGAAGAAGCTGATACACTGATACCTCATCAAGTCTTGGCTTCTATCGCTGAAAGTGCTGAGAGATACATATGTGTTTAGTCACCCGACACAGACGTCCTCACGCTTCTCCTGGACCTGGTCTCTTGTGGTCGTCTTGGAGCTCAAGCTCGTCTGAAGTTTTTAACTGGTAAGGGAACGAAGTACCGCGAAATTGATGTGGTGGACCGAGTTGGAGTAATAGGTCTTCGGAAATGTCAAGGACTGATTGGACTCCACAATTTCTCTGGCGCTGCCTGGGGTGGGAAATTCATGGGAATCACCAAGAAGACCTGGGTTGGTGCCTACATGAAGCTTGATGAAGATGATCCTGCCATCAGCTGCTTCCGGGAGCTTGGTGAGGGTCCTATCCCGACCACGCTGACGAATGGTGAACTGCCCTCTCAGGTCAAGGATTTGGAGAAGTTTGTCTGTCGCGTATACTGCTCGACCGGTCCTACAACCCTACCGGCGCTTAGATGGGAACTATTTCGGTCAAAAAACTTAGAGGGAGAGATGTTACCTCCTACTCGCGCTGCGTTATTGCCCCACATCCATCGCGCAAATTACATCGCCATGCGGGATAAATCATATACTACAAACTGCCCGACTCTGCCTTCTATTGAACAAAATGGATGGACTGTAAAGAAAGGTCTATATGTTCCGGTGGGACGTCTCAACCTCCCTGCCCCAAAAGCTGTGATTGAGCTTACGAAATGTAAATGTAAATCAAGCTGCAAAGGCAGATGCAGTTGTTGGAAGAACGGTCTTCCATGCACTCCTCTATGTAAATGTTATGTCGATAACTGTGTAAATTTGGTCAGAAATGATGTACATAGCGAAGACGTTGACGAATAATCCGTCCAGTAGTTTAGTTTGCATGATTCTCGGATGTGTTATCTTGAGAATTTAGAGGAATTGTGTTACATTTCTTAACTACTTGTGTCGATAATTGTGTACATTTGGTAAGAAATGATATAGTTAGCGAAGATTTTGACGAATAATCCGTCCAGTAATTTTAGTTTAAAAGCTATTTAATTATCAAAATTATCTTGCATGATTCTCGGATGTGTTATCTTGAGAATTTAGAGGAATTGTGTTACATTATTACATACTTGTGTAAACAAAAACATTTTGTGACATTAAACGAGCTAAACACACATAGTTCTGTATTTATATCATTTGTAAGACTTTTGCTATTTCGGTAAATATTTTCTAAATTTGACTAAGAATGGCTTTAAAACGTAGATTTATTTGTGACTGGCCAGTCTGATCGCAAAAATAACTGCTTCAGCCGTCTTCTCGTGCATGAAAACCCTCAGAGAGTGGTACTATATGACCAGGTTTTATCGCTACCTTCGAAATGACCTTGACCTTGGCATGGAACCTAACCGGAAGTCGGGGATCGCCACTTCCGGTCGCTTCGAAAGTATCATAAATGGATTTAGCATCATCGAAAACCTCTCTAACGATCCCGAGATCGATAAAATCTCTCAGTTGTTAGGGGAGAAAGTCGCATGGTCAGTCCCGGGGGTCACTGGAAACAAAACACCCCTTAAAAGGGGGTCCAGGGGTCGGAAAATTTGAACCCCATTATTTTCGAATAAATTGACCTAAAATCAATCCAACAAAGCAAAAAAATCAATTTTAGCACGCAAATCGCACGGGAGCTGTTTTTCATGACACCTCATACCACACTAGTTACCAGTAGTCACTATGGAGTTTGACGCAGAGAAGTTTACAGTGACCCCCTAGTGAAGCAGAGTTCAGAGCGTTAGTAAAATCTGACCTCTGGAAATTGGCCAAACATTTTAGCTTGGAGGTCCGAACTAATATGAAGAAGGCAGAGTTGCAGACAGTGGTGATACAATCTATGGTGGGATTAGAAGCATGGGAAGAGGTAGCCTGGGATTGGTTACCAGAAGAGCAAGAAAATGTGGAGCTCCGGAAACTGGAGATGCAATTACAGAGCTAGGGTAGGGAAAAAGCACAGGAACGAGAACTCCAGGAAAGGTTAAAAGTACAGGAAAGAGAACTCCAGGAAAGGTTAGAAGACAAAAAAGCAGAGGAAAGGAGAGCTGCAAGAGAACTCGAAGCAGAGGAGAGAAGAGCCGAAAGGGAGTTAAGGACCGCAAATTGGCGCGTCAGCAGGAAATTAAAGTCAAGGAGCTGGAGTTAATGAGAGAACAGGGAGAGGTACCATCCCTGCTGACTGGTTCGACACCTAGTCAGAACACCTGGGATGTTGGCAGACATGTGAGGCTGGTTCCACCCTTCAATGAAAAGGAGGGTAGCCAAGTTTTTTCTACACTTTGAGAACGTGGCTCGACAGTTAAACTGGCCTGAAGAGTACTGGTCCATACTAGTGCAAAGTGTTCTGGTGGGTAAAGCTCGAGATTTATTCGGCTTTACCGATTGACCAATGTGCAGATTATGAGGTATTGAAGAAACACATTCTCAAAGCCTTTGAATTGGTCCCGGAAGCTTACCGGCAAAAATTCCGGAATTCCAGGAGGAGGGAGAGTGAGACCCATGTGGAATTTGCCAGAGTGAAGGAAACCATGTTTGATAGGTGGTGTGATTCAAAAGGAGTTGGGAAAGACTTCGAACTATTGCGACAATTGATCCTGGTGCAGGAATTCCAACAGTGTGTCCACGAGGACATTAAAGTTCATCTGGAGGAAAGGAAAGTACCAAAGCTGTATGAGGCAGCCACCATGGCAGATGACTATGCCTTAACACACAGGATGGGGTTCCACAAACCGAACTTCTCACCCAGACCTAGCCAGGGGAGCTATGGTACATCTGGGGCAGAGAATGAGGATCCATGGGGGCGGCCTCGGGCTGAAAATGAGGTCCAATTTGACACCACGACTTCTAGAAATCAGAAGACTGCGGTTCCAAGACAGACCTATCGTCCGGGGGACTCGAGGCAGACCGCCGCCCCCATGCTTTGGCAGACCACGAGGTTCTCCTCCGGGCCTACTTGCACTTTTTGCCATAAACCTGGACACTGGATGTCCAACTGTTATGCTCTGGGAAAGGAAAATCAGGAGCGGAGTTCGACTAGTACGACTCCAAATGCGATGGCCATTGTGAGAAATCGCCCTCAAAAGGGTTACCAACCATTTATTTCCGAGGGGTTTGTGTCACTGGATGGAGCCTCGACTAACCGGACACATTGAGGGACAGGATATTGAGGGACACAGGAGCACATCAATCTTGAATGCTTGAAGGCATCTTGCCATTGTCCGAGGAGATGGCAACTGGGGATAGTGTTCATTTACAGGGGATTGGTGGCTGTGTTAGTGCTCCACTTCATGTCATCCATTTGGAGTCCGATTTGGTGTCAGGACCGGTCACCGTCGGTTTACAGGCCACGCTTCCTGTAGAGGGAGTATCCGTTGTTATCGGGAATGATTTGGCCGGTGGTCAAGTTTATGGTAACCCAATGGTTGTTAAAAAGCCCAGTAGGGAAAATAACACCACACCAGTTAGGGATGGCGACAAGTTTAGCAAGTTATTTGTCGGTGGACTGAACTTCAAAACAAAGGAAGGTGTTTTTGAGTCTGCCTTCAGCAACTATGGACCGCTTTTGGAAGTGCTGCTGATAAAAGACAGGGAGACACAAAAGTCAAGAGGGTTTGGCTTTGTCACGTTTGAAAACTCAAAGGACGCCAGAGAGGCAGAAAAGGATCTGAATAGCAAGGAGTTGGAGGGTCAGACCATCACAGTAGGGAAGGCATTTCCTCGGGGTCGAGGGGGCTATAGAGGAGGACCACGGAGTAGTTGTGGTGGTGGCCGCAAGCGATATTATTATGGAGGCTTGCAGAGTTATGACCGCTCCCGAAAGAAGGAGTATCAGAGCAGTGGCCGAGAAGGAGACCGCCAGTCAGGTGACTACTGTGACAAGTGGTCCCACCGTAATTATTAGTAGTCCGGAAAACTTGAAGCACTGAATGCTGCGGAGCCGCCGAGCCAAGATTCCTACACGGACTAACCGTGAACTTGGAGGTCCGTTCCTAAAGGCGTCCAGGTAGTGAACTTTCCTCCCCAGAATAACCGTGAACTCCACGTTCCTAAAGGCGTCCATGTAGTGAATACTTCCAGGCCTCACCACCCAACCACCATGGAACCTGGCTTTCAGCTCGGCCTCCCGGGGAAAGTGCTATAGATTTGCTGGCCTTTGTGTTTTTGATCACAACCCCTTAACCTTCATTCAAGAGAAACTAGAAGTAAAAATCAGAGGGGCAGGGACAATGTCGTTGTTGACCCTTGGTCCAGAGGGAATTAACTTTGGAAAGCTCGGGGGGTTGTGTAAAATTTTGTTGCTTTATTTTTGGGGGAGGTTGAATATTGTTGCCCACAGGGATTGCTAATTTGGGTTGTGAATTTACACTTGCTTGTTTAAAGAGGGCATGCAAAGAAAGTTTTCGCTGTGTTCAAACTTTCTTTCTTGAGGGGGGGAAGTGTTACGGATTCGGCCCGAATGATTGTTGTTATGATTATTGTTGTTGGTTCGAAGTAT
Source organism: Myxine glutinosa (assembly GCF_964187855.1). Classification (NCBI taxonomy): domain Eukaryota; kingdom Metazoa; phylum Chordata; class Myxini; order Myxiniformes; family Myxinidae; genus Myxine; species Myxine glutinosa. Next base: position 32,451,646 of record NC_136273.1, read on the forward strand.
TCTGGTGATTGTGGTTGACGGGAAAGGGTTATTATAGTTAAAAGATTTAAAAGCGCTCCTGGTAAAATGTGGCCGGAAATCCGGATCGTGACCGGAAGAGGTGGAGCGAAGAAGAAGAGGCGGGAGAAGATCGTGAAGAGGCGTGGTTGTTTTAGCTCTGGACCGAACGGTCGACGTACAGTGTGAGTGAACTTTGCGTCCTTGAAGGGAAGTTCAGGCGATAAGAGATATCGCCGGAGTGCGTGGAGCCTGTGTCGTCGAGTATCCTCCTTGAGGTTCCGGAGGCTCCTGGCCGCAAAGCCCGGGTTCGAGTGAAAGCCGTCTGCCAGCTTCGCCACGCGAGCAACCTGCAGTGATCCGGGTTTGGTCGTGTCGGCTGGGAATTATTCCCCGGTGGTTTGCCGGGGACGGCTGTGCCAGAAAGGGCACTTGAGAAATATACGGAGGCTCGCGGCTTGAGCCGCCAACGGGTACGTCGGAGCGCATCTTTGTGAGGTTCCTTTCCACCGCTGTATTGCTGGGTGCTGAACAACGTGACCTCGGGGTCGTCTCGATCGCCTACGCCTCAATTGACTTTGATCGGGCCATGACTCCCCGATCGCGGGAGCGCACAGAGACATTTGGACTTCGTCTTGGAGGGGTGCAGAGACATTGGGGAGGTGCCGTGAGTTTGGGGTTAAGGGGCTTGATAAGGTTACCACCGTAAGATTTGAGAGTAGGGGTGATTGCCCCCATTGTTGTATGGCTTTTCTTTTTGTGTGATTTCTAATATATTATTGTTGGTTCATAACCTGGTGTGGTTGCATTATTGATTTGACTGTTTCATTTGCTGGTTCCATTGAGGGTTTCATTATTTGCTTGATTTCAACCAAGGATAACACATCTTTCTGCCGGGGACCCTTTCGGGGTTCGGAGGTCTACCGAGACCAGAGGTAAGGGGAGGACCCCGTAACAAATGGTAAATTGAAATTTCAGGTAATTTGGATGAAAATTGATGATGTTAGGTTGCGCTGACCTTTGACCTCTTGACCAAATTATTAATTTGCCTTCTCCATATTCTCATAATAAAGCTTTGTTGAAAAGTTGATGATAAACTCAAATGGTAAATTTAAACTTCAGGTCAATTGGATGAAAATTTATGATTTTAAGTGATACTTAATTTTAACCTTTTGACCTTTTGACCAAATTATTAATGTATTTTCGATATTATCATAATAAAGCTTTGTTGAAAAGTTGATGACAAATCTCAAATGGTAAATTGAAATTTCAGGTAAATTGGATGAAAATTGATGATGTTAGGTTGTGGTGACCTTTAACCTTTTGATAACATTATTCATTTGCCTTCTCCATATTCTCATAATAAAGCTTTGGTGAAAAATTGATGACAAAACTCAAATGCTCAAAACTCAAAATCACCAAAATCCTTGCAGTGTTCATATGTTTTATTCCTCTCCCACCTCCCCCCAAGTCCTCCCGATGTCCCTGCTCTCAAATGTTGTGTTTGTGTCCTTCCCCCTCTCTCCCCATCTTGTCTGCCGCTCCCCTTGTTTTTTGTGTTTTGTGTGTCGGTTTGTCTTTTTGTGTGATTAATGTTAGCTCTTTCACGAGCCTCGATCTTGTATACAAAAAAAAAAAAAAAAAAATGCTAAATTGAAATTTCAGGTAAATTGCATGAAAATTGATGATGTTAGGTTGCACTGACTTTTGACCAAATTATTTATTTGCCTTCTCCATATTCTCATAAATTTCAGCTTTAGTGAAAAATTTATGACAAAACTCAAATGGTAAAAAAGTTATGACCCTGGATGGACGGACGGACACACACACACACACACACACACACACACACACACACACACACACACACACACACACACACACACACACACACACACACACACACACACACACACACACACTACAGTATTGCATTAAGAGGCATCTTACAGTGCTGTCACGTCCATTTGACGTGAATGTCCATTCGACGTTGAGCAAACGTCTGTGCTTTGGCCATTTGCAGTTTAGAACAACATTTTTGGATTCATCCACGACCATCGTTTTTGGCAGAATGGAGGGAACTGAAAGCACAATCGCACAGCACAATACAGGGACACAAAACCACAATCATTTCTTCAAAAAAACTGTGCATGCAAAAGTCATCAAACTTGTACTTAAGTTTAAGTTAAATCAAACATCATTTATCACCAAAATGTATTTTCATTGGACTAATAGTTCTTCTGGAATGAATTAATGTCAATTTATTAGACCATCCCCTGTGTAGCGGGAGACATGGTTTTGCAATCACTTCTGTGTGTGTGTGTGTATGTGTGTGTGTGTGTGTGTGTGTGTGTGTGTGTGTGTGTGTGTGTGTGTGTGTGTGTGTGTGTGTGTACATGCATGTGTGCGTGTGTATAAATATGTCCAATATGTCAAACACAAGACACGTACACAACATAACACTGTACATGTCACGCATAGCATATGTGTATGCTATATAGCATGTACACTCTATGTATAGATGCATATAATGCATATTGTTATAGATCGCGGTTAGATGTTATAGACCGAGCGGTGGTGTAAGACCGCGACCTAACAAAACTCACCCGATTCCACCCGAACTTTGGCCGTATCGCACCGTAGCTGCCCAATGGGGAAAAGACAAAGGCGACGAATGCAAAGAGGAAAAAGAAGGCAAAGAAAGGTTTGGAAATACGACTGAATTTATTGGCTATTTACACACAAGCAAAAAGAAAGCAATCAAGGTTTATTTACAACACATAAGACGCAGGTGACACAGGGAAAATACTAGCTTATACAGACTTAATTAACCCAGGACAGAACAAACAAAAGACGGACTCACGCGGGGAATTGCAGGAGGTGGATGGCTGGAGGTGAACGCTTGGTGGAGCCAACGCGGAGCTTGGTGGAGCTGAACGCTTGGTGGAGCCAACGCGGAGCTTGGTGGAGCTGAACGCTTGGTGGAGCCAACGCGGAGCTTGGTGGAGCTGAACGCTTGGTGGAGCCAACGCGGAGCTTGGGGGATTGGTGTGACGGGTTCTCTCTCCTTCCTTAGTCCCACCCAGTCCAACAACTTCCTCTCGTGCTTCAGGACTCTTTCTTTCTTGGTCCCTCACTCTTTACCACCGACTCCTCACCGCAACCAACGCAACCACTTGACCACCACCTCTACTGACTGACTCTTCACCACTCTGCACTTGACGACCGACTCCCAACCAACTCAGACCAACTCAAAGTCCAACTCCAGGCCTTTCTGTCTTCTGCTCTCCTCTGTAAAAACGCATCTCTCCTGGCCACACCCCTGCCTTGGGTTATATAGGCCCCCGCCCCTCAACCTTTGCGAACCTCCCCGGCCGCTCTTCCTCCGCCCTCTGTAGCCAAACCCCTGGCTCATGGTTGGTCGAGCGGGGCTGGTTCACTCCTCCCCTCTCTGACGAGGTGGGGAAACGCCTTCCTTCCCCCAACCCTGCCTCGTGGTCAATGGCGGCAATTGGATCGGAGGTAATATGGGATGGAGATTTTGGGGATGGGAAGGAAAGGGGATCTATTCTCTTTCACTGGTGCAATGGAGTATTTCAATTAATGGAAGACACAGCCTTACGCTAATACACATAATAAGGATATAACTGTCAAAAGAAAGGATATATCGTGTCCTGCATGTATGTTTTATGGACTAACTACGGAAACGCCCTTTGACCTTTATACAACCACAAACGGAGGGAGGAGGGGTGATATTTTACAACAACCTTTTACAACAACATTTTACCACAACAACAAAATAAAAAAACATTCTCATATCCACAACACTGCACCCTCCTCCCCTTAGGCACGTCCCGGGCCTATTACTTTTACCTTAGTGTGGCATGTAGGTGTAGTTCCCTCTACTTTTAGCCTGACCCTGAGTGCGACAGTTTTAAAACATAAATAAATGTGTCCCGCTGCTCCATTGCACCCTGCCTAACAGACTTACGCCCACAGTTAACCGAATTGCGGAATGGTCTTCAAACTACACACTGACGGTGGGAAGCATTATTTACAATTGACGCTATTTTTATTTACAAAACTAACCCAGGACCTGTAATTGTTCTTTCTGGGGGGAGGACAGTCTGCTCTGCATCAATGCACCATGAAAGCACCTATAACGCACCAACACACCCTCAAGCACCAATCAGTGCAGTCACCACTGTTCATCAATAAAATAAATCCAACAAACCCAAACCCTGCAGGTGATCTCTTGCTCTTCGGCTCCCTCTGCTGGTTATTATTTGTTCTTCCAGATGTTGTCATTCTTTTGCTTTGCTTACTGGCGGCCTATTTTCAATAAAGTGTGCCCAATGTGTCCTTTTTTTATTTGATTTTATTTATGGCCCACAGGGCCGACTAGTGTGGTTCACCTGTGGGGCATCGGTGCCCTGTGGCCAAGGTCCGCCAGCAAGATTTCGGGCCCTCATGGCCGGTTCCAGCAGAGGGGCCTTGCCCCAACCCATGGGGTCCATAAGTGGTGCTCGGCCACTGACATGTGGTCCATAACGTGGTGCATCGATGCAGACAGCTGGTTCTGGGAATTTCGGGCGCACAATGGCCGACCCACGCACGCTCCCCTCGGCGCCCAACGGCGCTCAGGTCCTCATGTGGGAGACAAAAAGGGGGGACAAGACAGATGAGCGAGGGGTAAGGTCTCAAGGGTACACGTCAAAAAGGCAATGCAAGGCAAAATGCGTACGGAGGGCGAAGTGAGAAAGCTCGTCCCTACCGTACGTCACCCCCCTGTCACCTAGCCTACCCTTGCCCTTACGCCATATGTACAAAATCTACACATTACCAATTCGTCACTACTGTCACGTCTTCCCCATATTTCCCCTATACCAAATTCGTCACCACAATCCCTCTACTTCAAAAATTTGCCATCATCAATTCATCATCAATCCTCATAAGGAGGAAGAGATGGAATTACGCACAATGTCACACCCACGTCATGATGCGTCTCACATTCCAAACATTTGCACAGTAAAAATAATTAAACATGGCATGGTGTGGAGTACCTGTCACCTCAGGTGAGTGGATGCAGATGGTGCGAGGAGATCCTTCATCCTAACTATCCTCTAAATGATTTTAACACACTTTACACTACCCGGGTTCTTTCTCCGGCCAAACCATTGGCCCTCTTACACTATGGGTTCTAAAAACCAATTCCCATTGGCCAAACTGTGGTGCTTCTCAATTTGGGGTCTCACTCCCCCGATTCATCTCCCGGTGCTCTAGCACAATTTCTGGGCTGCGACGTGTACCTCTCCCAGTGGGTCTACCCACCTGCACACCTCCACCACTGCAGTTGCCACCCGAGCTTACCTAGCTCCTCACCCTAACCTATCTAACTGGGGCAGGCCCCTCCTGGCTCTGTCACCCCACTCGGTGCCCTCTGGCACTGGGCTACCCGGGTCCGTCCTCCGGATCCTCGGGCCCCATCCACAACAACTACTACCGGCTCCCAGAGCCCACCTGCGGCCTCACCTGGCCGACATCCTCACAGTGGTGGAGCGCCCAACCAACTACACACACTAACAGGCTACACGCCCAGCCATTTCCACAACACCAACGCACCCATCCACATACCATTCTGTCACCCGCACCACAGATGCCAATATCCAACTACAATTTACCTGTACCCTCTACCTAACACTTACACTACCCGCCCCGGGTATCCGTGATGGGGGTCCACTCTTCCCCCATTCACACCTTTGCACCATCCACTCCACTCCACAATTTCCACCATTCTCACTCCACTACCATCCATTCCACTACTCCATACCATTTATTCCATACAACCACATACACCTGTTGTTGCACACCTGTGCAATCCTACCTGGTGCCACCTGCACCCTCCTCCTCTTCCTGGACCAGTTGGTCAACACAACACACAATCACCACTACTCCCTCATACACTGCTCCACACACCTGTTCAGTTGCACACCTGTGCAATCACACCTGTCCAATTCTCACCTGTTCAATCCTCACACACACGGCATCATCTCAGCTAACTACTCCCTTCTGAAACTTGCGCTTCCCAGTCGTCCCTTTAAACTATTGCGCTCCCACGTCATTATCATCCACACTAATCTACCTGCGTCCCCACTACAGGTATCAGTCACTAACTAACCTTAACGTTACCTAATGTCAATCTCTTCTAGATCCCTACAATATAACCTAACCCACCCGGGCTAGTTTTCACTGCCATACACCCCATAAACTATAGCTCCTTTGCCCCACGTCTGTGAGGGATGGTGGATTTGCCATCCCACCACATCGGGGGTCTCTCACTATCAATTTTGTACACCTAAATTCCAACCAATCAAAAATTTGCCAATCACTACTCATCATCTGCCAATCATTACTGCCAATCATCAAATTTTGTTTTTCTCTAATTTTGGGTCCAAAACACTATCACTATCACGATCACCATCATCACAGTCCGCTATATCCTAGCCTCGGTGCGTCATGACATCATTAAACTCGGCTTCGTAAAGCCGAGCAATGAATTCGGGTGGTTTGGTTGCCTGCAGGTTGAATCCGTCCGGCTTTCGGTTCAAGGGAGGTGGTTTGGTTGGACCGAGATTCCACGCACCATCTCGGCGCGGCACCTTGCGGTCCCGGGCCCGATGGCTCCATCTCCCCTGGTCGGAACCCCGTCCCCACGAGGGGGCACCGTTCCGCTTCCTCCCACTCGCCCTCGAACCGGACCGGTCGCCTCGCCCGACAAAGCCCGGACTCGACCGTGCGGGGCGGGGCCAAGCCCGAATCGGCAACGACGCTTCGAAGAGAAACGACGCAGCTTCGATCGACGCCGGGCCTCGCACCCAACCAAGCACCCCTCGCACCGAGTGCTCGCATCGGCTATCCGTCGCTCTAACCACTAAACCGGTTACCATCGATGCTTCACTTGCATGCTTACAAGCATACGCTACCCCTTTCACCCTCACAAAACCTGGCGTTCCAAGTCCAACGCCGTCCGTACATTCCACCAACGCTCTCTCTGTTACACACCACACCTCTTGCGCACACTCTCCCGTTACACCCTCTGTAACACTCACCACAGGTGTACACTCTCTCGTTACTTCCTCCGTAACACTCACCACAGACGTACACTTTCTCGTTACATCCTCTGTAACACTCACCACAGGTGTACACTCTCTCGTTACTTCCTCCGTAACACTCACCACAGGTGTACACTCTCTCGTTACTTCCTCCGTAACACTCACCACAGACGTACACTTTCTCGTTACATCCTCTGTAACACTCACCACAGGTGTACACTCTCTCGTTACTTCCTCCGTAACACTCACCACAGACGTACACTTTCTCGTTACATCCTCTGTAACACTCACCACAGGTGTACACTCTCTCGTTACTTCCTCCGTAACACTCACCACAGGTGTACACTCTCTCGTTACTTCCTCCGTAACACTCACCACACCGCGCTTCCATGTACCCCCTCGCACACGCGCTTCGACCGGCTCACTCCTGACGGCACACTCACTCCTCGGCGTGCACTTTTTCCTCACACACCCCATGGTCGGACATTCTCGCACACCTCTTTTTTCGCACACCTGACCTGTCACACACTTCACCAACGGCCTTTCACGAACACCCGGATCCAAACCAATCCCCAAGCCGACTGAATCTTTCCTCACATCATATACATTGCCACTCACCTCCGTACCTTGTCTCCGCACCTCCTTTGCCACCTGCAAACTTTTTATTTGGTTAGTGAGCATCTCATCATGATTTGAACACAGACTTTGTACATTATCCATTTCTCCCTGCAATTCCCGGGCTACCTCCGTCATCTCTTCAATTTCAATGCCCACTTCCGCTTTTTCTTTACTCACCTCGACGACCGTTGGCTTTAATAAAATTCCCTCTACCTCATCGGTCGCCGGCTTTTCCAAGCCCCGGGTCGCGATTTCTACCCCCGTCATTGTACCCGTGCTTTCCTCCGCTTCGCTCAACCAGCGCTTTTCGACTCGCGTTACCTCCTCGTGCACCCCTGGGACCCTTTCGCCCACCATGCGATCCATGGTCTCCCCACATTTTTGCATGCGGTCACCCATTCTGTTGTTTATTGCTTCCATTTTATTACTCAATTTCTCCCCGTTTATTCTCAGCATCTCGGCGAATTGCGCCATGAAGGCTTGCATTTGGACCACCGTTGGTAGTACAAAGGGTGCGGCCGCAGCTGCCCCCTCAACCACGTGCGCGAGGCCGCCATTTTGTGCACCTGATACACCCTCAACCACACCTTCTTTACTCTCCTCCACCATTTTTTTTCCTAAGTCCTGGGTCGATTCTACCCCGTCTATCTCTCCCACCGGCATCCCGTCGCCTTGAACAGCCATGGCGCGATTTCAAAATTCGGGTTTTGCTTTAAAAAAAAACCAATTTCGGCAGCTCGTAATTTTGACCAAAATTTTTTTTCTAGATGTTTTAAAAATTTGGTTCGGGCCCCGAATCTCACTCCCAGACACCAATTGTTATTCTAATAGTACAATTGGTGTTCCAAAATTTGGGCCTAACAAATTTAGTCCCAGGTTCGAATCCAACTCCTCGACACCAATTGTTACAGATCGCGGTTAGATGTTATAGACCGAGCGGTGGTGTAAGACCGCGACCTAACAAAACTCACCCGATTCCACCCGAACTTTGGCCGTATCGCACCGTAGCTGCCCAATGGGGAAAAGACAAAGGCGACGAATGCAAAGAGGAAAAAGAAGGCAAAGAAAGGTTTGGAAATACGACTGAATTTATTGGCTATTTACACACAAGCAAAAAGAAAGCAATCAAGGTTTATTTACAACACATAAGACGCAGGTGACACAGGGAAAATACTAGCTTATACAGACTTAATTAACCCAGGACAGAACAAACAAAAGACGGACTCACGCGGGGAATTGCAGGAGGTGGATGGCTGGAGGTGAACGCTTGGTGGAGCCAACGCGGAGCTTGGTGGAGCTGAACGCTTGGTGGAGCCAACGCGGAGCTTGGTGGAGCTGAACGCTTGGTGGAGCCAACGCGGAGCTTGGTGGAGCTGAACGCTTGGTGGAGCCAACGCGGAGCTTGGGGGATTGGTGTGACGGGTTCTCTCTCCTTCCTTAGTCCCACCCAGTCCAACAACTTCCTCTCGTGCTTCAGGACTCTTTCTTTCTTGGTCCCTCACTCTTTACCACCGACTCCTCACCGCAACCAACGCAACCACTTGACCACCACCTCTACTGACTGACTCTTCACCACTCTGCACTTGACGACCGACTCCCAACCAACTCAGACCAACTCAAAGTCCAACTCCAGGCCTTTCTGTCTTCTGCTCTCCTCTGTAAAAACGCATCTCTCCTGGCCACACCCCTGCCTTGGGTTATATAGGCCCCCGCCCCTCAACCTTTGCGAACCTCCCCGGCCGCTCTTCCTCCGCCCTCTGTAGCCAAACCCCTGGCTCATGGTTGGTCGAGCGGGGCTGGTTCACTCCTCCCCTCTCTGACGAGGTGGGGAAACGCCTTCCTTCCCCCAACCCTGCCTCGTGGTCAATGGCGGCAATTGGATCGGAGGTAATATGGGATGGAGATTTTGGGGATGGGAAGGAAAGGGGATCTATTCTCTTTCACTGGTGCAATGGAGTATTTCAATTAATGGAAGACACAGCCTTACGCTAATACACATAATAAGGATATAACTGTCAAAAGAAAGGATATATCGTGTCCTGCATGTATGTTTTATGGACTAACTACGGAAACGCCCTTTGACCTTTATACAACCACAAACGGAGGGAGGAGGGGTGATATTTTACAACAACCTTTTACAACAACATTTTACCACAACAACAAAATAAAAAAACATTCTCATATCCACAACAATATAAATAATGTGTGCATACCATACACAGCATATGATGTCACACAAAACAAAACATGCCAAAGCAAAAGCAAAACAAAGCCAAACGTTTGTAAACCACAATGAGGGCATGTGTGCGTGCAAATCAAGACCCATGCAATTGTGTGTTTGTGCGTGTGCTCATGAATGCGTGTGTCACTGCCACAAGTCCTCACTCATCTTTCTCAGGCCCCCTTCCACTTGGGTCCGCCAAATCTCAAGCTCCCCTTCCACTTGGGTCCGCCAAATCTCAAGCTCCCCTTCCACTCGGGTTTGCCAAATCTCAGGCTCCCCTTCCACTCGAGTTTGCCAAATCTCAGGCTTCCCTTCCACTCGGGTATGCCAAATCCCAAGCTCCCCTTCCACTCGGGTTTGCCAAATCTCAGGCTCCCCTTCCACTCGGGTTTGCCAAATCTCAGGCTCCCCTTCCACTCGGGTATGCCAAATCTCAAGCTCCCCTTCCACTTGGGTCTGCCAAATCCCAGGCCCCCTTCCACTTGGGTCCGCCAAATCTCAGACCCCCTTCCAATTGGGTCCGCCAAATCTCAGACCCCCTTCCACTTGGGTCCGCCAAATCTCAGGCACTCCTCCCTATGAGCGTGTGCGTCCTCCTCGACGGGTTAGAGTCAGCAAAACCCCTCAAGCCACAGGCGCCTCCCCATCCCCCCACCAATGCCGCCCACAAAGCTGTTTTATTTGGCACGTTTATGGATCTCACGGAGTTTAGCTCCCTGCAGGCATAACAGGGCTTCAAGAGAGTCCCCAAATCCTGAGCCTTCAATCCCAGCATGACAAGGTCAGAGAAACCCAGGAAGCAGCCAGGTCAGGCTGCATCCTCCATGATCCACGTGACCCCGGGCGCCACGAGGATGGCCCCCATGCCCCACCAATGCCGCCGCACACCCAGAAGCCACCGCACATGGCACAAGTACCCAACCCCACTCTGCTCCCTCTCCACACCCACAACGGACAGAGCTTCACAGGAAGATGTCCGCCAAAGCCCAGGTCTCCCACCCAGCAGCACGGGGCCCACAAGTCCCACCAAGCCCCAGACCAGGCTGCCCAAACGCATGCCGAACGGTGCGACATGAACCACCATTCCGTCCCGTCAAAGCCGCCATTCCCAGGTCAGTCTTTGCCGTCTTCAAAACGGATTTATTCGACGCCGCTCCTGGTCCTCTCTGTCCCAGGCGAGATGGATGCGGTATAACCAGCAAGTCATGCCGCATTCCTCGCTGCCGCCATCTTGTGTGTCTTGACATCAAAGTTGACCTTCTGTACTCTTGCCTCATATTCATCTTTTGATCTCAAATCCAAATTTCTTGAGTATATAGAAATAATAACAAATTTGACTTCACTGTCCCAATACTTATGGAGGGCACTGTATATGTATGTATATGTACATATATGTATGTATATGTACATATATGTATGTATATGTATATATATAGTGTTGCGGATATGAGGATTGTGTTTTTTTTATTGTGTGTATTATTATTATTGCTTTATTCTGAGCCCTCCTGCCTCCAGTGTTGTGTAAAGGTCAAAGGGCGTTCCGGTAGTTAATTCCATAAAGCATACATTGAAGGACACTATAATACCCTTGTTCAGTAGCTTTTATCCTTATTCTGTGTATCAGGTTAAGGCTTTGTCTTCCATTAAAATGACACTCCATTGCACCAAGTGAAATAGATAGATTCCCTTCATCCCCATTCCCAAAACCTCCATTTCCCCTTTCGTCATGGCCAAGCCAGTTTGTTACAGCTGTGGGTTGTTTTCGCCCCCAAAGCCGCCATTGAACATGTGCTCGGGTCGGGGAAGAAAGGCGTGCCCGCCCGTCGTCATCAAGGGCGGAGCCAGAGGGTCGCGCGACCAACCAGGGCCGAGGTGAGCACCCCAATGGGCGTGTCCTGAAGGCCAGCGGCTTAATCGCCGGAGGCGCTATAAAGGCGCGCGCGCAAGAAGTTGCGAGGAGCTGAGTTGTGTGGTTTTGGTCAGAACTGAGTTGTGTGGTTTTGGTCAGAGGGGGTTGGTCGTCAGTGGTTGCGTGGGTTGCCGGTGGTGAGGAGTGATTGGACCAAGAGAGAGAAAGAGTGGTTGAACTAAGCAAGAGAGGAAGAGTTGGACTAAGCAAGAGAGAGAAAGAGTCCTGAAGTTAGTGAAAGAGGGAGAGAGAGCCCGTCACGCCAGACCCCCCACCAGCAGCGTTGGCTTGGCTCCACCAAGCAACTCCGACCCGTTACCCCGCGCACACGACAGGATCGGTGGCATCGGCGGCCGTCGAGGTCCAGCCCGACGTCCCGTGCGGAATCAAGCTCCAGCCAGCTCCGTACCTTCCTCTCCCTCCAGCCATCCACCTCCCGCCAGTCCTGCCTTTCCATCCTTTTGGTGTACGTGAGTTTGTACTGTTTGTTTTGTCCCTGGGAATAAATTAAGACTGCATAGAATAAGCTAGCGATTTTCACTGTGTCCTTCTGGTCCGTCCCTCTGTCTATTTTATTTTATTATCCTTCCTTCTCCTTGGTTATTTTGAGCCTGTAAATAGTAAATAAATTTAGTAGCATTTGCCAACCTTTTCGTCTCCTCCTTCTTCTTCACATCCGTGTCGCTTTTGTCTTTTCCCTATTGAATATCTGTGGCGCGATACGGCCAACGTTCGGGTGAATCGGGGAAACTGTTAGGTCATGGTGCCATCCGCTCGGCAAACCAACATCCTTAACCGCGGACCGTAACAGTATGTATATGTATATATGTATGTATGTATATGTATTGTTGCGGATATGGGATTTGCATCCATCCATATCCGCTTGTAAATATTCCCCTATTTCCTCAATACTTCCCAACTATCCCCAATCCCCCATTCCCTAGTCCCATTTTCTGTAAACAACACTCTGTAGACCCGACCTCCCCCTATTTCCCCCATTAAATGTCGTGCCCAGGTTCACCGCATTTCATGTAAGACAACTATAGGACATCTTGCTAGTTATTCTTAGTCTATGTCAGTTAAGGACTCGTTTCCATTAATTCTGACCCTTCGTTGCACCAGAATGCGATTGTATGGCACCGTTAGGAAGTTTAGGACCCCCCAATACCTCCCCGCAGCTCTTCCTCACGGTTCAGCAACAACAACAACAACAACAACAGCAGCGGCGGGCGCGGGGAGTGCGCGTCCTCACTCCGGCTTGGTTGGTATGACTGGTGAGAGAGGAACCCACACCCAACCAGCTGGCATGATGACAGTTGAAGTCACCACATATGAGGAAGAGAGAGTTGGGATGAGTGGATAGAAGTTGGTCCATGTTGTCAGACAGTGAAATGTAAATGGAGTCATCACTGTTTGGAGGACGGTACAGAACACACATGAACAAAAGGTGGGAGCGGAGAGGAAGCCGTAGCCAGAGGTACTCCTGGGGGTGAGGAGGAGAGAGGGCAGTGCAAGGAGAGTGAGGAAGAGAGTTTTTGATAAAGATAGCCACCCCACCACCAGGACGAGGCTCAGGTCTATCATACCGGAGGAGGGAGTAACCAGGAAGAGATATTAAGGAATCAGAGACATCTTGAAGGAGGAAAGTCTCTGTGAAGCAGATCAAGTCTGGATTGTCAGAAGCAACCTGTATGGAGAGATCAGGCAGGTTTGAGCGAAGGCCCCGGATGTTTGAGGTCCATACCATTAATGAAGAGAGAGGGGGAGCATCGGGTACAGGACAGGGGAGGGGAGGAGTAAGGTAAGATAAAGGATGAGAGGGGGAGGTAGTGAGAGCAGTTCCTTAGAGGGTTTGGAGGAAAATTCTGAAAGAGGTAATAGGAAAGGGAGTGACATCAAGGAACTAAAGGAAAAGGTGACATCTGGAACCAAAGAGGAAATGGAGTGTCCGTCGGAGACATCTGGGTACGAGGTTGAGCAAACGGTGAGGGTCCGAAAGAGACTTGTTGAGGAACAACACGGAGATTCGGAGATTCCGAGTTTCATGGGTCAAGCCGTTACAGAAGATGAGGCTATGAAGATACCTGTTGCTTACTTCATGAAAGGGGAAATACTCATGAGAAAATGGAGACCACCGGAGGTGCCAGCAAATGATGAGTGGAAAGTTCATTACCACATTGTGGTGCCACTGCCGTACCGGAAGGAGATATTGAGTTTGGCGCATGAGGCACCTTTGGCCGGGCACCTCGGAGTGAACAAGACCTGTGATAGAATATTGGTACATTTTTTCTGGCCAGGATTGTGACGTGATGTGGCGGAGTTCTGCAAATCTTGCCATTCTTGCCAGCTGGTGGGAAAACCTAATCAGAAAGTCCCATCCGCACTTTTAAAACCCATTCCAGCTTTTGAAGAGCCATTCAGCCATGTCATTATTGACTGTGTAGGCCCTTTACCTAAAACTAAGGCCGGACATCAGTATTTGCTGACCATCATGTGCGCTTCCACAAGGTTCCCAGAGGCAGTGCCTCTTAGAAAAATTACCGCGGCAGTTATTGCGAAGGCCTTGATTAAATTTTTCACTTTGGTTGGCCTACTTCAGGTCATCCAATCTGATCAGGGTTCCAATTTCATGTCAACGCTTTTTCAGCAAGTGGTACACCTGTTGGGAGTGGAGCAAGTAAGATCAAGTACTTACCATCCCGAGAGCCAAGGGGGCCTTGGAAAGGTTTCACCAGACATTGAAGAATATGATCAGAACGTATTGTCTTGAATGTGACAAGGATTGGGATGAAGGAATACCCTTATTGTTGTTTGCCACGAGGGAATCTGTTCAGGAGTTATTGGGGTTCAGTCCTTTTGAACTTGTGTTTGAACATGCAGTGGGAGGACCGTTGAAATTGGTGAAAGAACAGTGGCTACAGGAGGAGTCACAGGCAACAGTGGTGGAGTATGTGTCAACGGTTAGGTACAGATTGGCAAAGGCTTGTGAAGTTGCGAGAAGAAACTTGAAAGTGACACAGGAAAAAATGAAAGTGAGACATGACAAGAAATCTCAGATAAGAAATTTCAGCCCTGAGGACCGAGTGTTAGTGTTGCTTCCTGTTCCAGGTCAGCCACTACAGGCTAGATATTTTGGTCCCTATGCAATCGAAAGGAGGGTTAATGAAATAGATTACGTGGTGACAACTCCCGACCGACGGAAAAAGCGGCAGCTGTGTCATGTCAACCGACTGAAGAAATATCATGAGAGGAAGCCGGTGGAAGAAATGGTTCCGGTCTCACCTGTCGTGCCTGTATTCGGGGTGCAAGAGAATCCAGAGGTTGAGGCCGGTGTGAAGTTTGATAACTTTCATGACCAGACTTGTCCCAGATTGACGAACACAGAAGTGTTGAGTCATTGAGAGGAGAAATTAGGTCATTTGACGAGGGAACAACAAGGACAACTGTCCAGCCTAATCTTTGAGTTTGCACATTTGTTCACAGATGTACCTGGTCGTACTGACTTGGTATATCATGATATTGAGGAGGGGGAAGCAACTCCTGTGAAACAACACCCCTACCGGATGAACCCTGTGAAGATGGAGTACCTTCGGAAGGAAGTTCAGTCTTTGTTGGAGAATGACATCATCGAACCAAGCAGCAGTGAATGGAGCTCACCATGTGTGTTGGTTCCAAAACCCGATGGCAGTTTTCGCTGTTGTACGGATTTAAAACGGGTTAATGCAGTGACCAAGACCGACTCATATCCCATCCCGAGGATTGATGACTGTATTGATAGAATAGGCCCAGCCAAATTTGTAACTAAATTTGACTTGCTGAAAGGGTATTGGCAGATTCCTCTTACGGATAGAGGCAAGGAAATCTCGGCTTTAGTCACACCAAATGGGTTGTATCAGTACAAGGTTCTTCCCTTTGGATTGAAAAACGGGCCTGCTACATTTCAATGGCTGATTAATAAGCTTATTGCAAACCTTGAGGGGGTGGAGGCTTATCTGGATGATGTCATCATCCACACCATGACCATGGAAGATCATATTAAACAAATCCATGCATTTTTCAAGAAACTGACCGAGGCAGGGTTGACCATCAACTTATCTAAGAGTGAGTTTGTAAAGGCACAGGTGGTGTTCTTAGGCCATGTAGTAGGTCAGGGTCAGGTGCAACCGGTGACAGCCAAGATAGAAGCCATTGATCGCTTCCAAGTTCCAAAAGGGAAGAAGGAGCTTATGAGATTCTTGGGTATGGCTGGTTGGTACCGGCGGTTCTGCAGGAATTTTTCTGATGTAGTAGCCCCTTTAACGAATTTGTTGAGGAAAGAGACCAAGTTTGTTTGGGATGGCAAATGTCAGGCTGCCTTTGCCCACGTCAAAGCAATGTTAATGAGCTCTCCTGTCCTAGCAGCCCCGGATTTTCAAGCACCTTTCAAGTTGGCCATTGATGCAAGTGATGTGGGGGCTGGGGCCGTTCTGTTACAGGAAGATGGGGATGGAGTGGATCACCCAGTGTGCTACTACTCCAGAAAGTTTAACAAACATTAGGCAAATTATGCCACTGTGGAAAAACAGACCCTTGCTCTCCTGCTAGCGCTGCAGCATTATGAGGTGTATCTGGCAACTACTACCTTTCCTATAAAAGTCTTCACTGATCACAACCCCTTAACCTTCATTCAAAAAATGAAAAATAAAAATCAGAGGTTGATGAGATGGAGTTTGGCTTTGCAGGAGTTCAACTTGGAAATTGAGCATGTAAAGGGCAGGGACAATGTCGTTGCTGATGCTTTGTCCAGAGTGAACTAACTTTGGAATTTTCCGTCGTTGGTTTGGAAGTTTTGTTGCTTTATTTTTGGGAAATATTGATTATCGTAGCTCACGGGAATTGATGATTTGGGGGTGAGTTTACTTTTGTTTGTTTAAAGAGTTTACCTGCAAAGAAAGTTTTCACTATGTTCAAACTTTCTTTCTTGAGGGGGGGAAGTGTTACGGATTCGTCACTTCCGTTGTTGTGGTTTTCATCCACGTGAAACATTTCTGGTTCTATGTATTATTATTATTGTTGTTTGTGGGAAATAGCCATTATTATTGTCAAAAGGTTAATGTTAAATGAAACAGGAACCGGCCGACGACGAAGCGGAAGGAGAAGGAAAATAAGGGGGAGCGAAGTGAAGTCGGACAAGAAGCTGGTTGCTTTACGGTCTGGAACGAACGTTGTCGAGCAAGAGTTACGAGTGAACTTTGGGTTTCCTGGGAAAAGGGATTCCTGCGATAGAGTTGTTATCGCTGTGGCTGATCAACCTGCGTGTCAGGTTTGGCGTTGGCTTCCCAGGAATAATCGTCGTGTCACTACGTCTCAAGTATGAGCTGTCCGCCATTTCGACTCACGCGCTTTGCTCACCGCGAAAGGTCTTTGCTTCGCGTCAGCCGTTTTCACCATTCCGACGTCTATCTGGGATGTGTGTGTGCAACGCGGATTTTGAAGGCAAACCTGAGGTTCGCTGATTTGAAGCTGTAAAACATCCATACCAGAGGGTGTGATTTCCCAGTCGCTTGGAGGGGGCCTTTGGATTTCCTATTCACCTTGAGTTCACCTCTCCGCTGCTTTGGGCCGCGTGACTCTTTGCGCCGCCTTGGCTGTGTACGCTTTTGTGCAGTTTTGGCAGCGTGACTGGGTCTGTCATCTGCACAGGATTCTGGTTTCTATTCGACATCTTTCTGACGATCGCTGGAGGGGATCAACTTGAGCTCGAAGGCGGGAATATAGAGACATTGGGGAATGTTCTTTTTCACTCACTGTGAGCACAGTGAGTTACCTTATAGTAGTTGATGGTACCATCATAAGATATATGTTGATTGTACTTTTGATTGCTACCATTGTTGTACTGTTATTCTTGTGTGATTTTTAATACAATATTTGTTTGTTAGTAACAATTGGTGTGGTTTCACCATTGATTTTTGACACAGAATAACGTATTTTTCTGCCGTGACTCCTCTCAGGGCTCGGAGGTGCACCGTGACCAGGGGGTCAGGGGTGGAGGAGTACGTAACAATAGTTAGAGACCTGTGAGGACTATTTTCCACCTTCTGAAACCTGCATACTGTGTGTGTGTGCATGTAATATATACATTTTTCTGCCATCGGATATTTTCTGCTGACACAACTACTTTGACTTGGATTTCTTGTTGATTGATATATATATATATATATATATATATATATATATATATATATATATATATATATATATATATATATATATATATATATATATATATATATATACACACACACACACACACGCATGCCAGCAGAGTACCCAGCTCTTTACCGGGCTACTCTACGAGGAAATCTTGATTCAAGCGTGCAACACATTTTTCTGCCATCGGATATTTTCTGCTGACACAACTACTTTGACTTGGATTTCTTGTTGATTTCCTTTGGTAATATTACTTTTGCCGATTTCTGTTCCACTTAGGTGTGCTTGGTTTTTGAGTCCTCTCAATTTTCCAGAAAATAAAATAAAACGTCCAAGTCACCCAAGCTAACAATAACCACAACCAACCCACACCCCCTCTTTCCACTCCCCTCCACCATCCCCTCACAATCCCCAATCATGCATTACCCTACCTAACAATAACCATTATAACCCCACACCCCTCACTCCACTTCCCCCCACAATCCACCTTCAACTGTCACTCTAGCGAACAATACTAACAAGACCCATGACCACCTCCCCCTCCCCCCTTTCCCCCATCCCCTCACTACCCCCCATCAGCCATCACACTAGCTAATAATACCCATGACCGCCCCACACCCCTTACCCCACCCCACCATCCCCTCACAATCCCCTATCAACCGTCCCCCCAGCAAACAATACCCACAACAACCCCACTCCACCTTCCCCCCACAATCCCGCTTCAACCGTCACCCTAGCTAACAATACCCACGACCCCAACCCCCCCCCCCCTCCCTCCCATCATCCCCTCACAATCCCTCGTCAACTGTCACCCTAGCTAACAATACCCCACGACCACCCCACACGTCCCCACCCCCCTTCATCATTCCCAAACAGTATCGGAATCCGAGCTCGCAATGCGCCGTTTCTCGTTCTGTCGCCGGCAGGATCACGGTGAGTTTACAATGTGACGTCACTGGAAATCTCGAAAATCGACAGTCTCGGGTTTTTTCGGCACTTTGTGATTGGCAAAAAAAAAAAATCCCCTTCAAATCAGACCGTGATTAATGATTGCCAATGGTGTTTCAGGGAAAAAAAAATTGCGTTTGGGTTCCCCTTTAATGGTCTTTTCAGTATTTGGGTCTTTTCAGTCTTTGGGTTTTTTGTTTTTTTTTGTATACAGAATCGAGGCTCGTGAAAGAGCTCACATTTATCACACAAACAAATCAAACAGACACACAACGTATATAATAAGGGGAGTGGTAGACATAATGGGGAGAGAAGGGGGAAGCACACAAACACAACATTTGAGAGCATGGACATCGGGAGATCTGTGGGAGGGAGAGGGCTTGGGGGGAGCATGCATGGGAAGGGGGGTGGGTTGGGAGAAGTATAAAACACAAGGACACTGCAAGGACTTCCAGGAAAGAAGTTGGTATTTCAAAAAAGGGCATCTGGGGTGAAATTAGTAGGGGTAGAGAAGATCAAGGTTTTGGATGGGGGAAGATAAGAGATGGTGGTGAACAGCTGTTTTAAAGACCTGGAGGGAGGAGTGGAATTGAAGAGAGTGAGGGAGTTTGTTCCAGAGGCGGGAGAAAAGAGGAATGAAGGAGTGAAGGTGAGCAGAGAGTCTTGATTTTGGCAGTTTAACCATAAGAGGGTTGCAGGCAGATCTTCTGCGACCTGTAGGAATATTTGGGGGACAGAGCCCAGACAGAGCTGGGGGAGCAAGGCCGGAGAAGAGTCGGTAGAAGACAGAAAGACCACCAACCTCCTGCGGTGAGTAAGTGAAAGGCCCTCGGAGTTTGCTTCATCTCGGGAGATTCCAATGATTCTGAAAGCTTTGGTTTCAGAGCTTGGTGAGAGGCAGGAGTACCGGCCCAGAGGGGAGAACAGTATTCAATTGAGCTGTGGATGAAAGCCTTGTACGTGGCGAGGAGCTCAGGTGTGCCAAGGAAGGACTTCGCACGACGGAGGATGCCCAGTCGGGGACTGGCTTTGGAGGCCAGATTTGAAATGTGGTTTTCCCAGGAAAGCTCATAGCAGATAGTGAGACCCAAAAGCTTGAGTGACAGAACTTCTTGGAGAGGATTATTCAGAAAGTGGATGGGAGGGTTGTCCAGTCGGTCTTTTTGGAGAAACATAGAAAGAGTGTGAGATTTGTCAGGATTGAAAGACATGTTCCACTTGTTTGACCAGTCTGTGATTTTGTCCAGGTCTGCAGAGAGTGAGGAGGCTGCAGACTGCCGATCTGAGGGATGAGGAATGCAGCGACAGAGAGTGGAGTCATCAGCAAAGTGATAGAGAGGATTTTCAAGAGAGACAGAGAGATCATTGATGAAGACCAGAAAAAGCACAGTGCCCAGAACACTGCCTTGGGGAACTCCAGCCTGAACAGGAAGGGGGAGATGAGAGAAACACATTCAGAAGTCTTTTCATTCTTTGGAGTTTTTGGGGCCTTTAAGGATATTTGGGGTCTTTAAGGGTCTTTGGGGTATTTGGGGTCTTTGGGGTCTATTGGGTCTTTGGGGTCCATTGGGTCTTTGGGGTCCATTGGGTCTTTAGGGGTCTTTGGGGTCTTTTGGATCTTTTTGGTATTTTGGGTCTTCAAGGATCTTTGGGGTATTTTGGGTCTCCAGGGTCTTTAAGGCTCTTTGGAGTATTTTGGGTCTTCGGGGTCTTTAAGGGTCTTCGGGGTCTTTTGGTTCTTGTGGGTCTTTGGGGCCTTTAAGGATCTTTGGGGTATTTTGGGTCTTCAGGGTATTTTGGGTTTTTAAGGGTCTCTGGAGTATTTTGGGTTTGGGGCCTTTTGGGTCCTCTGGATCTTTTGGGTATTTGGGGTCTTTTGGTTCCCTTGGGTCTTCTGGGTCTTTATGGGTCTTTGGAATATTTTCAGTCTTTGAGGTCTGTTAGGTCTTTTAGAATTTCAGTGTCCTTGGGGTCCATTGGGTCTTCGGTTACATTTGCGGGTGGAGTCAGGTCAGCTGTCCAACCAATGGGTGAAGAGCGGACATAAATACAAACACTTGCTCCATTATCTCACTATAATCCACCAAATGTCCGTCTGTCTGTCTGTCCGTCCATTCCCAGGTACCGCAAAAACGGCTGAACAGATCACAACGATATTTTGGGTGGGTAATCCTGGGACCCCATGGAGTAAATAGGCTTTATTGTTTTTTCAATTTTCTCCCCAATCTTCCAATTTTTCCTTTTCCAATTTTTCCAATTTTCCAGTTTTTCCAAACACGATGGAATAATATTTACCGATATGAACAGTGATGTGGCTTTTGTTGAAATTCTACGTACCAGGAGAGAGT
Organism: Myxine glutinosa; assembly: GCF_964187855.1. NCBI lineage: Eukaryota > Metazoa > Chordata > Myxini > Myxiniformes > Myxinidae > Myxine > Myxine glutinosa. Next base: position 32,472,991 of record NC_136273.1, read on the forward strand.
AGATCGACGCCTGACAAACTCTTCCTATATAAACGTGCGGCTCCGAAGAAACACGGCAGCGTGTGCAAAGCGACTGAGAAACACGTGGAGCGGCCGCTCCGTGTTGCAGATTCGGTGCGCACTCTTCAAATATAAACGTGGGACTGAGAAAGACGTGTAATGGCCGCTTCCGTTTTGCAGATTCGTCGCGCGCTCTTCCGCATTTCAACGGTTCTGTTGTCGTTATCGTCGTTCATTGCAAAATACAACTGAATGCAAGTTTATAATGCAAGTACATGAAAAAAAACCAAATACCGTTTTCCTGAAGAGCTTTGTTTTAACACGCACTAAAGTAATATGACGTCATTGACAGCCATGAAAATCCGCGAAGTATTTTACGGTATTACAACTGAGCTGCTCTTTACATACTTAGGGCCAATTAAAACACCAGTTGATCGTCCGGATAAATAAATAAAAAAAAGAAAAAAAAAGGAGGATGAGGCCCTTTTAATTCAATCTTTTTTCAAAATGGGCGCCATGTACTGTTTAGATTTTGATGATTTGCGTGTGATATGATTTAACGGATGTTTACATAAATTGTTAAAAAAAAAAAAAGCCTTCAATTTCCGATATTTTGCCCTTTCATTTGGGCCTCCGAATTGAAGCCCCGCCCACAGGGCGGGTACCGTTGCTAGTATATATAACTAGCAAGAGTACCCGGTGTTGCACGTTTCTGAGTTGAGTGTAATGCCGATCAGGAAGAAGAAGAAGCCCAACTGCCAATTCGAACACTTCCTGAATTTTGATTTATTTGTGTTCAAATGTCTAGTGATTGTTTTGTATCTATTTATGCGAATGTGTACTTGTATATAACTGTCATTAATTTTAAAAAGGCTTCGGCACGATTGAGCGTTTTTTTTTTGTTTTTTTTTATGACTACTTATTTATTTATGTTTATTTAATCCAAAAAAACGAACTTTTTTAAATTTCAGAATTGTTTTTTTTTGGCCTAAAACACACCCAGGCACTCACTGATGAACCTCTGAAAGTTTGATGAAGATCCGTTCAGCCATCTCTGAGAAAAATGGCAACACAGACAGTCACACAGACAGACCAACGGCTCTCTTATATAGTAGATCATATATATATATATTGTTGCGGATATGGGATTGGCATCCATCCATATCCGCTTGTAAATATTCCCCTATTTCCTCAATACTTCCCAACTATCCCCAATCCCCCATTCCCTAGTCCCATTTTCTGTAAACAACACTCTGTAGACCCGACCTCCCCCTATTTCCCCCATTAAATGTCGCATCCAGGTCCACCGCATCTCACGTAGACAACTATAGGACATCTTGCTAGTTATTCTTAGTCTATGTCAGTTAAGGACTCGTTTCCATTAATTCTGACTCTTCGTTGCACCAGAATGTGATTGTATGGCACCGTTAGGAAGTTTAGGACCTCCCAATACCTCCGCGCAGCTCTTCCTCACGGTTCAACAACAACAACAACAACGGCGGCGGCGCGGGGAGTGCGCGTCCTCACTCCGGCTTGGTTGGTAGGGGGTGTTGGGAGGGCACCAGGCCTTTCCAACGAGCCGCCATCGAACATGTGCTCGACGGGGTTACCAAGTAGGGGCTCGCTGTCAGCTCCTGGTCAAGGGCGGAGCCCGGTAACCCCCGCACCCAATAGAAGCGGCGGACCGGTCCCATCTGGGGCGGAGCCAACGAGCCGAGGGCGTGTGACTCCCCGCTGAGCATGCGCAGGAAGAGGGAGGTGACGTCAGATGCGCGCTGAGCTTGGAGAGAGAAGGACGCCACCTCCGAGCGCTGTGACACCTCCCCGCATCTCTGGACTGGACCGTGCTTTATCCTGTCCCTGAGCCAAGGTGCACCTTGTGCTATCGACTGCCTGTCCTTCCCTGCCATCAATCCCTGTGTAAGTCAGCCTTGTTCCGTTTGTCTGTGGTCTGTCTGTGGTCTGTCTGGGATAGATAAGATTGTATCTAAGTGCCTATCTCTTCTGTGTCTTTTACCTCACTCTACCTTGTAATCTACCCCTTTTCTCCACCACTAATTATATCCTCCTCCGGAGGTCTTGAGAACTGTACCACTTGCGTCGTTTCATTTATCCCAGTGGTTGTGTCCTTTCCATCAATGATTTAGCGTAGCGCGATTTGGCCAACGTTCGAGTGGAATCGGGTGAGTTGGGGGTAATCGGGTAAACTGTGCGAACACGGCGGCCATTCCGCTCGGTCAAGCAACATCTTGAGCCGTGTCCGTAACAATATATATATATATATATGTATATATATATATATACGTACATATATATATATATATATATGTATATATATATATATATACGTACATATATATATATATATATATATATATATGTATATATATATATATATACGTACATATATATATATATATATATATATGTATATATATATATATATACGTACATATTTATATATATATATATATATATATATATATATATACAGTGGGGAGAACAAGTATTTGATACACTGCCGATTTTGCAGGTTTTCCCACTTACAAAGCACATCAAGGTCTGTAATTTTTATCATAGGTACACTTCAACTGTGGAAGACGGAATCTAAAACAAAAATCCTGAAAATCACATTGTATGATTTTTAAGTAATTAATTTGCATTTTATTGCATGAAATAAGTATTTGATACATCAGAAAAACAGAACTTAATATTTGGTACAGAAACCTTTGTTTGCAATTACAGAGATCAGACGTTTCCTGTAGTTCTTAACCAGGTTTGCACACACTGCAGCAGGGATTTTGGCCCACTCCTCCATACAGATCTTCACCAGATCCTTCAGGTTTCGGGGCTGTCGCTGGCGCAACACAGACTTTCAGCTCCCTCCAAAGATTTTCTATTGGGTTCAGGTCTGGAGACTGGCTAGGCCACTCCAGGACCTTGAGATGCTTCGTACGGAGCCACTCCTTAGTTGCCCTGGCTGTGTGTTTCGGGTCGTTGTCATGCTGGAAGACCCAGCCACGCCCCATCTTCAATGCTCTTATTGAGGGAAGGAGATTGTTGGCCAAGATCTCGCGATACATGGCCCCATCCATCCTCCCCTCAATACGGTGCAGTCGTCCTGTCCCCTTTGCAGAAAAGCATCCCCAAAGAATGATGTTTCCACCTCCATGCTTCACGGTTGGGATGGTGTTCTTGGGGTTGTACTCATCCTTCTTCTTCCTCCAAACACGGCGAGTGGAGTTTAAACCAAAAAGCTCTATTTTGGTCTCATCAGACCACATGACCTTCTCCCATTCCTCCTCTGGATCATCCAGATGGTCATTGGCAAACTTCAGACGGGCCTGGACATGCGCTGGCTTGAGCAGAGGGACCTTGCGTGCGCTGCAGGATTTTAATCCATGACGGCGTAGTGTGTTACTTATGGTTTTCTTTGATACTGTGGTCCCAGCTCTCTTCAGGTCATTGACCAGGTCCTGCCGTGTAGTTCTGGGCTGATCCCTCACCTTTCTCATGATCATTGAGGCTCCACGAGGTGAGATCTTGCATGGAGCCCCAGACCGAGGGAGATTGACTGTCATCTTGAACTTCTTCCATTTTCTAATAATTGCGCCAACAGTTGTTGCCTTCTCACCAAGCTGCTTGCCTATTGTCCTGTAGCCCATCCCAGCCTTGTGCAAGTCTACAAATTTGTCCCTGATGTCCTTAGACAGCTCTCTGGTCTTGCCCATTGTGGAGAGGTTGGAGTCTGATTGATTGAGTGTGGACAGGTCTGGAGACGGCTTTGCGGTCGGTCTTTGCGGTCTTTGTGGTCGGAGACGGTCTGGAGACGTCTTTTATGCAGATAACGAGTTCAAACAGGTGCAGTTAATACAGGTAATGAGTGGAGAATGGGAGGGCTTCTTAAAGAAAAAACTAACAGGTCTGTGAGAGCCGGAATTCTTACTGGTTGGTAGGTGATCAAATACTTATTTCATGCAATAAAATGCAAATTAATTACTTAAAAATCATACAATGTGATTTTCAGGATTTTTGTTTTAGATTCCGTCTTCCACAGTTGAAGTGTACCTATGATAAAAATTACAGACCTTTACGTGCTTTGTAAGTGGGAAAACCTGCAAAATCGGCAGTGTATCAAATACTTGTTCTCCCCACTGTATATATATATATATATATATATATATATATATATATATATATACACAGACTTGGCATTTAATATGGAATATTTTTTTTTTCTTGACTTGGGTTTACTTTCTTAACTCAGTATATCAATCTGGTGAGTTTCTTTTACACTTTGGTGATTTATTTGTTAAAAGAACCATGTCACTGATTGTCTGTCGCAGCAAGAAGTCAACAACAGGATTATATCACAGATGGCGTAGCAAAATGTACGGACAGGTGCATTTGATGATTCGCTTCACAGTCGGGTATACAAGGGTTGTTGCGTTCTGTATTAGTGGAAAACAACTGCTGCACGTCTCCAAAAGTTATTGCCGCTTCCTCTGGAGATGGTCCGTCAACTCGACAATGCTGTTTGTCATGGAGTGGTGGCTTTACGAAATTACGCCATGAAACAGCGTGCTATTGCTCGGCAGTATGGCATCACTCAAGGTCAGGTGTCAAAGATCCTGAAACGAAATGCTCAGAGGGGTGTCCCTACTCCAATACCGAGGCCAGGACGTCCCCGCAGAACCACAAGGAGGGTTGATCGCCAGCTGTACCGGTTAGTCCGCAATGGCCGTACCAAGTCAGCTAATCGGCTTCGGGCTGAGTGGCAGCAACTGACAAATGTGCCTGTATCCAGAAGGCGAGTCAATCAACGACTGGTTCAAGCAGGCTATCGTGCCAGGCGTCCCCTGAGAAAGCCACGCCTGACCAGACAACACCACCAGCGCCGATTGCAGTGGGCCAGAGAGCACCGTCAATGGCAGCCAGGACTCCGGAATCACGTGATCTTCAGCGACGAGTCTAGATTTCTGGTCTATCGTCAAGATGGCCGCGTCCGAGTGCGCAGACAAGTGCATGAAGCCTACAACAAAGATTGTATAGTGCCAAGAGTCCAAGCTGGAGGTGGTGGGGTGACCGTTTGGGCTGCTTTTCATGCAGGGGGCAAAACTGACCTGGTTGTTCTGAATGGAAACCTGAACCAGTTCAAGTACAGGGCCATTCTGGAAGAAACATTGCTTCCATTTGCTCGTGCAGCCTTTCGAGGAAACTTTGTCTTCCAAGATGACAATGCACGGCCTCATCGTGCTCGCATGATCCAAAACTTTCTTGCTGACCGTGGTGTAGCGCATATGGAGTGGCCTGCCATGTCCCCGGATATGAATCCGATAGAGAACTTGTGGGCAGAATTAACGCGTCAAATCAACCACTTGGACCAGCAGCCGACCTCTGTGCGTGAATTGCAGCAGGCTATTGTCACTGCATGGCAAGCGATTCCTGTCCAAACCTTGGCAAATCTCGTGAACAGCATACCGCAACGTGTACGTGCTCTCCTGAATGCTCATGGGGGTTACCCGAAGTACTGAACTGTAATTTTACTGTCCGTAATCCCAGTCGTAATTTAACTTTTGTTTTTGTGAAAATTTTTTTGGCTAATGTGCAAAATAAAGAGATACTTCTGGAAAACGTACAGAAGTTTAATACAGTACTGTCCGTGAATTGAGTTTGATATCAGTTTACATCACTTTCAAGGATCAATTTATTTGTTTCGAAATGTCAAATGTGGTTTTTGTTTCTTTTAAAGGTCACATTAACAAAATCTAGAATAATTTCAACATAATTCCAATGAACTTTTGGTTCTAAGACATCTTGAAAAGTAAGTTCACCCCCGCAAAAAAAATATTCCATATTAAATGCCAAGTCTGTATATACGTATATATATATATGTTGGCATGCCCGTGATATATATATCTATATATATATATATGTTGGCATGCCCGTGATATATATATCTATATATATAAAGTAGAGTTGGCCTCTGTGTCTGTATCCTGATCTATCTATGATCTCTAAGATCTCGAGAACCCGTGGACGGATTTGCGAGCGGAAAGTACTGTTCGACTCGGGATGGTCCCAGGAATGTCACGGAGACATAAACATTTAAAAAATTTCGGGTTTTAAAATTAGCGTATTATTAGCACTAGCAGAAGAGAGAGGGATTCGAAGGGAGGGAGCGCAGCGCTTCTAGCGCTTCTGACTACAGCACACCTTAAAATTAAAAAAACTTCGGGTTTTAAAATTAGTGTGTTACGCGTAATTAGCGCTAGCAGAAGAGGGAGGGAATCTAAGGGAGGGAGCGCAGTGCTCCCTCCAGCGCTTCTGTTAGCGTAATTAGCGTATTTCGGAACGTTAATTTTTCAACTTCATTATTCGGAATCAGTACGTCCCAGAGAACCTTCGTAACGTTAATTTTTCAACTTCATCCGATTGACATGGGACCAACGGCGTGTGACAAAGAGTGAAACATACAGGCTACATTTATTTGACGACAATGAGTTCCGACTTCCGACCTCGGTGGGATGACAGGCTGAGTCAACCCCCCTGGTGTGAAGGGGGAGGAGGAGGGGAGGGGGAAGAGAAGGGGAGGGGAACGAGGGGGAAGGGGATGGGAGGGGGGGAGGGGGAGGGGGAAGGGGGAGGGGAGGGGGGGAGGGGAAAGGGGGGGGAGGGGGAGGGGAGGGGCCCTTCTTCCCCTGGGCACCCCCGCACCCTTCCCTCCCCCCTTCCCCTCCCCCATCCCCCCCTTCCCCCTCCCCCCCATTCCCCTCCCCTCCTCTTCCCCCTCCCCTCCTCCTCCCCCGCTTCCCCCTCCCCCCTCCCCCCCGTTCCCCTCCCCTCCTCTTCCCCCTCCCCTCCTCCTCCCACTCCCGTGCAAAGCCGGGTACCTCTGCTAGTATATATATATATATATATATATATATATATATATATATATATATATATATATATATATATATATATATACACACACAGACTTGGCATCACCGCGGACGACACCCGCTTCCACCATGTTGTGGCGGCGCTCGGTTCCGCCACCGCGGCCCGCGCCTTGAGCCTCCTCGAGCACCCGCCGGCTGCTGACAAATACGACGCGCTGAAGACACTCCTCCTCGATGCTTTCGCCCTCTCACCGGCAGCACGCGCACGGCGCCTGCTCGCTCTGCCCGATCACGGCGACACGCGCCCGTCAGAGCACATGGACTATATGCTCTCGTTGCTCGGTGAGCACTCTCCGGATTTTCTGTTCCGCGAGCTGTTCCTTCGCCAGCTGCCTCACCCGGTACGCCTCGCCCTGGCTGGCACGTTGATCACGGATTCCCGCGCCCTCGCCAGGGAAGCCGATAAGATCTCCTCGGCGGGCCAGCACATCGGCGCGGTTACCTGCAGCCCGCCGCCGTCTGAGGCGACGCCCAAGACGCCCGAGCGCCCTGCGCGGTTGGAGGCCGAACTGCCGGTGCAACTGGCGGCCGCCACGCCGCACCGCCCGCTTCCGACACGACGGCCGGGGCCTCCACCTGACCGTGCGTGGTGTTATTACCACGCCAGGTTCGGACACAAGGCTCGGACGTGCCGGCCCCCGTGCACTTTCGGCAGGTCGGGAAACGGCCGGGCCGGCGTTCATTCCCAGCCATGAGCGCCGGCCACTTGGGCAACTTGGTGTTTATTCGGGACAAAGCGTCTGGGCGGTGTTTCCTGTGTGACACCGGCGCGCAACTGAGCGTCATACCCGCCTCCGAGCAGGACAGGCAAGACGCCGTTTGCGACCCCTCTTTGGTCGCTGCTAATGGCTCGGCCATATGCACTTTCGGCCCACGCGTCGTCACCCTCTGCTTCGGCAGCCAGCGTTTTCAATGGACTTTTGTGACCGCCTGCGTCCCCATGGCTTTGCTGGGCGCCGACTTCCTCTGCGCGCACGGGATGCTGGTCGACGTCAAACGTCGTCGCCTTGTCAACGCCGAGACCTTCAGCTCCCTGGCGTGCACGATGAGCAGCTCCGCGCCGACCGAACTGGCGTGCGCCCTCCCGGCAGCGAACGAGTTCGCTCGCCTGCTCGCGGAATTCCCGGCCCTCACACGGCCGACGTTTTCGGCCGTCGCGGTGCGGCACGGGATCGAGCACCACATACCCACTACGGGCCCGCCGGTCTACGCCAGGGCCCGCCGCCTCGACCCGGCCAAGCTCGCCGTGGCGAAGGCCGAGTTCGACGCGTTGGAGCACCTCGGCATCGTGCGGCGCTCCGATAGCGCGTGGGCCTTGCCACTGCACATCGTACCAAAGCCGGGGGGTGGATGGCGCCCGTGTGGTGACTACCGCCGTCTCAACGACGCTACCACCCCCGACAGGTACCCGATCCCGCATATTCAGGACTTTTCCGCCCGTTTGGCGGGACGGGTCATCTTTTCGAAAATTGACCTGATACGGGGCTACCACCAGGTACCTGTCCGGGCGGCCGACGTCCCGAAGACAGCCGTCATCACGCCGTTCGGCCTGTTCGAATTTTTGCGGATGCCGTTTGGCCTCAAGAACGCGGCCCAGGCGTTCCAGCGCTTGATGGACGGCGTGCTGCGCGACCTGCCGTTTCTTTTCGTCTATCTGGACGATATCCTCATCGCCAGCACGTCCCGCGCCGAGCACCTCCTCCACCTCCGAACACTGTTCGGTCGCCTCAGCGAGCACGGCTTAATTGTCAACCCGGTCAAATGCCACTTCGGCGCGACGACCGTTGACTTTTTGGGCCACCGCATCAACAAGACCGGGGCCGTGCCGCTGCCGACCAAGGTCGAGGCCATCACCACGTTCCCGCGTCCCCGTTCCATCAAGGCCCTCCAAGAGTTCCTCGGCATGGTGAATTTTTATACCGATTCGTACCCCGCGCTGCTCAGCTCATGCGGCCCCTTTACGAAGCCCTCCGGGGCAAGCCGGCCAAGCATGACATTGTTTGGTCCGCGGCCATGGACGCGGCCTTCGCCAGCGCCAAACGGGCCCTCGCCGACGCAACGCTGCTGGCTCACCCGGTGCTCAACGCGCCCATTGCCCTCACTACGGACGCCTCCAACTACGCGGTGGGCGCCGTCCATGAGCAATGGGTGGACGTGGTTTGGCAGCCACTCGCTTTTTTCAGCCGGCAACTCCGGCCGAACGAGTTAAACTACAGCACGTTCGACCGTGAGCTGCTCGGGCTATTCCTGGCCGTTCGCCATTTCCGACACCTCCTGGAGGGCCGCCCGTTCACGGCTTTCGTCGACCACAAGCCGTTGGTCTACGCAATGGCTAAGGTCACGGAGCCGTGGTCGGCCCGCCAGCAGCGCCACCTCTCCGCCGTGTCGGAGTTCACCACGGACATCCGGCACGTCGCCGGCAAAGACAACGCCGTGACCGACTGTCTTTCTCGGGCCAGCGCGAACGCGGTCCACCTCGGCGTGGACTTCGCGCTCATGGCGGCCGACCAGACCACCGACGCCTCGGTGCAGGCACTCTGTGCGGCGGACACGGGCCTCCGCCTGGCCGACATTCCCTTCGCGGGCACCGTCCTGCTCTGCGACGTCTCCCAGGGCCAGCCTCGCCCCATCGTGCCCGTTTGCTGGCAGCGCCGCATCTTCGCCTCCATCCACGGCCTTTCTCACCCGGGCCGGAAAGCTTCTCAGAAGCTGGTGTCGGCGCGTTTCGTCTGGCACGGCCTTCGACGAAATATCCGCGACTGGGCCAACGCCTGCACGGCCTGCCAGCGGGTCAAGGTCCACCGCCACACCCAGGCCCCGCTGGCACCTTTCGCTGTGCCTGAACGGCGTTTTGACCACGTCCACGTGGACCTGGTGGGTCTCCTGCCCCCCTCGCGGGGGTTCACCCACCTGCTCACCATGGTGGACAGGACCACCAGGTGGCCGGAGGCTGTGCCCCTCGCCTCCACCACCACCGCCGACGTGGCGCAGGCGTTCATCGCCACCTGGGTCGCGCGCTTCGGCGCACCAGCGGACATCTCGTCCGACCGCGGCCCACAGTTCACATCTGAGCTTTGGGGCGCGGTCGCCCTTTCGTTGGGGGTCACGCTGCACCGCACCACGGCCTACCACCCCCAAGCCAATGGGTTGTGCGAGCGGTTTCACCGCTCCATGAAGGCGGCACTCATGGCCGGCCTTCAGGACGACGGTTGGGCCGACCGGCTGCCGTGGGTCCTTTTGGGGCCTTCGCACGGCCCCCAAGGAAGACCTCCAGGCGTCCGCCGCCGAGCTCGTCTACGGCCAGCCGCTCCGCGTCCCGGGCGAATTCGTGCCCGACGCTACCAGTCTCTGGTCCGCCGCTCGCCAGCGCTCGGACCTCCAGGAGGCCGCCCGACGATTTGCCCCCGTGCCGACGTCCCGCCACGGTGGCCCCCAGTCCTACGTCCCCCCGGCGCTTCGCACAGCGGAGTACGTCTTTGTGCGTCATGACGCGCACCGGGGGCCACTCCGGCCGCCGTACGACGGGCCCTTCCGGGTCCTGCGACGGCGCGACAAGTCTTTCATCGTCGACTTCGGCGGCCGGCCGGACCGGATTTCTGTGGACCGCCTCAAACCGGCACACATGGACGTCGACCGACCACCACGGTTGGCCCTTCCTCCGCGGTGAGGCCGCCCCCCGTCCACAGTTCCCCCCGCTCGACCACCCACCACCACGTCGGACCCCTCCCCACGACCCTCCAGGGGTCGCTTCGGCCGGGTCATCCGGACCCCCCTTAAATTGACCCTGCCGGTGCAGGTCGATTCTGGAGGGGCGTGTGTAGCGGTTACCGCTGGATGCACACAATCGCCTTGCACCGGCCAGAACACGGCCAGACGCGCCTCTCCCGGGCATGCCCGGACTCACTGTTCCCGGGCACGCCCGAACCTCCCGGGCACGCCCGGTCTCGTCTTTCCCGGGCATGCCCGCTCTCGCCTTTCCAGGGCTCGCCCAGAGCGTCCGGGCATGCCCGCTATCGCCTTTCCAGGGCTCGCCCAGAGCGTCCGGGCATGCCCGCTATCGCCTTTCCAGGGCTCGCCCAGAGCGTCCGGGCATGCCCGCTATCGCCTTTCCAGGGCTCGCCCAGAGCGTCCGGGCATGCCCGCTATCGCCTTTCCAGGGCTCGCCCAGAGCGCCCGGGCACGCCCAGCCTCGACTTGCCAGGCCGCAGCCAAAAACGCCCGGGCAGGTCCAGACTCGCCTTTCCAAGGCTCGCCCTTGACACCCGGGCATGCCCGGTATAGCTTTTGCCGGGCAAACTTCCCGACATAAATGTGTATATATATTGCTGCCCTATAAACGGGCTTGTCAGAATACCTGAGCTGTTTTGTTTCAATAAAGCAACTCGGACGAATTCCGTCTTTGGTCGCGTCAATTCTTTCGACTCGCGTTGGAGCGCAGTTCCTTCACCATGCATTTTAAGGCCATTTTCCCTGCTAGAGCGTGGGTTAGCCTTGCGGTACCCATGACAATCTTCTCCATATTGCCCTATTTTCTGCATCTCTCCTTGTTAACCCCCTTGCCGCATTTCTTCTTCCACCATCTTTAGCCAAGTCTTTCTCGGTCTTCCCCGTCCTCGACTTCCTTCTACATTCATTTCCATCACTCTTCTCAACCAGTCACTTTCATCCTTCCTCAACACATGACCAAACCATCTCAACCTGTTCCTCTTCACAGCATCAATCACAGGCTCTATTCCCATCATCTTTTGCAATTCATCATTTGTCTTCCTCTCTCTCAACGATACTCCGCACATCCACCGTACCATTCGCCTTTCCAGCCTATGTTGCTGCTCTACATTCATGACCCATGTCTCGTTCCCATAAATCATAACACTTCTCACACATGCAGCATACACATTTCCCTTCAGCTTCAACGACACTCCCCTCCTCATCAGCACGCCACTCAGTTCCCGAAACTTCTTCCGTGCACATCTCACTCGAGCAACCGTTGCCGTGTCTGATCCACCTTCTCCATTCAGCATGTCTCCGAGGTAGCAAAATGTTTTCACACCTTCCAGCTTCACGCCGTCTCCAAGATCCAACTCAACATTTCCTCCATCTGCAGCTCCCTCTGTGCACACCTTACATTTGAATGTAGCTGCCACACTGGTTAATGACCCTCTCAGACCACTACATTTTTGATGAACCCACTCAGCGCACATTGTACATTGAATGGAGTTCACTCCGACACCCTTCCTGCACACAGCACATGGCCATTTCCCAGTTCTTTCCACCTCACCACATGCTTTACCACTTGCCATCACCTTTGTTTTTCCGATATTCACCTTCAGACCTTTTGTCTCCATACATTCCTTCCACTTGTTCATCTTTTCCTTCAGTCCATCCATACTTTCCTCAATCAACACCAGATCATCTGCATACAACAACTCCCACGGTAAACCCTCCTTTACGTTCTGAGCCAGCACTTCCATCACAGATACAAATAGTAGTGGACTTAGTACTGACCACTGATGCACTCCCACCTTCACCTCAAACTCACCACTGTTCCCATCCTTCATCCTTACAGCTGTGCGTGCTCTTTTGTACATTGCCATCACGACTCTGATCAACCAGTCCTCCACTCCTAACTTCCTCAATGCCCATGTCAATACTTCGCGTGGAACCCTATCGAATGCTTTCTCCAGATCAACAAACCCAATAAACAACTTCTGCCTTTTCTCCATGTACTTCTCCTGCAACTGCCTCACAATAAAGAGCACGTCTGTCATTCCTCTTCCTGGCATAAATCCAAACTGCATTTCGTCTATCTTCACCTTCTTCCTTATCCTCCTCTCCAACACCCTTTCGAATACCTTCATTCCATACTCCAATAACTTTATCGGTCGGTACGAGCCACACTCCAGAGGGTCACCTTTCCCCTTGTATAGAGGGACGAGGGTACTCAATCCACTGGAATGCGGCCTTCTTTCACCACCAGATTACAGATCTCTGTCATTCTCTTCACACCCCAACTTCCTGCTGCCTTCAACATATCTCCCACAACCCCCGTCGGCCCTCCCGCTTTTCTACTCTTCATTGCTTTTATCGCTTCCTCAACTTCCTTCTCAGTTATCTTCTCTGCCGTTCCTAAAACTGGGTTACTCTCTATGTTGCCATCCCATTCATTCTCTGCATTCAACAGCATTTCCATATATATTTTCCATCTTCCTTTCATTCCATCTGGGTCCACAACGATTTGTCCCACTTCATCCTTCAAGCAACTCACCCCCATCACATCACACCTCTCTTTCGCTATCTGTTTTGCAATCCTGAATACCGCTCTCTGACCCTCTTCCGAATCCAAGCGTTCTCCGAACGTTTTCCTACATGCCTCCTGCGCCTTTGCTACCTCTTTCTTTGCAGCCTTCTTGGCTGCCTTATAACTTTCTTGTTCTGCTTTTTCTGCTCCCGTACCCTTCGCCTTCTGCCACTCCTTGGACTTCTTCCTCTTCTCGTCAATCCTCTTTCCAACTTCATCATCCCACCACCATGTTTCCGAGTGCCTCGGTGGTCCTTTTGTCCATCCACATACCTCACCAACGGCTCCCAACAGACTATCTTTCATTGACAGCCAACCACGTTTAAGCTCAACCACATCGTCCTCTACCCTACTCAGCCTCTCTTTTAATGCCTCCCTTACTGTCACCTGTTTCAACCTCCACACCTTCATTCTCGGTTGGTACTTCACCCGCCGAGCTCTCCTCGCACCTTTCACCCTTATGTCGCAGACAACCAAGTGGTGCTGTGAAACAGCCTCCTCCCCCGGGATCACCTTTGTGTCCCGAGGTGCCCTCTATCTCGCCTATGCACCATCAGGTAGTCAACGTTTGTCGTCGACCCACCTGACGTGTATGTAACAAGCTTATTATCCCCTTTCTGGAACTGAGTGTTGCAAATCAACAAATCGGCTCCATCAGCAAACTCCAAAATCCTTTCACCTTCTCCATTTCTCACACCATATCCGTAACCCCCATGCATTCCCTCAAAACTGTCCATACTCCTTCTCACATGTCCATTTAGGTCTCCTCATACCACAACAACTTCCTCATCTTTCACGTTTTCCATCAGCTTCTCTATCGCACACCAGAACTTGTCCTTCTCTTCATCGCTCCGACCAACCTGCGGAGCATATCCCGAGATGACGTTGACCACGAGCTTTCCAATCATCATTTTCACCATCATCAACCTATCACTCACTCTAGTCACACTCACCACACTGTCTACAAACTCCTCAGAAAACAGGACACCAACACCATTCACGCCCTCCGGGCACCCTTGCCACACACATTTGTATTTCTGTCCCTGCCTACCCTTCACCATTCTCACACCACTTCCCTTCCATCTTGTATCTTGCACACAACATATGTCCACTCTTCTTCCGACCAATACTTCCACCACTTCTCCTGATCTCCCCGTCATTGTCCCTACATTCCATGTCCCAAACCTCAGAAATATGGTTCCCTTTTATTTATATATATATATATATATATATAATTTCAAGGCTTGTAGCATGCACACTTGTCTTAGAGAGGGTGAGATTTGGTTTGAATCTCAACGCTGCTATTAACGGTCACCCTGGGGTTTCGCATGCAGGGCGATTGCATCAACGTTTGCGCCATTGTTCGGATATAGAGAACCCGTATGCCAGCCCACTTTGTTGGTAGATGTTGACCCACGGTGTATTTTCACTTGTAGTGGGAATGTTTGTGCCTCTGCATCCATATTGTCTACCCCGTGCATCCTCTCCTACCCCCAATTCTTCCCCACATCCCTCATTTGTTCAAGTCTCCCTCTATTTTGTCCCTCAACCCTGCTGTTGCTGTGTTCCCCCTTCTCCAATTCGTTCTATGTTCGAACTCCTCCACGAGCCTCGACTTTGTGTCCAAAAAAAAGAAGTTATCGCCACCCTGATCAAATTACAAATTCCTTCCGTTATCAGTTGAACCTCAGGCCATGCCAGTCGGTTCACGAAAGACTTCCAAAGCCAAAAACGTTCCCCTGGCCAATCCCACAAAAAGTTAGGAATAATTAGGGTCGTTATAGAATAAGATATCATTTGAATCCCAGCATATGAAATCAATCATTGAATTGCATCAAATAGTTGCATTTCCTCGATGCTGTATATGGGTACTAAACAGTGTCTTCGTGTTTTTGAAGACTCTTGTACTTATTAATATATCAACCATAAGAGTTCAAATCAGTTACCTTATCTTCAGGAGCACTTACCAATCTCCAGCGTAACTTCACAGATGTGAATATGTGACTTATTGTAAAGCTTGCTGATGTAATGTCTTGCATCTGATGGTTTCACGTCATATAACACCACAGAACCATCTCCTTTGTTCAAGTCTCCAACAACAGTCCCACACCACTCAGATTCATTGTTATTCTCCTGCGATGGAAATTGTCATATTGTTCAGGAGATGCAAGTAGCAAGTGCAAAACTGTAGTCGACATTTGAATAAAGTACACTCACAGTTGTGTTGTCTCCAATCGATTTGATTGTCCACTCTGCTTTGGTCAATGCTTGGGGTTCTCCAGGCCATTTGCATTTCAAGATAACATTCTCTCCTTCGTTCACGGAAGGTATTTCCCGTGTCTGGGACAACTTTATGTCTGACAACATCGCACAGGAACATTTACACGTTACCATCATGCGACAATTCAAATCGACCATATAAAACACAATGTCAGTTTGTGTGTTTGTCTGCCCCCCTGCATAAGTTTTAAAGGCCAATCTTTTACCATGAATGTGTGTTCACTACGGTCTATTTTTGAGGATAGAACAAACTCGAAAAACATTTTCCATAAAAGAGTAATTATGTCTCTTCTATTGGAATTGTAGATGGTGACTTGCAAACCGAGCCTCAACGGCGGTGTGCAGAAGTGCTTTTTTAAAATCGCAATAAATACAAGGTGGAGGAGGTTAAATTCGCTGCACGTGATGCGCAACATGCACAGTAAAACGAGTGTTAATTTACATCCTCAGGATGTTTAATAAATAAAGAAGAAAGAGCACGTCTGCCACTAGGCCGAGGCTTCATACTTCGGCACGCTCACGAGGCTGCATCGTCAAATAAACTGTTCCAACCCGTCATTTTTGACGGGCTTTTTCTCGTATGTCAATAGTACAAACATGGTGTTCATCCTCAAGTTAAACGTTGGATAGCACGTTTAGCATTCCCATGTAAACACGAAGCTTATGATGCTGATAGATCCCATGAAAAGGTAATCTCACACAAGGTGCTTATTTCTGGTGCAATCAGACTGGTTCGTACTTCATTTACTTTAGCAATAATGCAAGCCAAGTCAGGTGACCAAATCCAAACAGTTCTTGTGTGCACTCACAAAAGTTCAGGTTCACTTTACAAGAGTGAACACGTCTTCGACTGAAAATCCGTCCTACATAGAACCCAATGTCGGATTGTCGTACTGAGGACAGCAACATGGCACCATTTCCACGGGTGAGATTTCCATGGAAGTTACCCCGTTGTTTGTAATTATTCCTCCGTCCTGTCTGGTAGAGAACCTGAAAGGATGAAAAACAAACGATGCGATTCAAACCAGAATAGCAAAAACCTTTTAATTATGTATTTCCTCAACCCAAGAGTATCTAAACCGAGATCCAGCAAGAACGAGGGTTTATTTATTGTTTACTTTAAATACAGGTATCAATGTTCTGGAAGGATGGACGACCACAACCACCATTACCACGACGACTTTAATAGCCTCAATTATTCCTACCTCATTGTGAGGTCAGGCAGGGATGTTTTTCCCCCTCAAATCTTCTATGAACCAGCTTGCCAAGCCTGTCGTTCGACTGTCGTGAAGGCTGCAGGAATTTACAATTTGTTCAGGGTGCCGGGAATAATTCATGTAGTGTTCGTGGAAGAAAATGAGGGTCCATTAAAATTCATAAACTCGTGGGTTAGAGGCCAGAAGTGGGTTAGAGGTTGGGGGAAGGGTGGGGAGTGGGTGACGGACAGAACAAGGAGAAGGCAGAGGGTGCAACACCAGAAAGTAGGAGGTAGAACACAGAGGCCACCAACCTGCCTGAAATACAGAGAAGGGTCCAGCTTCATTATGGTAGATTCCAATAACTTGGAGAGCCTTGGACTCTTTGGCATCAATACTTGAAATATGAGAGGCAAGATGCTAGCTCGAGGGGATACCAGGAATATGAGAGGCAGGATGCTAGCTCGAGGGGATACCAGAAATATGAGAGGCAAGATGCCAGCTCGAGGGGATACCAGGAATATGAGAGGCAGGATGCTAGCTCGAGGGGAGACCAGAAATATGAGAGGCAGGATGCTAGCTCGAGGGGAGACCAGAAATATGAGAGACAGGATGCTAGCTCTAGGGGAGACCAGAAATATGAAAGGCAGGATGCTAGCGCTAGGGGAGACCAGAAATATGAAAGGCAGGATGCTAGCTCGAGGGGAGACCAGAAATATGAGAGGCAAGATGCTAGCTCGAGGGGAGACCAGAAATATGAGAGGCAAGATGCGAGCTCGAGGGGAGACCAGAAATATGAGAGGCAGGATGCTAGCTCGAGGGGAGACCAGAAATATGAGAGGCAAGATGCTAGCTTGAGGGGAGACCAGAAATATGAGAGGCAAGATGCTAGCGCTAGGGGAGACCAGAAATATGAGAGGCAGGATGCTAGCTCGAGGGGAGACCAGAAATATGAGAGGCAGGATGCGAGCTCGAGGGGAGACCAGAAATATGAAAGGCAGGATGCTAGCTCGAGGGGAGACCAGAAATATGAGAGGCAAGATGCTAGCTCGAGGGGAGACCAGAAATATGAGAGGCAGGATGCTAGCTCTAGGGGAGACCAGAAATATGAAAGGCAGGATGCTAGCTCGAGGGGAGACCAGAAATATGAGAGGCAGGATGCTAGCTCTAGGGGAGACCAGAAATATGAGAGGCAAGATGCTAGCTCGAGGGGAGGCCAGAAATATGAGAGGCAAGATGCTAGCTCCAGGGGAGACCAGAAATATGAGAGGCAGGATGCTGGCTCGAGGGGAGACCAGAAATATGAGAGGCAAGATGCTAGCTCGAGTGGAGACCAGAAATATGAGGCAGGATGACCAGACCAGACCAGAGCCAAAACATCTCTAGGGGAGACCAGTGCCATCATACTGTGATTGAAGGCTTTGAATGTTGATAGAAGTTCAGAATTGCCAAGGAAAGACTGTATAACGGAGGATGCACAGTCAGCAGGTGGTTTTGGAAGCCAACTCTGATGTGTGATTTGCCCAAGAGAGATCGTAGCTGATGAAGCCCAAACGTTTGTGGGATTTAATTTTTCGAGGAGAAGCTTTTCAAGGAAGTAGATGAAAGGGATCACCAAATGGTCCTTTTAGAGAGACAGAATGAGAGTATAAGATTTGTTGAAAGACAGTCTCCAAATGTTTAATCTGAGGAACAGGAATTTTGTCCAAGACACTGCTTTGGGGTATTCCTGCCTTGACAGGGAAAGATGAGAGGATCTCATTTAAGAGTCATATGCTGACTATGAGAATGGAAGAAGTCACCAAGCCAAGAGAGGATGTGGCCTTGGATGCCAGAGACGGAGAACTTGGAAAGCAAAGTGGGGTGCCAACTTTATGGAAGATTCCATGTTCCCACCTTTCGGGTTGGCTTTTCAGTAGGAAAATAAAAGTACATTGTGGCAATTATTCTTCATCACATGAATCATTATATCAGGGAAGGGATGTGTGTGTAGGTCTGTAGGGTATACCATTAGGTCTGTGGGCTTTGCCTCACGATAAAAAATCGTTTTATTCACTTGTTTGAAATCGCATACTCATTGATTTCGCCCCTTAAATATTTATTCTTCACACCTACCAATTGTATTAAAATACGATACACATACATATCTTTTTCCATGCTGCAAATACTTATCTGATACCAGCAGGAGTACCTGGCATTTCCAGTGATGTTCTCATCCTGTTGGCATTTTCATGGAAATCAAGTATTTTATTTTTTATTTTTTTGTAGGTGCCGAAAACACTCCCCTACCTACACCCAATAAGGAAATTTTATAATTCATATGATATTGAGAAACACACACACACACACACACACACACACACACACTAAGGGATAATATAATTTTACCTTTTGTATAGCTACAAAGGTTCAGGCACTATAAAGCAATTTTTTTTTAAACCCCAAAACAACGAAGTTTTTTTTTTTTTTGGCCTAAAACCCTCCCCTACCTGCACCCAATAAGGAAAATTTATATTTTATATTACTGTATTACACACACACTAATCGGGAATAATTTAATATTACC
This sequence comes from Myxine glutinosa, assembly GCF_964187855.1. NCBI lineage: Eukaryota > Metazoa > Chordata > Myxini > Myxiniformes > Myxinidae > Myxine > Myxine glutinosa. The sequence continues at coordinate 32,492,278 of NC_136273.1, forward strand.
TTTCATATCGTTACAAAGGCTCAGGCACTATAGAGCGATTATTTTAAAATCCCAAAAAGCCGAATTTTTACATTTTTTTTGCCTAAAAAACTCCCCGGCACTCATTGATGAACTTCTGAAAGTTTGACGAATATCTGTTCAGCAATCGATGAGAAAAATGGCGACACGCACACAGGCAGACAGACAAACGGCTCTTTTTCAGTATAGAATCTATAGATAATTGAAATGTTATTGAACAAAATTTTTTGACGAAAATTGCCCCAAGCAAGGCATAACGCCACTCTAGGTAATGGGCTAAGAAATGATATCATCAAAACCTGTAAAATATAGCAGTGATTCAAATGTAATAACAATTACGAACTTGCAACGAAAATAATGCAAAAATTTCATATTATGGAAGAAATATCATGATTTTGGAGATTAGTCACCACGTACAATTCTCTGTCGAACTGTACAAATAGGGGGGTGATGAGTTTTATTTCTTCATGTTGGAGGATATTTTGCTCGGTATCATATTCAGGAATTTTTTTTATTAAAAAATATATATATATATTGATGAAACTCACACAAAAGTCTTCATCACACAAGAGGTTCTGCAACTCCATGTGACATTTCCAAATATTTCGGTGAATTTTGAATTGGGCTCTGACATGGTGTAAACCTAGATATATATTTACACCGAGGATTGAAGGAAAAGGTTGTGGTTGCAAGTAATGTGGTATGCCTTTGCGGGTAAAAAGGCAACTTTTCTTGGAAACCGTTTCCTTTAAGTTCACCAATTGGAAGGAAATAGAATGGCGAAATAGAATAAAAGGAGTGCAAATTGGAAGGAGTGCAAAGAAAATTGTTTGAGGAAAAATTAAATCTGAAGGAAGTTTGTCAAGGTAAAGGGACCATCTATTTATTCCATCCGCAAATATGGCAGAAATTTTGAAGTCTTCCAAACTTTCCAACTCCGAAATGCAACACGAAAAGAACATTTCAAATCATGAAAACGGGACACCTCCAACGTACCTGCATACATAATAAATAGACCACTCCGAAGACAAAGGCAGTAAGTTTGGATTTGAGTGAAGTTAACATTCAGATTCTAATGTGCCATATTCGGTGACGGAGCTGCCGAAACAGTTTCTTGGCATGGGTTATACTAGGTGGTTTGCCATTGCCTTCACAGCAGTCGTTAGTGCAGGAATTATTTAATTGTTCATGGTGCCGGCGATAGCTCGCCTCCTCTTCGCAAAGGACACCGTGAGATCTTTAACTTCCACCAACCCATGCTGGCAGATGAGATTCCCAGTTCAACATCCATCCGAGGAACAGCACACACATTGATGAATCATCCTGACTGTGGAACCCCATGATGGCAGTTTAGCTAGGTCGGGATTCGAACCCAAGCTCGACAGCTTAGAAGGACAAAGTACAATATTACTTTTAGTAATGTTCAGGTGTCCCAATATTGTTGAAGAGCTTGTTAACAGGTGAATTAAATGAGATAATTACACGGAAGTTATGTTTTTGAGTGTGGGATCTCACAAAGAGATGCAAAGTCACGTTTTCACACCAAACAAAAACATTTGTCACTTTAAGCAAATTCATCTTGGTGTTTCAATCGGTGCTTACAATGGTCTGGGTTCCGTTTCTGTACAACTTCCAGTTGACGTTCTTCAGTGGTTTTTCTCCAGGAAACGTGCAGTTCAGCACAACATCATCTCCTTCTTCTAAATATACGGATTGTGTATACGAGCCTGCACCCGACACGTCACAAAACAAGTCACACATGTCACACAATTGACAATTTGTCACAGTCTCACATTGACACCCGACACGTCACAAAACAGGTCACATAAGTTACACAATTGACAATTTGTTACAGTCTCACATTGGCACCTGACATGTCACAAAACAAGTCACACAATTGACAATTTGTCACAGTCTCACATTGACACCTGACATGTCACAAAACAAGTCACATAGTTACACAATTGACAATTCGTCAGTCTCACATTGGCACCTGACATGTCACAAAACAAGTCACACAATTGACAATTTGTCACAGTCTCACATTGACACCTGGCACGTCACAAAAGTCACACCTCACCAGGCGTGAAGTACATGGGGCACCAAATGACACCCTAAAAAATCCGTTTTCATGCCCCATTTGGTTGTATTGTATATAAATAAATTATAATACAACGAACTCGTGAGATCACGAGAAGCAACTTTCAAAATCACGTTTTACAGTTTAAACTCCGTACTCTGCGTCAATGTGTCAGGTTGATGTTTACAAACTCCTTTACATCCGGATTCACTTTTTTCCTAATTCCTATTTCTATCACTTCGCACAGTAAATAAATCTGTGTTCCGGTGTTAGTAATTATCGGGCTGCCTGCTGCGTAGATCTCTTATCTTGAATAATGAGGTTTAATATGCACTGTAACATGGAGATCGCCCATTGGCCCAAGGGATGGAGGGGTGTAACTGTTGGACATTTGTTATGTAATTACGTCAATCAAATCTAGATATCTCAGGTGTTATGTCCCAATCAGCGAGGCCGGGATCACGTGTCAAGTGAGTTCTTTAAACTTCCTTTCCTTCCTCTGCTGCTCTGTCTCATCAGCTCCAGTCTCTTGGCCATATAAATACCACACCATGCTGCATAGAAATACCACACCATGCTGCATAGAAATACCACACCATGCTGCATATAAATACCACATCATGCTGCATATAAATACCACACCATGCTGCATATAAATACCACACCATGCTGCATATAAATACCACACCATGCTGCATATAAATACCACACCATGCTGCATATAAATACCACACCATGCTGCATATAAATAACACACCATGCTGCATATAAATAACACACCATGCTGCATATAAATACCACACGTCACCATGCTGCATATAAATACCACACCATGCTGCATATAAACACCACACCATGCTGCATATAAATACCACACCATGCTGCATATAAATACCACACCATGCTGCATAGAAATACCACACCATGCTGCAGAGAAATACCACACCATGCTGCATAGAAATACCACACCATGCTGCATGGAAATACCACACCATGCTGCAGAGAAATACCACACCATGCTGCATAGAAATACCACACCTTGCTGCATATAAATACCACACCATGCTGCATATAAATACCACACCAAGCTGCATATAAATACCACACCATGCTGCACATAAATACCACACCATGCTGCGTATAAATACCACACCATGCTGCATATAAATACCACACCATGCTGCGCATAAATACCACACCATGCTGCATATAAATACCACACCATGCTGCATATAAATACCACACCATGCTGCATATAAATACCACACCATGCTGCATATAAATACCACACCATGCTGCATATAAATACCACACCATGCTGCATATAAATACCACACCATGCTGCATATAAATACCACACCATGCTGCATATAAATACCACACCATGCTGCATATAAATACCACACCATGCTGCATATAAATACCACACCATGCTGCATATAAATACCACACCATGCTGCATATAAATACCACACCATGCTTCATATAAATACCACACCATGCTGCATATAAATACCACACCATGCTGCATATAAATACCACACCATGCTGCATATAAATACCACACGTCACCATGCTGCATATAAATACCACACCATGCTGCATATAAATACCACACCATGCTGCATAGAAATACCACACCATGCTGCATATAAATACCACACCATGCTGCATATAAATACCACACCATGCTGCATATAAATACCACACCATGCTGCATATAAATACCACACCACGCTGCATATAAATACCACACCATGCTGCATATAAATACCACACCACGCTGCATATAAATACCACACCACGCTGCATAGAAATACCACACCACACTGCATAGAAATACCACACCACACTGCATATAAATACCACACCACGCTGCATAGAAATACGACACCATGCTGCATATAAATACCACACCATGCTGCATATAAATACCACACCATCCTGTATATAAATTCCACACCATGTTGCATAGAAATACCACACCATGCTGCATATAGATACCACACCATGCTGCATATAAATACCACACCATGCTGCATAGAAATACCACACCTTGCTGCATATAAGTACCACACCATGCTGCATAGAAATACCACACCATGCTGCATAGAAATACCACACCGTGCTGCATATAAATACCACACACAATGCTGCATATAAATACCACACCATGCTGCATATAAATACCACACCATGCTGCATATAAATACCACACCATGCTGCATTGGAGTACCTCACCATGCTGCATAGAAATACCACACCATGCTGCATAGAAATACCACACCGTGCTGCATATAAATACCACACACAATGCTGCATATAAATACCACACCATGCTGCATATAAATACCACACCATGCTGCATATAAATACCACACCATGCTGCATATAAATACCACACCATGCTGCATATAAATACCACACCATCCTGTATATAAATTCCACACCATGTTGCATAGAAATACCACACCATGCTGCATATAGATACCACACCATGCTGCATATAAATACCACACCATGCTGCATAGAAATACCACACCTTGCTGCATATAAGTACCACACCATGCTGCATAGAAATACCACACCATGCTGCATAGAAATACCACACCGTGCTGCATAGAAATACCACAACCATGCTGCATAGAAATACCACACCATGCTGCATATAAATACCACACACAATGCTGCATATAAATACCACACCATGCTGCATATAAATACCACACCATGCTGCATATAAATACCACACCATGCTGCATTGGAGTACCTCACCATGCTGCATATAAATACCACATCATGCTGCATATAAATACCACACCATGCGGCATATAAATACCACACCATGCTGCATAGAAATACCACACCATGCTGCATATAAATCCCACACTATGCTGCATTTCAATACCACACCATGCTGCATGCATGTTTGATGTAGTTTTGGTTAATGGTCTTGTACCATACCTGCCTTCTCTACTGGCACTGCTTCAGCATTAGTTTGCATTTCATTCAGCCCAGGTCTGCTTGGACCAGGGTGGGAATTACACGTTTGTTTTATTTTTGCCAAATGGTAGTAATATTATTATTGTCGTTTATATTATTTGTATTAATTGCTTTGTTACAATGTTATCATTGTTTTTTATTATATATTTTGTAAAAGGAATACCATGCCATGGAAGGACCTATTAAACTGCTCTATACACCTTAACATGACACGTGTTGAGAAACACAGGAATTCTTCCGGATTCTTTGTAGTTAATAACCCTAATCATCTCAGGAGATCATAACTAAATCTATTCTCATTTTGAACAGATTCCAGGGTTCTGCTGCTGAGCCCGCTGTGGAAGCTTATACATATATGGTCTTAAAGCGCGGCGTTACGCGCGCTGCTTGCGAGCAAGGAGGAAGCGGACAAGCGGTAACTTATAAGCGTCTTTATTTCAGGACCTCACTGTAACACTAGCGCACTCCGGGCTGCGCGCCCCGTGTATATCCTCAGGCCACGCCTACCCCTTGGGCGTGGCCGCCGCCCACTTGGTGCGCGGAATGATGTCACCACGCCAGTGGGCTTTCGTGTCTGCCACACGCGCCCCCCCAGAATTCCCGCGCACCTGGAGGGCCAGTTTGCGGAGCAAACGGATGACCCGGCCGAAGCGCCCCCTGGCGATCGGCGGCGTCCGGGGTGCAGGGATGCCAGGTGGGATGCCCCTGGCTGCCCCTGCGATGGGTGCAGGACCGGGGGGCGGCGTGGCGGCGTGGCTGGGCGGTGCCGGGGGTCCGCCCGCAAGGGGGCGGCCCCGACGCGGGGGTCGGGCCTCTGGCGGTGGATGGTCCACCTCGAGGTGGGCCGGCTTGAGGCGGTCTACAGAAACGCGGTCAGGAGTACCGCCGATGTCCAGGGTGAAGTGCTTCGCCCCGGTCTCCAGCACGCGGAAAGGCCCGTCGTACCGGGGCCGCAATGGTGTCCAGTGGGCATCGTGGGGGACGAAGACGTACTCCGCCGTGCGAAGCTCCGGGGTGACGTGCATCGGTGGGTGCCCGTGGCATGCCGTTGGCACCGGGGCGAACCTCTGGGCGGTCTCTTGCAGAGCGGAGCGCTGCTGTGCCACGGACCATGGTGCCGTGGAGTCGGGGAGGAACTCGCCCGGCACCCGCAGCGGTTGCCCGAAGACCAACTCCGCCGCGGATGCGCGCAGGTCCTCCTTGGCGCCGTCCGGAGGCCCAGCAGGACCCAGGGGAGCCTGTCGACCCAGCCGCCATCGCGGAGGGTGGCCCGGAGCGCGGCCTTCAATGAGCGGTGAAATCGCTCACACAGGCCATTAGCCTGGGGGTGGTAGGCCGTGGTTCGGTGCAGCCGGACCCCGAGCCCCTGCGCGACCGCCCCTCAGAGCTCCGAGGTGAACTGGGGGCTGCGGTCGGACGAGATGTCTGAGGGGGCGCCGAACCGGGCGACCCAGGTGGCGATGAAAGCCTGCGCGACGTCCGCCGCCATCGTCGATGCCAAGGGCACGGCCTCCGGCCACCGGGTGGTGCGGTCCACCATGGTGAGGACGTGGGTGAAACCCCGCGAGGGGGGCAGAGGTCCCACCAGGTCCACGTGGACGTGGTCAAACCGGCGTTCCGGCACCGTGAACGGGGCCAACGGGGCCTGGGTGTGCTGGTGCACCTTGGCGCGCTGGCACGCGAGGCACATCCTGGCCCAGCCGCGGACGGCCTTCCGGAGGCCATGCCAGACGAACTTGTCGGCGATCAACCTTTGGGAGGCCCTCGCGCCCAGGTGGGACAGGCCGTGGATGGCGTCAAACACCTGGTGCTACCAGCCCGCGGGGCACAATGGGGCGAGGCCGCCCGAGGGAGACGTCGCACAAGAGGGCCGCGCCCGCGCCGTCGAACGGCACCTCGGTGACGCGGAGGCCCGTGACGGTGGTCCGCAAGGCCTGGACGTCGGGGTCAGCGGCCTGGTCCGCTGCCATCCGGGCATAGTCGATGCCGAGGTGGACTGCATGGGCGACGGCCCGGGAAAGGCAATCCGCCACCGGGTTGTCCTTCCCCGCGACGTGCCGGATGTCCGTCGTGTACTCGGACACGGCCGAGAGGTGACGCTGCTGCCGGGCCGACCACGGCTCGGTGACCTTGCCCATCACGAAGATCAGCGGCTTGTGGTCGACCAAGGCCGTGAACGCACGGCCCTCGAGCAGATGGCGGAAGGGCCTGACTGCCAAGTGAAGCCCGAGCAACTCGCGGTCGAAGGTACTGTAACGGCGTTCGGGCGGGCGAAGCTTCCGGCTAAAGAACGCCAGCAGTTGCCAAGCTCCACGCACCCATTGCTCGTGCACCGTGCCCACCGCGTAGTCCGAGGCGTCGGTGGTGAGGGCGATCGGTGCATCGGGCGCCGGGTGTGCAAGCATGGTGGCGTTAGCCAAGGCGAGCTTCGCGCCCGTGAACGCCGTGTCCATCTGCTCGGTCCAGGTAACGTCGCCTTTGCCCGGCTTACCTCGGAGAGCTTCGTGCAGGGGGCGCAGGAGCTGGGCGATACGGGGCAGGAACCGATGGTAAAAGTTCACCATGCCCAGGAACTCCTGCAGCCCTCTGATCGTGCGGGGGCGCGGAAACCCCGTCACCGCCTCCACCTTGGCCGGCAGGGGGATGGCTCCGTGCCTGGTGACACGGTGCCCCAGAAAATCGTTTACGGCGACGCCGAACCGGCACTTTGCGGGGTTCACAATCAGGCCATGCTGGCCCAGGCGTTCGAAGAGCGTGCGGAGGTGGCGTAGGTGCTCCTCGCGGGACGCGCTGGCGACGAGGATATCGTCCAGGTAGCCGTAGACAAAATCCAAGTCGCGCAGGATGCTGTCCATCAGTCGCTGGAACGCCTGAGCCACATTCTTCAGACCGAAGGGCATCCGCAGGAACTCGAAGAGTCCGAATGGCGTGATGACCGCCGTCTTCGGGACGTCCTCCGGCCTGACGGGGACCTGATGGTAGCCGCGTATGAGGTCCACCTTCGAGAAGAAGGACATGCCCGCCAAACGGGCGGAAAAGTCCTGAATGTGGGGGACGGGGTAGCGGTCGGGAGTGGTGGCGTCATTGAGACGGCTATAGTCCCCGCACGGTCGCCATCCCCCGCCGGGCTTCGGCACGATGTGCAGCGGCGACGCCCAAACACTCTCCGAGCGGGGACCTTCGCCGTCTGGCGGCTGTTAGCGTCATGGCGGCTGTGAGCAACTGTTCAGTGTTTTGGTGGGTCCGTTTTGAGTTTTCCCCCCTCCCTCTCCTTTTCCACCCTGTGTGCTCCGGCATTGTGTTTTTTTATCCGTTCTGCACCCTTGTCTTCGAGAGAGAGAGGATTGAGAGCGAGCCCATTTTGGGTGCGGCCTACTGGCTTTGACGACGCTTTGTAAGCCATTTTTGTGCTTATAATGCACGTTTATTATTTACTTTAGTTCGATTATTTAGGTTTGATACCTTCTTGTCCGGTTCAGACAAGGGGGGGGGGGGGATTTCGCTGGTATGGCGAATACACGCTCTCGTTACGAGGCGTTCGAAAATTTAACGCGTAAGCATGCATTCGCATGTGTTCCGCCTGAAGGAGCTCCGGCTGAGGACATTATCCTTGCCGTGGGATCCATCATAGGAGACGGTAATGTTCGTGCGGCATCACGAATGAACCAGAAATTTGTTGTCTTCGTGTCAGAAGAAAAACTCGTTCATGACGTCGTTAGTACCGGTCTAACCATAAAAGGGGCTCATTATATTACGGTATCCCCTATGGATACGCCAGCTACCAAGATAACAATATCCAACGTTCCACCGTTTATGCCAGGCGAGAAACTCCTATCCGTTCTGTCTCGTTATGGTAAAATTGTTTCCCGAATCTCAATGATTCCGCTCGGGTGTCGCAGCGATCGTGTTAAACACGTAATGAGCTTTAGGAGGCAGGTGTACATGATTCTCCCGGATCGCGGAGCCGATACAGGTTTAAATATATCCTTTAAAGTATCGTTGGATGATCGGGAATACCACATGTATGCTTCCTCAGCCTCCTTAACTTGCTTTAATTGTGGAGAATTCGGACACGTTAAAAGATTCTGTCCTAGGGCCTCTTGTCCGAAGTGTGGTGAACCGGGACATAACGAAAGGGTTTGTAAAAAGGCCAATCCCTCCACCGCGCCTTCTGACACCCCGACCATGCTCGCTGACACCCGGACCGTATCTCCTGTCACCCCTACCGTACCTTCCGTCATCCGGACCGTACCCTCTGACACCCCGACCGCACCTTCGGACGCCCCGACCGTACCTTCTGACACCCCGACCGTACCCTTTGACCCCCCGACCGTACCCTCTGACACCCCGACCGTACCTTCTGACACCCCGACCGTACCTTCTGACACCCCGACCGTACCTTCTGACACCCCGACCGTACCTTCTGACACCCCGACTGAGTCGTCTGTCACACCGGTGCTTTTCGATTCCAATGTGATGACACCCACCGATGTGACTGACACAACTAGCATTGCCCCCTTTCCCGAACCCATGAACGAAGAATCCATAGTGTATGCTAAAAAGCGAAGAGCACCAGCGCCAAGCAGTTTCGCTGGTGCTGCAAAGAAGGCGGTCATGGGCGGCACCATTTCCGGTGCACATGTGTCCGAGTGTCCCTCTGACATTCCCTCACTAACTGAGTACATGAATACCGTTGTCAATGACACCAGCGAGTCTCATTATGTAAATGAGCCGAAAAATAAAATTTGTACCTCTCACCTGGAAGTTTCCGAGTGCGAAACCTCCAGTGAAAGTATTACCATTTCCGAGCTGGGAAATGTTTTTCCGCTTGTCCCCCCTTTAAATACTGAGCAGACTAAGGATTCAATAAACGTTCCCACTGTACAAACGGGGCCGGTAAATCTGAGTTTGCTGGGATCTCAAACCCAAGCTCCGACCCCAGATACAAATATCCACCAAAGTGTTAACGAGTGCTCTCGGGAACACCTTGGGAAACTTGTGAAGGTGCCTCCAGACAAGACCGCGGGGGCAGCGGGTAATACCCCAGATCCTGACGACATGTTATCTGACGTGTCTGAGTCCGAAGATGACATTGAGGCAACCGCGCTGTCACAAGCGATGACAGGTCACTCGCAGGTATCCCCTCAACTCATTCTTACCTTCCTTAACGAAACGTATCGTCACCGCAACATTGTCATTAAAGACGATTTCCCTGACTTGGCTGCATTCATGTGCACCGCAAAGTCAATAATCAAAGCGCGTGAGGATTTTGACCTGACGAAATCTCAATTCCACAGGTTAAGAAAGTTTGTTACCCGAGCAGGTACGGAGTGTTCCCAAGCACAGGGCGATTTCATTACCACGGAATGAAAAACATTTCCTTTGCGACCTTAAACATGAATGGTGGGGGTGCAAGTCACCTCCGTCAGGCCCAAGTCAAAAACTTGTTTGACCGTAAAAAGGCAAATGTTCTTTTACTACAAGAGACCCACATCACACCTAACGTGGAACATGACTGGTGCCAAACTTTCAAAGGGCAATGCTATTTTAGCAATCTGTCAGCCTCATCTGCTGGGGTTGGGTTTTTTCTAAAGCCAGGTCTAGCTTTTGAGTCTTGTCATTTTCAGGAAGTCATAAAAGGCCGGCTTATTTCCCTTCAGCTTGCACATCAAAACTTCCGCTGTACCATTTTCAATGTGTACGCACCTAGTGAGAGCAGGGACCGAAAGGCCTTCTTCACCTCCATGGTAAACCACCTGAAATCAGTTGATCTCGACCAATGTGTGTGCATTGGTGGTGACTTTAATTGCACCTTTGACCCTTCGAAGGATAGAAACTCTGCAGAACCCCACCCCGAGTCCCATGCGGACCTATCCCGTTTCTTTAAGACGGCCGGTCTACTGGATGTTTGGCGATTGCATCACCCCAACATAGTCCAGTTTACCTGGTGTCGATGTGCCAATGGCCGGGTGTCTTCGGCAAGACTCGACCGCTGGTACATTAATGTACCCTTTAGGAACGTCGCGGCCTCTTCAGGTTGTTTTCCGTCATTGTTTTCAGACCACCATATGGTAACCTTAGATCTTTCTTTTCCTCGACCCACATGCAGAAATAGTTACTGGAAGTTTAACGTTAAACTTTTAGAAGATAGTTTATTTACAGACTCCTTTCGTGATTTCTGGGCTGAAATGAGTACTAAAAAATCTTCTTTCTCCTCAATTAGTCTCTGGTGGGATAACCTAAAGGCCCAAATTCGAGTATTTTGTCAACAATTTAATTCGCACTGTACCAATGTAAAACATATCACGATGGCTTGCTTGGAAGCAGACATCTTAAGGTTAGAGAGCAAGTTGGCCAATGAGAGCAACCCAGGGAACTATCGGTTGCTACTCGAGAAGAAGGCCCAATTAAGGGATTTGATCCATGAAAAAGCAGCGGGCACACTAGTTCGGCTAAGAATACAAAATATAAAGGTTTCAGATACCCCAACTAAGGCTTTCTTTCACCTAGAAACTGTAGAGAAACCAGCACGACTTATATCTTCGGTTTTGGACCCAGGGGGGAACATCCTAACAAATCCGAGTGATATAAGATTAAATGTAATCGATTTCTTTTCTGAACTTTTCAAGGCCAAAACAGTTTCTCACGAAATGATGAATGTTTTGACCTCTCATCTTCCTTCCGTGGCTGAGGCCCAACGTCTGGAACTGGATGCTCCAATTACCCTTCCAGAGCTAACCGGTGCACTCGCTGAGATGGAGTCGGGAAAAGCCCCTGGCATCGATGGCCTACCGGCCGAATTTCTTTCGGCATTCTGGGACATTTTGGGCCCAGAGCTGCTCAATGTTCTGGATGCATCTCTTTTATCCAGAGAATTACCGCTCAGTTTTAGAAGAGCAGTACTCTGCCTGCTACCCAAGACTGGCGATCTCCGACACCTGTCAAACTGGCGTCCGATCTCTTTGTTGTGCACGGATTACAAACTGTTTTCCAAGGTCCTTGCGAACCGGTTGAAGACAGTTATTGGGGACCTGGTGTCACCTGATCAAAGTTGCGGCATCCCTGGCAGATCCATCTATGACAACATATTCCTAGTCAGAGATTTGTTAACTGGTAAATGTGTCAAAGAGGATTTTGGATTGGTGTTTCTTGACCTTGCAAAGGCCTTTGATAGCATTGATCATGAGTTTTTGTGTCATGTGTTACAAGCTTGCGGGCTTGGCACTAATTTTAGAGCCTACATAGCATAGCTTTGTTATATGCAAACATCTCCAGCTTGATCAAAGTTAACAACGAATTTTGCCCACCCATAAAGGTTCAGAGAGGGGTAAGGCAAGGTTGTCCACTTTCAGGTCTATTATTTGCCCTCGCCTTGGAGCCACTCTTAATCGCCCTCAGAAAGGATATCCCTGGACTTGTCCTTTCTCCAGGACACCCACCTTTGACCCTGTCAGCTTATGCCGACGACCTTTGTGTCATTATAAAAAGAAAATGCGACAGTGACGCCATGGCAAAGTGTTTGGCGGACTTCAACCTTGCCTCATCAATAAGGTGTAATTGGGGGAAAAGCAAGGCTCTGTGGATCCCCTTTCCAAAAAATGACTTACCTATGCCACCGTTATTACCACCACCTCCCCTTCCTGCAGAGCTAGTGTGGGCAAACGATGGCATCAAGTATTTGGGCGTCTTCCTCGGTCCTCCTCAGTATGCCCAGAACAATTGGGACAGGATCATTGACCAGGTAGATGGGCGTTTGAGCCGATGGAAAAGAGCTCTACCCCACCTTTCCTATAAGGGTCGCACGCTAGTTGTCAACAACCTCGTCACTACCCTTTTGTGGCACCGGTTCATCTGCCTGCAACCACCGGAGGTTTTGCTCCAAGCTATCCAGAGGAAACTGGTGGATTTTTTTTGGGGAGGCTACCACTGGCTTCGACCCAGCGCCATATGTTGTCCCTCGGCCGAGGGTGGTCATGGCCTAGTCGATGTGAAATGCCGCCTGTTGGCCTTCCGGCTCCGCTCCATCCAACGCTTGCTTTATGCAGAACACCTACCAGGAAAGCCCTTAGCCTGCTCCATTCTTCAACGAGCTGGGAGGCTCGGATACGGACAGGAACTTTTCCTGACCAACCTTCAACACGTCGATACATCTCTGCTCCCAGTCTTTTATCAGAGCCTCTTGAATGCCTGGCAGGGCGTTTCGATAAGTCGCCAAACAGACTCGTATGGCACTAACATGTATGCACACGAGCCTTTATTTTTCAACCCACTTTTCCCCGATATCCCGAGGAGTCGCGACTTCTGCCAGCATTTTATAGTGGCCAACATCCTGAAAGTGTGTCATCTCCGGCACGACTCTGGACAGGGATGGAAGCCTGCGAACGAGTTGGCGGACCTAACAGGTGTTCGGTCCAGGAGGCAAATCGGGAACATACTAAGAGCGGTGATCCGAAGGGGCCACCAGCTAGGCCTACATTGGACACAGGACGCAGAGGTTGAGCCCACAGTCCCAAAATTAGGTGTCGCTTTTACCCCAAACGAGCTGCCCCCCATGAGTGCAGGGTCACCCCCCTTCCATGCTATGAGCAGCAAGAGTATTTATAGGTCTTGTGTGAAACTTCTTCTTGGGGACCCACCTCTAGCTGGGGTTACCCGGTGGAAAGGACTCTTGCCTCCCGGTCCCCCCTCTGAGCCTTTATGGGATACAATGTATGCTGGACTTATTTCTAAAAGAACAGGTGACCTTCAGTGGCGTTTGGCCCACTGGATTGTTCCTTCCAATGCTGTCATTCGTTTTTTTCCCCCCATTTCCGGCTGTTGCCCCTTTTGTCCGGTGAGGGAAGATTTGTTTCATGCTTTCATTAATTGTGAAAGACTTTCTCCTTTGTTTCATTGGTTAAATTTTATTTCCCATAGATTGCAGGTTACCTTTTCTTTGAAAGCTTACATCTTTGGCTTTCCTCCCAAAAAGGGAACCACATCTATTTTATTCGGGTTCCTAACCGCTACCGCTAAACTGGCCGTATACCTGTCGCGGAAGGCGAAGCTGGGCGGCAGACCCATGCAGGAATGCAGTATAATGGTGTTTTTTAGTTCGTTGGTGTCAGCAAGGCTCAAGCTTGAATTTGGCTGTGTCCAAACTGCAAACGACCTTGCAAATTTTGTTGCGACCTGGTGTGTTGGAGGGATTTGTGAGGTCCATGATAACAAATTGTTAATTTCTGTATAATACAGTGCGGGTGTTTCTTATACACTGTTCCATGCTTCTCCTTGCCGGTGTTTCCCCCCCCCCCCCTGGTCTTGACCTACTCTTTCTTTCTTAAGTCTCTCCTCAGGGTTGCAGATGCGATTGTAAATTTGTACATATAAAATTATGCCTAGTTTAGAAATTATGCCTAGATTTTCTCCTCGTGTGTTTTTTTTGGTATTTGCACCTTTTCTGTCGCTTGGTTTGCAGTGCACCGATTGTTTTTTCCTTCCGGGATTGCTATGATTTTACTGATTTTCCTGGATGAATTGCTTTTGGTGGTACTCTTGTTTTATACTTTTATAATAAAAAGAGTTTAAAAGTCAAAGTCTCTTTCTCTCTTTCTCTTTCTCTCTCTTTTTCTCTCTTTCTCTTTTTCTCTCTTTCTTTCTCGCTCTCTTTTTTTTTTTTTTTTTCTCTCTTTCTCTCTCTCTTTCTCTCTCTCTCTCTCTCTCTCTCTCTCTCTCTCTCTCTCTCTCTCTCTCTCTCTCTCTCCCTAATTATCCAATTGAAGCGTTCACTCTGGTGGAAAATTGTTGTTCTCAGACCCTAGTCCCGCATGAGTTTGTCCCCAAATGTCACTCAGCCGTTCACGTGTTGATTGGTTGGTTCAAGCATCTGGACCAATGAGATTAGAACTCTTGCGGGTGTTGAAGAACCGTTGGATGAAGCAGGAGAACATGGGGGTAGAGCAGGGTCAGTTGATGCGTGGCACAAAAATATAACATCCTGCTCCTCAAACAGTCAAACACATGCAGAGGGCTTTTCGCAAATGAACTACTTACTGTACATCTTGTGTTGAAGATCCTTTCTATGTTCAAGAAGTGTGAGCTTTACATATAGCTCAAAAGGTTTTCCTGTGCCTTGGTTGTTCCAGATTCCAGAAAAAGGCCAGCTGAATCAAGATTAGCCAAAGCACAAGCTGCAGCTGGTCACCTTTCCACCACTACTCCAGATTGTAAGATACATTTGAAGGTTTTGTAGTTCCTTCAGCAAGTGGAAGAAACAGGAATGAGCGAGAAGGAGATATGTAGCACTGGTGGCAGAAACATGATCATATACCCTATTTTGCCAAAGAAAACTCCAATCCTGCCAACATTCAACTGGTGAGCACTTTCTATTCACCCTTCCAAATCTCACAAATTTCCAAATGAGAGATATGATGAGATTATGATCAGTTTTCTATCAGATGTTGAGAAATCGTTGGTAGGTGTCGTAAAGCCTGTTATCTATTGTTGGTTTTCTTGTCTACAAAATTGAGACTCAGGGAAGAGCAAGGTGACTGATGGCAAAAGGTGAACTAACAGTGTTGACATTTTAAAACACAAGCAAGAGAATGAACAAACGGGAAAAGAGGAAAGAGAGGTGGATACACAAGGAAATTAGATGCAGGAGGAGGCCATTTGGCCCATCATGGCTGCGCAACATCAACACCAGAACAATCTTATCCGTTAAAATGACACAATTTCATTGGGGGAATTCGATCATTGGGGGAATATGCTTCGATCTTTGAGGAAGTTCCATATTCCGATAGAAGATCTTATCACTGTGTACATTTCTTACATCAGACCTATGTTAGAATATTGCTGTCCCGTATGGCATTCCTCATTGACACAACAACAGCATGCATTGATTGAATCGATACAAAGAAGAGCATTGAGAATTATTTTTGCTGGCGATTATGATTCCTACCACAATGCTTTGAGTACCTGCCAGCTGAATTCACTGCACGAACGTCGTGAACAACTTTGTAGCAATTTTGCATCTTCTTTGTATTCCCAGACTGGTTACCAAACAAACAATCGTCACTTAGACAATTACGTCACAGCAATAAGCTTATTGGAATTAGGTGCAGGACTGAACGTTACAGAAAGAGTGCAATGCCTAATATAGTTAGACTTTTAAATACCATGAGTGTGTTCTAAGTAAGATTAATCTCTTAACACATATTCTCCAAGTGAGATTCATAACACATTCACCTTTTCTATCCCTAGTTTTATATTTCAAGAAATTTTTTATCTTGGAACGTGGTACTTATTTATTGCAGCTGTTTTAACAGTGTGTATTTTATACGTGTATTTTATACGTGTGTATTTTATGACAATGGGTGTATTTCACAATAATGTCTGGACCTCAAACGATGCTTATTTTTAGCCGCGTCGCAGACGCTGCTCATAGAGTGCACTCTGCTGTTGGTGTTGTTACCACATCTTCTTCTTCTTCTTCTTGTTGTTCTTGCAGAGAAGACAAAACCTCAAAGCTGCACCCATTCTGGGAACCATAGCTCCACCCATTCTGGGAGAGCCTTCATATAAACAAATATCCACCATTTTATTAACTCGCATAGCTTTGAGGCCTGTTTTGTAGGCCCGTGGTGTCTTCCTCTCACACAGTTTTCTTTCAAATCAAATTCGATATATCATTTCATTTTTCACAGTCGCCAACATAGTTTTAGACTCGGGTGAAAAAAAAACGGGAAGAAAATGCGATGAAAGTTGCCCTTTATAGAACGAAATAAATTCTCAAAGGCCTGTAACTTCAAGTCCATTGACATATATTTTTTTTAAATCGCGGCATGCTCAGTCATACACCGCCCGAAATAAGAGACGGGAAAATGCCGAGATATATATATTTTGTTTAAATCGCGGCATGCTCAGTCATACACCGCCCGAAATAACAGACGGGAAAATGCCGAGATATATTAAAAATTCGTCCATTTGATGACAATCGTCACGATGAAATATTTAATTTATACGTCGTCACAATAATGTGGAGAGAGGAGCATAGCTTCGGTCACGTGTCGCCACATACGGGAAATTGCCGAAATTTTTTTTTTTTTACATCGCGGCATGGTCAGTCATACACCGCCTGAAATAACAGACGGGAAAATGCCGAGATATATTAAAAATTCGTCGCCACACACGGGAAATTGCCGAGATATATTTTCACTTTGCACAAAAATAACATCAAGTAATCGAATCAATAGGAATGTCCTGTGCTTATAACATCGACGTTATAGGCACAGCTGCATCTCGGCATTGTGTAACATCGACGCGGCTTTTGTTTTAATTAAAACTTTTTTGTACTTGTTCATGTTATTAATGCCTGAATATGGAGTTGTCGTGTATTAATTTTTTTTAATTCATTTTAATTATTTGTATGTTAAAAAAGTAATTGCAAATTATTGACTTGTTTATTTCATGATCTCGTATTTTATGTTATGTTGTAAATCATTCACAATTCAGCTTTGGCTGTGACGAATTGATAATAAAACCATGATTGATTGATTGATTGATTGGAATTAGGGGACGAATATGGATGAGCCAATGTGGCATTCCCAGGGATATCCAAAAGCTGACAAAATAAAAAATGTGCAAATATACTTGTTTTTCATTATTTAAAGAAAAAAAGCAAATATACATACTTTTTGTGTGTATATTTTTATTTTTTGTGGTTATGTTTTTTTATCCCAGGGTGGGAGGGGGGGGGAGGGGGGGTGGGCGAAGTTGGTTCTTGGGTGAGCAACACACAACATCAACCACACGCCACCCCTTGAGGAGACCCCCACAGACATGACACTCCGCACAGTTGCACCCAATCACCCATCCATACTCGAGCTACCCTGAAGTCCTGACAATATCCCATTATCCCAATACCCTTCTATCTCCAATGCTTTTAGGTACCTATCCAATTCCAATTGAAACTTGAGAGATAAGCTGCCACAACATTTCCAGGGAGACCATTATATGCATTAACTATTCTGAGTGAAAGACTGCTTTCGACCTTACTACCATCTTAACGCTCCTATTATTTACTCTCAGACTATGGTCCTGAGTCATATCACTGTCTATTGTGCTGAGTAATTTTTCTGCACAGTATTTGTATATTTTACGAATCCTCAAATTACGGCCCGTGGGCCACATCAGGCTCACAGACTCATTTTGATCGGCCCTCTGAATCCAGTGGACACAATCATTGAAAGCGATGCTGAACACCCATAGCCGCCAAACAGGAACAAGCAAAACACACCGTTGAACTGTGACGTGTGCTTAATTTATTTGGCCAATAAACATCGACCTGACAAGCAAGTCACAATGTAATAGACATTCTAAATCTAAACCAATCATTGCAGGCGATGCTGAACTTCCACAATCTGTCAAATGGGAACAAAAAACACTAAATGTTGAACAGTGACGTCAGACCATGATCATGGTCAATGGCACGTTTCTGTGAGGCCACACTCAAAGAACGGGAAAATTTACTTCCAACATGTCGAAGAAAGGGGAAAATAAAAATTGCCTGAGTGCAGGGTGTTTATCCAAAAGTGGACGAATTATTATTTTTTTGTTCAGTTAAAGGAAAGTGCCGTTTGTCGAATTTGCCAGGAAGCTGTGTCAGTTTTCAAGGAATACAATGTTCGACGACATTTTGAGTTTCGACACAAAGACAGGTACTGGTTATTTCTGCAAGGAAATAATGCAAGAAATGTCTGAAAGAAATATTAAAATAAGCTACAGACACACTACAATATGATATTGTTATGAAAATGACTCCTCGAGGGCTAAAGGTGTTTTAATATGGTGTAGATATTTCCTAAGTAAATGCTTAGCATAAGCGTTAAGTAATTAAATGTGATATTAGATATGCATCGCTATTATGTCTAGATTGACATCGTTAACCTTTCTCATGTGTATGTCTAAAATGATCATCCCGTTTGACCTTTTATTTCACGTTTTCTCCCCTGTAATATGTCCTTTATGTGCTGCTTTAAAACACTCGATAGGCCTTGTGGTGTGATTATTGATGATTGACAGGAGAATGCTATAAGCGCCATCATCCAGTGGCTCATTACCTCAGTGATTCAGAATGAAGAGTTGGGAGGGGCTGCTCCACCCCCAGACTGGGCTCAAGCCCAATAGTAAGTAGGGTGGGGGTGGGGCGGGGGGAAAAGCATGTTAGGACTAGAGGTGGGGGGGGGCAGAGACTTTAAAAGCTTGGACAGCAGGGGAGATGGGAAAAGTTTCCCGAACCATCGGGCTGTACTGCTTAGTCGGGCTGTCCTGTTGCGCCACACCCCCACTAGCCAGCCACACCTCTCCTCCTCTTCCCTATCCCTGTATTCTCAAGCACTGGCTGGTGCGCTGACAGGGTCTGAGAGGGGGCGTGACAGGTCTACCGCCATGCATCCTTAGCAGTTATGCCACCTCGGCACATCTGAGGTATTTCCTGCTTTGTCTGCCCTTTATCTGTTGTCTCTCTACGTAGTGAGCTTGATCGGGTCTAAGGCATATAATATTTAGGGATCTCCCATTTGTTCCTTGGTGACATGGGCGCGTATGATCGGTTGTGGGTAAGGGGTTGTTTATTCATTCCATACTGGTTATTTGTTCTTATTGCTTCTTGTATATTCCCCTCCGCATGTGCCATTTGTTTTTGAAATACTAGCTGAGGTACCCGGCTTCGCCCGGGTTTGAATAAGAATAATACAAATATATGATGAAAAGAACATGTATATTTCTAGAGCAATATCACAGTACATTTCCTACATGACGTTTTGTCAATTTTCAATTTCTCAAACCTCTTGGTATACAACATTTCTGGTTTTCTTACTTGGTGCCAAGACATAAAGATTGCTTGGTTTTCCAACCCTCGAGCAGCCCACGTACAGCTGGCCATGGGAAGTACCCGGCATTGCCGGGCGGGGGAAGGGAGGGGAGGAGGGTGGGGAGGGGAGAAGAGGAGGGAGGGGGAGGAGAGGGGAGAAGAGGAGGGAGGGGGAGGAGGAGGGGGGAGGTGGAGGGAGGGGGTGAGGGAGGGGGAGGGGATGGGGGTGAGGGGGGAGGGGAGGGGGAGGGGGAGGGAGAGGGAGGGGGAGGGGGAGGGGGGGGAAGGAGGGGGGTGAGGGGAGGGAGGGTGGAGGAGAGGCGGGGGAGGGGTGAGGGGAGGGAGGGTGGGGAGGGGGGAGGGTGAGGGGGAGGGAGGGTGGTGAGGGGGGAGGGGTGAGGGGAGGGAGGGTGGTGAGGGGGGAGGGAGGGTGGTGAGGGGGGAGGGAGGGTGGTGAGGGGGAGTGGGAGGGGGGAGGGAGGGTGGTGAGGGAGGGGAGTGGGAGGGGGGAGGGGAGGGAGAGGGGGAGCTTTGCCCGGGTTGAATAAGAATAATACAAATATATGATGAAAAGAACATGTATATTTTAGAGCTCATATCACAGTACATTTCCTACATGGCGTTTTGTCAATTTTCAATTTCTCAAACCTCTTGGTATACAACATTTCTGGTTTTCTTACTTGGTGCCAAGACATAAAGATTGCTTGTTTTCCAACCCTCGAGCAGCCCACGTACAGCTGGCCATGGGAAGTACCCGGCATTGCCGGGCGGGGGAAGGGGGGGCGGAGGAAGGGGAGGGGAGGGGGAGGGGAACGGGGGGGGGAGGGGAGGAGGGAGGGGAACGGGAGGGGGAAGGGAGGGGAACGGGGGGGGGGAAGGGAGGGGACGGGGGGAGGGGGAACGGGAGGGGAACGGGGGGGAGGGGAACGGGGGGGAGGGGAGAGGGGAACGGGGGGGGGAGGGGAGGGGAACGGGGGGGGGAGGGGAGTGGAACGAGGGGGGAGGGGAGGGGAGGGGAACGGGGGGGAGGGGGAACGGGGGGAGGGGGAGGGGAACGGGGGGCAGGGAGAGGGAAACGGAGGGCGAGGGGAACGGGGGGGAGAGGGAGGGGAGGGGAACGGGGGGGAGGGGGAGTGGAACGGGGGGGGGGGAGTGGAACGGGGGGGAGGGGAGGGGAATGGGGTGGGAGGGAGGGGAACGGGGGGGGAGGGGAGGGGAACTGGGGGCAGGGGAGGGGAGGGGAGGGGAACGGGGGGGAGGGGAGGGGAATGGGGGGGAGGGGAGGGGAACGGGGGGAGGGGAGGATAGGGTGGGGAGGGGAGAAGAGGGGGGGAGGGGAGAAGAGGGGGGAGGGGAGGAAGAGGGGGGAGGGGAGAAGAGGAGAGGGGAGGAGGCGAGGGGAGGAGGCGAGGGGAGGAGGCGAGGGAGAAGAGGGAGGGGAGAAGAAGGAGGGGAGAGGAACGGGGGGGAGAGGGGAGAGGAACAGGGGGGGAGGGGAGGGGAACAGGGGGGAGGGGAGGGGAACAGGGGGGGAGGGGAGGGGAACAGGGGGGGAGGGGAGGGGAACAGGGGGGGAGGGGAGGAGAGGATGGGAGGAGGGGAGGAGAGGATGGGGAGGAGAGAAGAGGGGGGAGGGGAGAAGAGGGGGGAGGGGAGAAGAGGGGGGAGGGGAGAAGAGGGGGGGAGGGGAGAAGAGGGGGGGAGGGGAGAAGAGGGTGGGGAGGGGGAGAAGAGGAGGGGGAGAAGAGGAGAGGGGCAGAGGGGAGAGAGAGAGGGTGAGAAGAGGAGGAGGGGGAGGAGGAGGGGGGGGGAAC